>NW_022196905.1:203300755-203366764 GCF_008632895.1 Mastomys coucha
ATATATGTATATATAATAAAGACATCTCATAAATGTCATAAATTAAGGTCTAAAGTATAGTTAAATGTAATATAATTAACATAATCAGATGCTAGCATGGCAATCAAAATGATACAATATTATATATAGTATAACAAAGTGGCATATACACTTATTTTGGGGTTTTGGGCTTGTTTTGTTTTGCTTTTGATGAAAATGGTAAAGAAACCTTGATTAATAATAAGCCAATTCATATTCCTAGTAGAATACTCCAAAACAGTAAGTAAATGACCAGCAGAAAACTAATTAACGCGCCTTCCTGTCCTGGGTTATTAGTACAGTCACAAAGCATATTCATTTATTGTAAGCTAATGAAACATATTTAAAGAGACAAAATAATTGCTTTCTGCCCAGCACAACAGCAAGCCAAAAGCTCATGCATAGCTAAGAGTGCTGAAGCTTATGTCAAAGACAGCCAGGGCTGCTAAACATATCTGGCTTACATAAGGGAAGTCTCATCCAACCAGGGTGTGCAGCAATGTTGACAAGTCCCTCAAACTTAATCCCACTTGAATTAATGCATGTGGGGATTTCACTCTAAACAAAACTAAGCTCTGGGTTTATTTTACTTCTTTCTGCTTTATAGGCGTTTCTTTGAAGCTTTTCCTGTAAACATCTCCAGTCTCCAAATTTTTTCCTCTGCTTTAGTGGTACACGCCAAAAACCCTCAAATACAACAGGACTAGAAGATCCTTTACTGATAATACTGCCGATGAAAGGAGTCTAAGTGTTACAAATTAATTCCATATTCACATACAAACTTGCTTTCTTTGGTGTTAAGAGGCAATATATTCAGTAGCAGAAGGAAAAACTCCCAGTGTTGGCCTATTCAGGATATATTTTTTTAAGGTCATAGCCCACAGACTAAGTGGCTTGTAGACAACAGAACTGTTTCTCTCAGTTCTGGAAGCTGACAAGCTCATAGTTAAGGTACTGACATGTTCATTACCTGATAATGATGCTCTTTTTAAAGAATGCCTACTCACTGAGGCGTCTTCCTCTACCTCTGTCACAAGGGCCCTGAGCCCATTCGTGACACTCCACCTAATCACTTCTAATTACTCCAAATCTTAAAATCAACATAGTAAGTGAGGTCTCAAGCTATGTATTTTCAGAGTACAAGTTTATGGAACTTTCCAAATAGGATAACCAGTGTGGCCCTCTAATGTCTATTTGTGGAAAAAGCTATATGAAGTTCACTGGTAAATGAATGCAGCATTTGTGTATTTATATAATAAAGCAAGTATCAATGTGACACAGTAAAACTATGTCACTCTAATAGAAAAGTATAAATGATAGACAGTTAGTGATTGCTTACAACAGAAGTCAATCAAATAATGAACAATTTTATCTTAGTAGCCCTTTATCTAATGAGAAATGTTCTTTAGAGAATAAAAGTACAAAACCAGAAGCACTTCTGAAAGAATGTAAAAAATGATATAAATAATTTTAAAACTGGTTTTAGCATGAAGCCAATTTGACTAGATCATTATGAATAACTCTTTTTATAAAAAATTGTATTCAGTGTGCATTATTTTATTGAGCAATTTTGACTCTTTGTTCATCAGAGATATTAACCTATAGTTTTCTTTTTTGGTTGAGTTTTTACATGGTTTTAATAGTAGGGTTATATCTTCAAAGAAGCAGTTTAGAAGTGTTCATTCTGTATTTATTTTTTTAATACTTTAGGAAGTATTGATTATAATTTCTTACAAATTGGGTAGATTTCTCCTGGGGATTCGTCACTGTTTCAGTATCCTTGTTTGTTATAGGCTTGTTGTTTAGGATGGTGACATCTCTTAAGTTAATGCTTGTGGTTTGGATGAATCTAGAAATTCGTCCATTTTTTTTTTAGTTTTCTAGCTTAACAGAATATAGGTTTTTAAAGTATACTCTTATAATGTTGTGCGTTTCTTTAGTATGTAATAAAAGCTTCCTTGATCATCTCTGAGTCTCCAAGTGCTGGAAGTCCTAGCTAGTGAGAAAGAACAAGAGAAAGAAACTAAAGAGATACAAGTAGGCAACAAAGAAGTCAGAGTATCCCTATGTGTATATGCTATAATATTATATGTAAAGGATCCCAAATGTAATATCAGAAAATTCAAAACTTTCACCTAAGTAGCAGGATACAAAATCAACTTACAAATTTCATTAGCCTTCATATATACCAATAACAATCACACTAAGAAAGAGTTCATGGACGAATTACCATTCACATTAGCCTCAAAATAACAAAATATCCAGAAATTAAACCAACCAAGAAAATAGATGAATTCCATAATTAAAAAATTAATAAATCTCTCAAGAAAGAGATTGAGAAAGAAATTAGAAAATAGAAAGACATCCTATGTTCATAATTGGTAGAATTAATATTGTGAAAGTGACCAACTTATCAAAAAACAATTTACATACTTGGTGCAACTGCAATTAAAATCTCCATGATACTCTTCACAAAAATAAAAGTACTCTAAAATTCATATGAGACCACAAAAGATCCAAGACAGCCAAAGTAACCCAGAACAACATACATAATGCCAAAGGATTAGAATAGCACATTTCAAGCTTCATTACAGAACTATAATAAAAAAATCATGGTATAGGCACAAAGGCAGAGATGTAGGTCAGTGGAAAAAAAATAAAAGGCCTAAATGTGAATTTATATAACTTTACCCCTCTCACATTGGACAAAGATGCTCAAAACACACCATGGGAAAACTGAATATCCATGCGTAGAACCATAAAATTAGACATCTGTCTACATCTGATAAAGAATTAATGTCCAGAATATTCAAAAAACTCAAAAAACACACAAGAAAACAAATGACTCAGTAAAAAATGGGCTATGTGTTTTAATAGAATTCTCAACAAAAAAAGAAGTTTAGATAAGAAATATCTGAATAATTATTAATTATCCTTAGAATTTAGGTAAATTCAAATTACAACTACTCTGAGAAGTCATCTCACACTAGTCAGATGACTACAATCAAGAAAACCTCTGATAAGAAATGCTGGAAAGAGTAGGAGAAGGGAACTGTTATTCACTGTTAGTGGGACTGTGAATTGGTACAACCACTGTGGAAATCAGGAGAAAAAGCTAAAACATAAATCTATGATATTACCCAGGTATCCCATTCTCTGACACAGACCCAAAATGCATGTCATCCTAGAACACAGAGTGCTCAGCCATGCTTTTTGATGGTCTATTCACAAAAGCTAAAATATTGAAACAACCTGTCATTAAACTGATGAATGAATCATGAAAACTGTGGTACATATACACAATGGAATTCTATACAGCTGTAAAGCAATGAAATATCCAGACTCAGAAAGACAAGCATTGAAAGTTCTTTCTTATTTCCAGACCTAGTTCCAAATCTTGAAATCTGAGTGTATGAGTTGCCATATCCTCAGAGCAGGAAAGTAAGAGCAGAGGTGGAGGGACAGTGAGCTGCTGAGGGGCAGGCAGTAGAAGACAGGTGCTATGGATGGGGGTAGATGGGAATAATCGGGGTGTTTTAATTGGTAAGCAAGAAGAAAGGTAAATAAAGAAATAGAAGGAAGGAGATAAGTACCACCAGGGATGCTTGAAACAAAAAGAATAAGGAAACATTTATAATTTATAAGCTTACTTTAGATATATTACAGATATATTTGTTTAAGCGATATTACACTGTACAGAGTGACGGTGGTTTCCCCAAGCCCATGGGTTATCTGACATAAATCTATGAAATTGGAAATAACTCCTTCAAGTTGTTTTTTAGAGAAATGTAAGTGTCTCTACCAACATCATAACCTATGCCCACTGTCCTTGGTTGCTTTCCCCAGTGTGAAGGTGAGACCATATTGCAGAAGGCATCACCCACTTCAGACTCAGGAGTTGAAGTAATTGAGCTAAGACTGAGCTAAAAGCCTCCTCCCAAGGATTGGCCTCATAGTGTCAGAACATGCTCTGCAGGCTGCTAAGAGAGAGGAATAATCCGTAGTTCTACCTAACTGTAAAGACTGCAGATAGAACAATCAAGTCATCAACATATTCTCAATGGCACAATAGTAGCACTTTTATCTCAGGATAACAAGGAACTTTCTAAGGTCATCCACTCAATAGGAGGAAATTCATGTCAGAGTCTGCAGGGCTAGCCAACTATCTGTTACTGCAGAGGTCATGGTCTTGAAAGAACCCACGACTGTTATTTTCTTTAAGTCTATACATTTTATAACTATATTCCAAATATTTATCTTTATACAGATAGGTAAGGGTCCCTCTTATACCTCATTAAAATTTCTTTTTGCAGCCTAAAGAGACTATTACAAAAGTCCACATGTGGTCAAAAATTCAGAGAATTAGTGACTGTGGAATAGCCAAGTCTCACTGGTATTTCAGCAATCCCTACAGCCAAGCCAAGGAGAATGTTAGGGAAAAGGAAGTAGAAAGATTCTAAGAACCAGAAGCCCAGGATGCCCATGGCTAGATAGTGTCCTGTAGGCATGACAGGAAAAACGTACCTGCGGAATTGCAACAATATGATTGCCTAAACAAGACCAGCATTAGGACAACACCAACATGGACAAGGGGTGTTCCATATACTCCCACCCATAAATGAAAAGCATGCTGAGTAGCTGAGGCTGAGAGAAGATGAATACGTTTTCTCAAGAGATAAGCTATCATATAGGTTTCCCAATCCTAAATAGTTACCTCTGGTCATATAGGCATGAATATAACCAATGCTAAAGACTTTCAGTAGGTTGAGTATACATGTGTGCAAATATGTACATATATACACATATGCATACACATACATGCATATATGTGTAACAATAATAATTAAATAAACCATGAATGAGGGAGAGAGAAGGACAAATATTGCAGTAATTGGAGGAAGAAAATGCATGATATAGATATACTTGTGCATTAAGTCCTAGAAAGTTAAATTAATAAAAATTGAAAATAAAAGATATATTCTCTATAATATAAACATAGTATTCAAGAATTTCCTTTTCACATTTTTATTTGATATGTATGATTATTTCTTTGCATATGTGCATGTCTAGTGTCTGTGGAGGTCAGATAACTGGAATTATAGGAGGCTATAATCTACCATGTGGATTCTAGAAACCAAATACATTTTTCTCTCTAGCTCCACAGAAATATATGTCTAAACAAAAATAGATCCATACGAACAGATAGTTAAATGAATTAAACCCGGGCTTTGAGTGCTGGTGCCTCTCCTCAGCAGTTCATCTGGAGTGGACACAGGCTCAGAGCAAACAATGCCATTGTATAAAAAAATATATATAAATTTAAAAAATGAATTAAACTACAAGTCTACTAGAGCGATTAAGGAAACATGCACAACTAATCTATGTATAATCACAGTCCTAGGAGTACTTATGTTTTACAAAGTTTTTGAGATGTGAATTGACAAATCTGATACATTGCTCCTTGGCAAACACAGTGTTGGATTTCTGTAAGATTCTAGTCACAGAATGTTTATCCGCAATCACTGAACAACTTTGTTTTACGTGTTGCTATTTCAGGATACTTTAATTTATATTGCCAATTCATTAGCACCAAACTCACAGGCAGCAACGCTTTGACTCATGCCTGAATAAAGTTTATCTGAACATAGATTCACTTAGTAAGGCTCATCACAACTTGTAATATGTCTCTTAGGTATTTGGTGTGTTTCTTTAAATAATATGGAAACATAAATAGAATATTGATATGAGGTTTCAATGATTTTTTCTGAGTAGTAAAATCAGTAAGTAAAACCTGAATCAACTGTACATAGATATCAATCCCATTTGATTTTTAAATCAGTACAAAACTCAGACTGAATAAATAAAAGTATCCAGGCCCGGTTCCTTCTCCTAGGAGATTAAGGGTTTATCCCGACACCTAAGTCTTTGCCCTTCCTGAATTTTTTTAGAACTTGGGATATCTAGTCTAACTTCAGCCAGGAAGTAGACTGAGTCTTCCATAAATTTAGCTTACCTATTTATTTTTATAGCCTCTGATTGAAACTTGTGTACCTTTCCTTTAAGAAAGGGTATGCAAATTTTCAACCACTGAACACCACATACTCTCACACAGATATCCTTCCTTTACATTAGCAAATCTTACGCAAAGAGCCATTGGTGCTGAAGATACCCTTAGCATATGAACGGCTTCTGCTCTATGTGATCATATTTTAATGAGAAACATGAAGCAATTCGATACATAGATCCTTGGTTTAAATTCAGTCATATAAACAAATTTGTGTAAAATGGTTTAAATTGAGCTGTCAATTATACACCTTTTGAAGAAGGAAATGAACAGGGACCTAGATAAGCTGAAATAGGAAAAACTGGAATGTCTAGAGACCTAGAATCAGAAGAACCCTGAAAGCAAAAGTTGTCGTATGAGAAGAAAGAGTATCTTTTTAGAAGGTAAGGAAAATCATAAGACCAATAGTGCAGGAGTGAGAAAGGGAATGGATTGAACCACAGCAACTGAATTTGGGTTTTATTTTAAACTCAAAATCCTTTAGGTGTTTGTAAGTGATGTCACAACCTTACATGGTACAAAATAAGAAAAGTAGATCAAGAGTTAAATCTTGTAGTTCTTTGTCACCTCAAGTTTCAAGACAGGGGTGCTGCATAGCAGTGGGTAAGCAGTTGGTATAAACCATTATGTGTTACTGTTCAAGTGATGGAGTAGATTTGATGACACTCTTTGGATGAGTGCTGATGTCAAGTGCTGAAATGAGTCAGAGAGGAGGTGCTAAGTAAGTAAACAAGGTAACTGCAGCTTCAGATTCAATCACTTAAGAAGATGCGTTCAACACATAAATGGAGGTAGAAACAATAGAAATAAGTCAAAATGAAGAAAGGGTAGAAAATTAATAGTAATAAAATGTTATATTGGCCAAACTCAACCTCAAAAGCATAGTGGTCATTAAATCATTCTACCAATCAATAAAAATTAAATGGCTTATGTATATACAGTTGTGTCTAAGATGAGAATATCATCTTTATACTATCTTACTGTTGAAGATGGTGAAAGGACATCATAAACCCCATTTGTCTCCATTTAGGAACTGGGCCTGACTTAGAAAAGAAGGCCATAAGGTACCAGCTCCAGGAACAGACCATAAAATGCAGAAACAAGGTCATAAATCCCCTTCCCAAAGAACAGCCTGAAGATAACCACAAGAATGGGAAAATATCTTATCTCAGGATGGGCTATTTGTTTTGAGCAGCCAGAGCTCATCCTAAGGTTAAACATTCATGACATAGGAATGCAGGCCACTGACTACCTGTGAGCCCCTAGCACCTACCAATGAAGTTTCAGCTTATCTAAACCTTCTAGAGAGTTCCCCCAGTTCCCTATAGGAAGACTTGTGAGCCTTTGTCTGGAGTTGCCATTTTGAAAAATGGTTGATCTCCGCATGCTGGTTATTTCTGCAGACTTAGCACTTGGTCTTTGCATACTGAGTCTGGGGTCTTTTTTCAGAGAGTCTTGGACCCTTGAAATTGCTACTACTAAATTGATCACCAATAATTTAATTGATATAAGTAAATTTCAGAAGAGCCAAGCCAAAATCTCAAATTTCTCAACTTTTAGACATCATTTCTATAATAAAAGAATTTTATAATTCATTGAACTATTAGTTTTATGATGCTTCATCTCTTAAATTAAATATATAAAATGGCAATGGAACTCTTAGGTATATATTTTTAAGATTTATTTTTTATTTTATGTAGATGTGTATAGTTCTGAGTGCATGTATATGCATCGTGTATGTGCATTGCCTATTAAGGCCGTAAGAGAGTATCAGATTCCCAGAACCATAGTTATAGGTGGTTGTGAGCCATCTGATGAGGGTGATTGGACCATATTTGGGCCCTCTGCAATATCAGCACACATTCTTAACCACTGAGCCATCTCTTCAGCCCAAGTATTTAATCAGACACTTTAGTTCCCTCTTCTCTGTAAGTTAATATATTTGAATAATGTTTACTATTAAAATTAAAATAACAAACATCAATGCAAATCATTTTCAAAACCAAGGTTTCCCCACTGCAAAGTTGTCAGAAGTGTAAAAATACAACATTATGGTCAAAACAGAAAAGACTTATTTCTTATGATGAAAGATGTGTGTGGGGAATAAAGTAGCACATGCAAGAGAGAAGACATGAGTATCAAAGATGTATCACAGAGGCCTGCAGGTAAGACCAGAGAGGCTCTAACTGCAGAGATGTTGTCTAGATGCCCCTGATGCTGTTGCTATGGTGACAAAGACATGACCACAGGCTTTGCTCTCAGAGCCAAGTACACCTTGTCAGTGATTGGAGGGGACCCTCTGCCTTTTGGTGGCTTGGACACTGAGTTAGGTTTATTTTGGTCACTTCAGAAACACTCCTCTGCCATGACATCTGGATTCCCAGCTCTTACTTGGACTCATCATGCCCAATCATCTCATTAGGCTTTCCAACATCACTTTGAACTCTTACTTTCTAGATTCTTTGATTAACTGAAGCTACAGAGTCCTTAAAATCATTCCTCTATACCTTTGCTTCCAAGTGCTTCCTTTCTTAGTTTTTATTGTAATACAGATGGAAAGAAAGAATGGAGGGAGGGAAGAAAGGAGGGAAGGAGAGAGGGAGGGAGGGAAAGAGGGAGGGAGGGAAAGAGGGAGGGAGGGAGAGAGGGAGGGAGAAAAGAAAGAGGTACAGGGAGAGGTAGAGAGGAAAGAAAGAAAGAAAAAAAGAAAGAAAGAAAGAAAGAAAGAAAGAAAGAAAGAAAGAAAGGAAGGAAGGAAGGAAGGAAGGAAGGAAGAGAGGGAGGGATGGAGGAAGGGAGGGGAGGGATAAAGGAAGGAAGGGGAGAGGGAGTAAGGGAGGGAGGGGAATATTAATCATCTTGATTAGTAGTCTCAAAGTCATGTTTTGGTCCATAATGGCCTTGGCATATTCTAATTCTTTACTTAACCATACAATAATGCCACTGATCTTACTGGTAATTTTTTGCATGGTTATGTATGTGTGTGTGGTGTGAATGCATATCTGTATGTGTGTTCACATGTCTATGGGCACTTGCTTGTATTTGGCTATGTTTGTATATAGAGGCCAGAAGTTGGTACCATTCTGTTTTCCAACATTTATTTACTGAGGCAGATTCTTTTGCTGAATCCAGAGCTCAGGCACTCTGCATAGCTTAGTTAGCTGATTTTCCTCTTAGATCCTGCCTCCAGGAGTGCTGGCATCACAGGTGGCCCTCACACCTGCCTAGCTTTTATGTGAGTGTTCTGGGGAATCACACCTCTGGTCCTCAGGCAGGTGCTTTTTCCAATGAGCTTTCCCCCAAAGCACTGACAAATAGTTTTTGATGAACTTAAAAGCTTCTAAGAATGTTTAAAATATTATGTTTGATATAAACAAGTTTTTTTTAATCATATAAAAGCTAAAAAAAAGTTCTCCATCATAACATAAAAAGAAACTTCTAGAGGGGAAATAAAGATCCTGTGATTTAATAGACCCTCCAAGCAGTCTTATGACAGAGGCCTATGCATTTGCTTTTTAAAAAAAGCTTCAAAAGCTATCAACACTTCAAACATTCTAATTCAAATAGCACAGTTAATGTAAACTCACTTTAATCTTCTTGCAAATGCCTGTAACAAGTGAAAAGGAAAAAAAAAACAACCAACCTTTCTCTCTTGATGTTGCAATTTTATAGGCTACCCTCTGCTTTTTCGCTGATTAAAAGGCTGATTCTCTGCTTCTACGCTGACTTAATGAGGAGGCCCTTAAATGCTGCTGTCATTTATAGAGAACATGCCACCATGAAATTTCCCTAAAAGACTTTACCTCAAAGGCCTGAAAGGTCAGTCCAACATGGTAGCCCTCGGACACCATTATTTTCCATACACACTCCTTCATTGGTCTGTAGTCATCAGGGTAATTGGGAGACTGAATCTGCCCTTCATTTTTCCTTATCTCCCCTCCACAAATCGCTGAAGAAAGCAAAACAAACAGATAAGTCCTGTCAGGTCATTTCACCATACTTTTCTTCAAAGTATTTAAGGCTTAGTTTTTATGAGAATGCAAAGACCACATCATTAAAAAAAAAGGAAGGCTGGGCAGTAGTGGTGCTACCACGATTATGGGATAGACGCAGTCAACTTCACTGTCTGCATTAGAGAAGGACCAGCCAAGGAATATAGGTTTAACTGCTGTGATGCCTAAACCAAAACTAAAATTGATTTTTGTTTTTATTTATCTTCTAAGGTCATTGTTCGCTGAGTTCATTCTGTGATTCTCTGTGACGATTTCTAAAGAGCTCATTAGCAAAGAAGCTTCATTCTGGGCAGAACCCCTGCAACTTCTGACAGCAGTGGTATGCACTTGGGTCTGTCCAGTAATCCTCTCCCCTGCCAGGAGGTGAATCTTTAAAACAAAATCTCCCATTGACTTAAAATTTTAAGGGAAGTGGGGATCTCCTGTCTTGGAAACTACTTAAACTCCTGTGTGGAGAAGGGATTTCTCCACCTACAACCTGCAGCCAAAAGGCTGGTTTACAGCCAGGAAGCTGGATGCCAGCTCATTGTCTTAAAAAAATATAGAACAAAAGCATGTAATAAATTCTTCCTCACATGCTGACTTTCCCATTTAGACAAAGAATGCTTCAGAGCTGTATACAATCACCCTCTGTGCAGTTCCCTAGAATGGGGTATTTCACCACTACAGGGGTCAAACCGATTTTTTTTTTAAAAAAAAAAAATCAGTACAAAAAAATTTCTAATTTTTCTTAGCATTTCACAGCATGATAAAACAAATGTAAGAATTGTTATCTATTTGTTTTGTCTCTCCTGTTTTATTACTGTATCACTTACACTAGGAAACCTGTTCTTTTTGCCATTTAAACTTATTGAGCATTTTTATTAAAATCATCCTGTGAACATGTTGGTTTATATAAATTATGTAATGGCAAAATAAACTTTCCATATTGTTTTAATGAAACCAAAGGAAACAGGATTTCTGTTGAGATGCTGGGAATAAAGTGACCTCTTAAGTGTAATGTGACTTGCCTTCATAGACAGCTGCAAACCCTTTTCCTACCCAGTTACTGCTGCTACGGAACTCAATCCACATTCTGCTGTCTGTAGATGTAAGAACTCCAGCCACTTTGTCCCCACAGAATCTACCTAAAAGAAATTAAAGAATAAAAAGGATTCCTAAATATGACTATGTAGTATGTATTAAATTACACACTATACATTGCATTAAAGACTTGTGTTCGACGCTAGCTATAAGTTTTATACACATACACACATACACTCTGGATCATATCTCTGGCAATTAGAGTAGTGTTTCTCAAACTGTAGGCCACAATCCCTTAGGCAAACCTCAAGCTTCAAAAATATTTACATTATGATTCATAACATCAGCAATGAAAATCATGAAGAACCTGTATTAAGGAGTCACAGCATGAGTAAGGTCAAGAACCGCTGGTTTAGAGCCATAGCTTTATCTTAATAAAGGTAACAAAATCAAACACTCTCTTCGGACCACTTCAAAATCTTCTGTCAACTGACACCCACATCATTATCATGTAAGGAATTAAGAGCTAACCCCCACCCCAAATTCATAAAAGATCACAGGATGCTTCAAGGTGGTGCTGTGACTCTATGGGAATAGAAAAAGTCTCAAGTTGTCCTGAGAAACCAGAGCAATTATCAATCTGATCACCCCTAGAAGGGTACAATTTGATCCAAACACAAAGAAGTTTCTTCCCTCATCAAGGTAGTGACACCATCTCAGAACAAAAAGTATAAGATGCCCAGGTACTTTTCATTAACACTCACCCCAGCTCAAATAAAGCTGTAATAGTCTGTGGTATTGTAACCAGAAGAGTCATAACAAATTGATTCTGAATGCTGATCATATTCTGTATACATGTGTGTGAGTTATTAGGAGACAATGAGTAAAGCCACAGAATTAGTCCTTCCACATCATCCTTCCTAGACTCATTGCTCACTACATTGTACAGATCTTTCAACACACACACACACACACACATACACTTAAACACACAATATAAAATAAATCTACAACCATACTATACTGTTAAGCATTCTTATAATTGTTTTGATTTTAAATTAGCATACAGCTACTAAATATCACTGTGGCTATTTTGAATGAAGTGTGTTTATTATGTGCTCCTTCCGTCTCATCTCACCCTCCCCACTACCCCATCCTCCTGTACACCACCTCCCTTCTGTCTCTTTTCCTCTCAATCCCTGTGTCCTTTAGTCTAGTCCCTGTCCTTCACCAAGACCTAGTCTTCCTTTCACTGGTCTCCTTTCTTACTTCTTAGACATTACTCACATTTATACTTACAATGTGTAAACACGAATACACTGTTGGCTCAGATTGACATATGAGACAGAACAGAAACAAACTCCCAGCATTACTATGCATATCTGTATACTGCTGAAAATAATCATACCCATAAATTTAAAGTAAAAAATGTAATTTGATTTTGAAAAGCACCATAGGCAAGGTCAGTCAGTAAAGATATATCTTTGAAACTACACATTAAATTAAAGAGATGTGGCAAAGGACAGTACTGCATTCACTGTTACATGCATTCAAACTATGGACAAATCTGTTCCAATACATCCTCCCTCTTAGAGGGTGTGAAGTGGCAGCTGGAGTCTCTGTGTAATTCTAATTCCTTTCCTGGTGAGCGGATGATGTGGATCACAGCTATTTCTTTTTTCTTTCTTTCTTTTTTCTTTTTTTTTTTTTTGAAAAAATTTGTATTAGATATTTTCTTTATTTACATTTCAAATGATATCTCCTTTACTGGTTTACCCTCCAAAAAACAAACAAACAGACAAACAAACAAACCCTGCTCCTTCCCCTCTCCCCATGCTCACAAACCCACCCTTTCCTAAATCCTGGCCCTAGTATTCCCCTACACTGGGGCATAGAGCCTTCACAGGATCAAGAAGGGCCTCTCCTCCCATTGCTGACCTACTTGGCCATCCTCTGATACATATGAAGCTGGGGCCATGAGTCCCACCATGTGTACTCTTTGGTTGGTGGTTTAGTCCCAGGGAGCTCTGAGGGTACTAGTTAGTTCATATTGTTGTTCGTGCTAAGGGGCTGCAAACCTTTCAGCTCCTTGGGTCCTTTCTCTAGCTCCTTCATTGTGGACCCTGTACTCAGTCCAATGAATGGCTGTGAGCCTCTACTTCTGTATTAGTCGGGCACTAAAAAAAAAAACAAGATGCCTTCACTAAGGCAAAAAGAGATCACAGCTATTTCATTCAGAGCTCAGTCTTTCAAGGAACCCTAGGGAGAGATTTCACACATATCTGTATCACAATGCTTAGGTATGGTAGACCTTTGAACCAGGAAGGCAGATGGTTCTACCTCGAGAAGTGCTTTCTTGAATGTAGATTCAGATTGGATTCTCCAACTGAAAGCAGCTGTTGGGTTTTCATGGAATTCCAGCTACACATGTGATATGTTGCTTTACACAGTCTGAGAAACTAGATGTAGAAAACAGTGCTTTGTTTTCCTCGACTTGAAGGATTACATCAGTTTGACCCTTTTTTTTAATCTTGTTTGGAAGTATTTCCACAGGTGGCACAGACTTACCAAGGTAGTTTCCACATCAAGTACAGCAGTGTCCATTCAGCAAGTTTTAGATATTAAGGCTGGATCAGTACAGGACAAAACCTCAATTCAGCTAAGCTATGACTAAAAGTGAAGGAAAGTCCACAATCTGGGAAGGAAAGAGCATCAAAGCTGAGGAGCTGCTGGCCTGTGCTTGGGGGTCACAGCTCCTCCCACCTCTGAACAATCAGTGGGCAGCACTGCACTGCTTCATGAAAGCTTCTTGTGTAGTTTGTGGTTTAAAGCTGGGAGCAGACATTCATGAGCACCAATCTGAGCTGCAGTGACTGACACAAACTACAGATGCCTCCTCTTAGCCTCGAAACAAAACTGAGATGTTTATAGGAGGAGCACATTCATATGTCCCAGGAAGACAACTAACAGAGATGGACAAGATAACACTCCTGCCTTAGGAAAGAGACCACACACACACACACACACACACACACACACACACACACCATATGCATAGGCAATCTGTCAAAACTATTATCCTTACATTTCAATTCAGAAGTAAATGCTGTGTGGAATCAATAAGCATAATCTCTGGGAAGCTATACTCAGTCTTTGTGTTCAGATCAAATAATCTACCCATATTTAAGTTATTTTAAATCAGTGAATTAATCTATTCATCTGTTTGTCCTTGAGCAGTTTTAGGTATGGTTGAAAAAAAACATACAATTAAAAATATAAACAAGTTCATTCGTATAGATTGAAACTGATAGCTCCTGGGAACACCGTCTGCCTCAACCATGGATAGAATACAGATACAGATACAGAGATGAGTAATACGAGATGAGTAAAATGAGATGAGTCTCACCAAGGAGAGGTGACTTCCTCCAGTAACCATCTCTTACTTCAATGTAATCATACCAGCACAAACTACTCTTGTATAGGTCCATGGTGGTGAAATTCAAGACAATCTGCAAAGCACAGAGAGTAAAAGTGACTGTCAGTTCATAGAGATTTGATTCTAAGAGGAAATGCAAGAAAACAGAAGTAGACCCCTTTTGTCTATATTCATAGAGCACTGGCAACTTACTTAAAAACTTGAAACCGCATGTTCTTATTCTCCTTAGTGTGGTATGCATGGGTGTGAGTACTCATATGTATGAGAGCATGTAAGTGTGTGGATATTACATGCCCACAGCATGTGTACAGAAGTCAGAGAGCAACCTCAAGTGTCAGTACTGCGACATCTTCCACCTTGTGTTGAAGAAAAGGCATCTGACTGCTCTGGAACTTTGCAGGTAAGCTACACTGGAAAGAACTTGTAGGGAAGTCTCTGCCTCTGTCTCTCATTGCACCTCTGCTGGGATTGCAGGGGCAACCACTTTGTCTGATATTTCACTCAGCTTTGTAGTCTAGAGATCCAAACTCAAGCCAGGACTTTACCAAATAAGCCATCCCTAACAGCAATATAATTAATAATTAATAAAAGCAATAACAACACAATGTTAACCACTGGGTATAGAAAGCATTTTAGCAATTAATCTGAAGTCCATAGTTTTAACTGAACCAGTCCTAAAACAAGTAGAAACCTTTATTCAAAAAGTTTATTTTAGAATTTTTCCTAGGATAAAAGGTTTGAACCATGAATAGTTTCCACTTTTTCCACGAATGATTCTTTTTAATAATTTATTTCAAAGACAACCATCAAGACAAGTATAATTATGTTAAAAATAAACACCATGTGCTCCATTCCCAGAACATAATATCTTTGTGTGTGTTGAAATGTTTAAATACAGCTCTAACATTCAGATTTATCCCTCTGAGTCTGATTAAAGGCAGATGGTCCAGCAATTCTCCAGAACTGGAACATACATGCGAAGGCTTCCGAGCTGAATGACCTTGTACACGACCCTTTACTCTTCCCTTTCTTTGGAATGATGCTGCTTTTTTATAAATACAGTAGTTTTTAAAAAAGTCCTTGCAAAGATAATTTTCCTCATGGCTTCATGAAACTCTTCAGTTTTCAAAGCTTTCATGTCTCTATTTTTCCTCGGTTATACCAAAAGTAAAACAGAATTAAAATGAGACTTGTACTTCTGTGATGTCAAATTATTTGGAAAACATTTTGTATATTCAAAGCTCAATTAACCCTCTGGTACATTAAATATATCTAATAGGTTTTAGGCTCATAATAAATTTGTCCTTTAGAAACTGAAATGGATGTTAGCCAAGAGCAATAAATTGTAAATATTTGAAATGCCTTCCTATAAAACTATGGTTTATAACAATGTTCAAACAACCTTTTAGTGAGAGTGGAAAAGCTGGATACAAGTTGAGAAAGAGAAAGAGAAAGGAGGTAGGAAGAGAGAGAGAGAGAGAGACAGATAGACAGACAGACAGGGAGATAGAGATAAAAAACTAAACTTTCTATACTCATATTCCAGAGCACCCTGCCAATGCTGATAACAAATATGCTTCCCTCTTTTCTTATTTCAATATTATTAATATTAATATTTTAATGGCTATTATATTCTGATGGAGAGAAAAGAAAGGGTGTAGATTTGGATGGGTGGAGAACTGGATAGGGTCTGAGAGCTCAGGGAGGGGAAACTGATCAGAGTATATTATATAAAAAATATCTATTTTTAATAAAAATAAATAGATACAAAAATGTTCAATAGCACTAATCATCCAATAAATGCGAATTAAAACCACAGTGAAATACTCTATCATACCTACTAGAATAACTATTTGAAAAAGACAGAAAGACTTAAAAATTAGGTATGAATGTGGGAAAAAATCCTTGTATACTGTTGAGAATATAAACTGGTTCATCCATTAAGGAAAGTAATGGTACTTCCTTAAGAAACTGAAATTTGAATACTATAGTATCTGAAAATTCTATTTCCTTATATAGAAAGGTAATTAAAAAAAAAACCCACTATCTTGTAGGGTGGAAAGGAAAAGAAAAAAGAAAAGAAAATTGATCACTGGGCTAGGGGATCAAAAACTGGATAAAGAGCAAAACATGTAGGAAAATATGAGGACTGGAGTTTGGGTCCCCAGTGCCCACTTAAATGCCAGGTAAGTATGGCAGTCCATCTGTCATCCTAGGGACTCCTGGGATGTAAAGACAGGGAACATTTGGACCAAACTGGCCAGCTAGGTGATCCAAATCAGTAAACTCTGGGTTAAACTGAGAGATTCTGCATTGATGTATAAGATGGAGATCAATGGAAGAAAACATTAACCTCTGGTTCTGCATGCATGTGCACATATGTATATGAACATTCCTAATTTACATACATGTGAACATACATAGACCCATGCACATCACACACATATACACAAAAAAAGGAGAAAATAAAAAGGAATCACTACTTATAGTAAAACTCATCCTGAGCCCATACCTTCGCAGTGTGAAGAGTCAAGATCTCCTTATACCCAACAAAAAGGAGATAGAACCTATAGATTCCACCTCCAATAGAAAGCCATGGCCCCCAATTGAGGGATGGAGCCACCCACACATGTCAAAATTTTAACCCAGAAATGTTCCTGTCTAAAGAAAACACAAGGACAATAAATGGAGTAGAGAGCAAGAAAAAGGCCATCCAGAGACCTCCCCACCTAGGGATCCATTCCATTTGTAGACACCAAACTACCACACTATTGCTGATGCCAAGAAGCACTTGCTGACAGGAGCCTGGTATGGCTGTTCCCTGAGAGGATCTACCAGCATCTGACCAATACAGATACTCACAGCCAACCATTGGACTGAGCCTGGGGACTCTAATGAAAGAGATTGGTGAAGGACTGAAGGAGCTGACAGGGATGGCTACCCCATGAGAAGAACAATATCAACTAAGTGGACCACTTACAGCTCCCAGAGACGAAGCCACCAACCAAAGAATATACATGGAGGAAGCCAGGACTCCAGATACATATGTAGCAGAGGATGGCCTTATCTGTCATCAATGGGAGGAGAAGGAGGCTTGATGTCTCAGCACAAGGGGATGTTAGAGTGGTGAGGCAGGAGTGGGTGAATGGGTGGAGGAGCAGCCTCATAGAGGCAAAGAGGAGGGAGGAGAGGGGAGATGGGGTGGGGGATATAGAGGGGGTAACCAAGAAGGGGGATATTATTTGAAATGTAAACAAATAAAATGATTAATAAAAAAAAAGCATTCTACCTACAGCAGACAACAGGGCTTCAGATCATCCTCATTATATGAGAAATCTATGACTGTAGAGAAGAAGCAGAGGCGGAGTAAAGACACAAAGATGATAATTGAAGTTCCTGGGTGGCCTCTCTTAAACTTAAGTGGAAATTTTACAATCATGTGCAAGGAGTTTCAAATTCCCTCCTAAAGGAGGAAAAGAAATCAGCTAAACTGGAAATACATTTATTACCATCATCAACCCAAACTGAAAACGATGTCTCTGGACTGCTAACAAACAGTTAATCCATGAAATCATAGAATGCCCCCCACCACACACACACACACAGAGCTAGACAAGAGGATAATTCTGAACAGAAGAGTTTCCTATCTTGTTTTTAATCTTCTAGTTTAAGCTCCCAAGCACCATGGAGGAACAAAACCGGCCTGACACTAATACAAAACACAGAATCCTTTAGAAGTAGAAAATGTAATAAAGATAGGTTTTCTAAAATCAAATCTTGGGGCTGTGTCTATGGGGGTAAAACCCCGGCCTTTGAGTAAGGCTGCTAGAAGAATCCCTAGTTGAATTACAAATCAAAAGCACTTGGTAAACAATGGTTTGTTTTCTATTATACTGCTTTATGTAAACATGTTTCTATCAAAGAATAATAAATGAATGCTGCATTAGAAGAAGTATTTCATTCCTGGTGGTAATAAGCACCAATTTGAAATTAATCACAGCTCCTTCGGAGCACAAAGGGAGACAAAGCAGGGAGGGAGTTAGTTCTCAGGTTTCCTTGGTCTGTGAGGAGATTTCATTGCAAAGTTTAAGTGATAGACTTGCAGCTGAGTTGGCTCCTTAAAGACTCCTTTGACAGTGCTGCAGAGTGAGGACTCTTGAAGAGAAGCAGATCAGCTGTTCAAGGGTCTGGATACCTGCAAGTCTCCAGAGCAAGAATCAATGTACCTCAGCACAGTCGAGACCATGCTGACCACTTACACAAACTCCGTGGCACTGTTAAAAAGGCCAATCACAATAGCACTGGCCCCTGTGAGAGATAAGGAAAGGTAACATAAATACCAAGTCTGCTTGGTTGATGTTATTTAATGGCTTTTGGAGAAAGATATTGGAATCAAAAGCAACAGAATATAATAGATTACTGAACCCTGGCCAGAGGAAACCTAGGAGAACCTAATGCACTGTGTTTGTTGGCTACAGGATTTTCCTCAGTAATAGAGTTTTGAAGTCCCAAATCAAGTCAGTAAACTATTCTATAGACAAATTCTATCTGCGGGTTATTTTCACAAACAAACAAACAAACAGTTGTAATGATGGTCTACCATATTGTCTATGTCAATTTGGGCACAACATTGTCAAAAATGAGTATTTATGGCAAACTTATAAAGGTAAAGCTATCTATTTCATGTCAACTGTAACTCAGAAGCTATTGACTGATAATGTTATATCTGTATCAAAACACGCTTTAAACTACAGGGAACAGTATTCTGTCTTCTGAAATTAGAAACTATTAACTATAGTACATCAAAAGATCTAAGTTAAAGGTCACAACCCATCTTTTCAGATTTTTAGTTTACTTAAATTTTCAAAAGTTGAAGAAATATTTTGAATAGGATGTCATCATATCAAACTTGCATTACCATAATTAGATTGCAGAGCTTTTAGTTGGATGTTGTGAAGGAAAATCAAATAGACAACCCTCAAACACTGTGAAATGTGCATGTGTGTATCATGCTGAATATTCAAGCATCCATCTTAACACAAGCTTTGAAAACAAGGATAAAGCCAAGCACTACTGGTCTATACAAATAATAAAATAAAAAATAAAATAATCATAATGATATTCTGCTCTACTCATAGACCAGTACCTTGTCTTTTCGTCAACAGAGAGGCTTCCTCCGACAGCAGATGGGAGCTGGTAGATAAACCCACAGCTGGTGGATAAACCCACAGAAAGACATTATGTAGAACGAGAATATAAACTGGAAAGCTCCATTAGGTTCCTACCCTCGAATATGGAGAACTCAGTGGAAGAAAGGAAGGAAAAGTTGTAGGAGTCAGAGGGAATGGAGGATACCAGGAGAAAATAGCTCATTGAGTCAACTAAGCAGGGTGGATATGGGCTCACAGAGACTGAAGTGGCAAGCAGGAGGGCCTGATGGGTCTGTGCTAGCTCTTCTGAGCATATGTTGTAGATGTTAGCTTGGTGTTTTATGGGACTACTAACAGTGGGAGTGGGTATGTCTTCCCCTCATTTGTCGGCTCTTGGAAGTCTTTCTCCCCTGCTTGCCTTTTTCAGCCTCAGTGTGATGGCTTTTGCTTTGTCTTCTTTTTGTATCTTCTATTTTGTTTTGTCCTCTTTGGTGTCTCTTGGAGGCCTGCATTTTTCTGAAGGGAGACAGACAGGGTGGGGTTCCTAGTTAGAGTGGAGGTAGTGTGGGAGCTATGAAGAGTGGAAGGAAGGGAAGCTATGGTCAGGCTGTATTTAGAGAAGACTCTATTTTCAATTAAAAAAAGAAAAGTGTAAATAAGCAAAGCATCAGTTCACTAGTCAAAGGCCAACTATGCTATGAAAGATTTAAAAAAAAAAAACAAAAAAACAAAAAACATTAACTTTAACATTCCATAGAAAAACAATCCAATTACAATGGGAAATATAAAAGAACCCAAGAATGGATGGGATACCTTGAGACTATCATTGAAGTGTCTGCCTTATAAGTTAAGTGACCCTAAGTAGTTAAACTTCTCTTAGAGCTCAATTATAAGGCAGATGGGGGGTGGGGGGGGGGAAGCAGGAATGAGATTGTCAAAGGAATTCTTCTACTTAAAAGTGTGTAATAGTATTTGGGGTTTGAATTTTTGATCAGACATTGCCCGGTATTAACTAAAGTCTTATGTCTCCTTTTCCAGCATTCTGTTTCTTTCTCTAGCTAACTGACCACTTCCATGTACCATGGAAGCTCTAAACATGCTGCTCACCATCAGCCCTAGACATGGAAAGGTGTTACTCTTTGTTTCCTAGGTGACACCGTAGCTTCCAAACTTACTGCCCTTCGGTTTCTCCTTTCGTGCATCTAGAACATATCCTGTGCTCTGTGACCATATAGACTTTAGGAAAATCTGCCTACCATCAATTCACGAGTGTCAGAGGTTCAAAATCTCTGATGCTTTTAGCTTACTCATATTTATGATCCGAAGCATGTTTATTGCTAACTAAAGACTAGCTTTTGTTCCCTCAAAAGGCTACCCAGTGTTAGCATCAATTCCTAAAAGTGTCCACAGGTGTGCCTAGATTCTTCTTGTCCTTTTCCCATCCCTTGTCACTCTTCTAGTCTTGATGAAAAGCTGCCATAGATTTAATCATCTTCAGACCTTCAAGGACATCTTAGTGCTACTATATATACCCACAATAAGTTGTGTTTTGATTTCCTCTGATATTTTCCAAAACACAGCAATGATATTACTGGGTTATAAGGTTTCATAATTATAGACATCAAATATTTACTTTACATATAAGAATATATGTCTATTTGAAGAGGATCAGATATATATATATATATATATACATATATACATATATACATACACATATATACATATATATAGTGAATGCACATACATACAAATTGCTCACTTTACATATCTTTGGCAATATAAATGCTAGATTTGAATCATCATTATGTATAGAGCATAGACAGATGATTAAATGTTTGCAAAAAGAGTACACTTGAATGACAGGTTTTAAATGGGTTTTACAGAAAAAATGGGAGACTATTCCAACTCTATTTGAGACATAAGCAAACTGCCCTTGTTCAAAGGTCAATCGATTGTAAGTGACAGATAGATCAATACTATGTGCTCTGCCTGGTCATCACAGCTGAATTCTGACCCATGAATGCTTAACTGTTAAAACACCAAGAATAGTCTTTGAATTAGAATATCCTTACCCTGGGAGACTGGAGTCTTAGAACACATAGTAGTGAATTGATTGACTTTGGTTTTGATTGTGAGAAACAGTCATAAAATCCAACTTGCCATTTACCCGCTTTAAGTTTATAGTCTTGTATTATTAAATTATCTTTAAATTATCTTTATATTCTTTTATAATTATGACCTTATTTTAAAAACAAATATTTTCCCATATAAAAATAAAGTGTGCATATTGGAGAAAATGAAAAGGGAGAAAATAGAATCTATCTGTGAGCTTCTCATAGTGAACTACCCATCTACCTATAATTTTGTCTTTGGTACATGCAATTTAAAAGTTGACACTTTTAGGTATATGATGTTTAACTTACAGTTTCATTTCACATTATACTATAAGTGTTTTTCCAAATTCATGTTTTCTTGTTCAGTTTCATTCCCAAGTTTTCATTTTCAGAATGTACCCAGATCAATGTTCCAAGAAATGTTATTGCTGAACGGTATATAATACAGATGCAGTATAATTTTCCAAATGTCTCCCTAAAGATAACCACAATTTCTGCTTCCTAGAATTTGAATTCTATTCTATCTGTGAAATTTTATGATTGAGATATGAGACATCACCATTGGTTTGAGGAGCATCTCCCTCACAGAGGGACAGCCAGTGACTTCATGGCTAATACACAGGGAGCTGTGCCCATAACTCAGAAGGGAATTTGCTGCTTCAGTTCCCTCCTTCTATGGTGCTCATCCTTACTGTGGGCCATTTTCTCAAAAACAAATTTGTTGTGTGAAGAACACCAACATTCTTTTGAGCTTCTGTGCTATCTGTGTATATTTTAATTTGTATTTTTATTTTAAAACACAGGCAAATAAGTATTTTTTTAACTTCTAATTCAAGTACTAGGTACCTTTCTTTGAATTTAAAGAATCACATTTCTTCAGGAGAATCATATGATATAAAATTCTAATTTTTCACACATCATTATAAATTATTTCAGAATTATTTATTGAAAATGTTGTTTTTAAATTTACTTTAACATGCTCTTTATAATATGGGTGTACCAGACATGGCCAATAGCTCAGGCTATGTTACAAGAGGCTCTTTGAACAAGGCCACACACACTGGGTCCAGAAGCTCCTCATGATCTGTATTAGATTCAGATGTAATTTACTCGGCAGCATTGACATTGTAGTCAGTGTTACCTTGGACTAACATTTCACGTCTTAAATAAACTTTGAGAAAAATACCTGGTCTGGTTAGCAAACAAGAATGTATTGGAAAAAGGATTAGAATTACATTTTTTCATGATTTTGGTAAAGCTGTACATTTGTGACCCTACAGTGCTTCATCCTGGAAAATATTGTATCATTCTCCTCACTTTAGTTGCACAGCAAGGTCTTCTGTTTCTAAATTTAGTTACATGTTAGAAGTATTTTTTTTGTTTGAAGTCCTCTAGGTTTCTGTTTTAATTCTCCTATTCTCCTTTCGAAGTTTTCTTTAACATGAGAAAAAACATATATGAAAAGAGGAAAAAATAGAACATGTGCAACGGGAATATCTGAAGTAACTGTTCAGGGAGAGTCACGGCTGGGGAAGGGAGTCCCTATCTTTATATTTAATCTTAAAATAAAAAGAGTAAGAACACAAACAAAACATATGAGTAAGCTGTAACATAAAAAAATTACAGTAAATATTGCTGTAGTAAGAATTATGTGTAAGCAATAAAGTCATCACTCTGGGCTTAGAAGGCCATTGGATGCACAAAGTAGGACATGTCCATACCCATAATTACTCAAAAGATAGTGTGGGTGGATCATTATCAGAAAGGAGGGCGAAATTGTGTTTGTTTGGATTTTTAGACCATGTCTCTTTATATGGCCATGGCTGTCCTGGAACTCACTATGTAGACCAAGTTAACTGAACCTCCAGGTACTAGCATGAAAGGCATCCACCCTCAGAGTTTTAAAGTGAACCCTTTAATCCCAGCACTTGGGAGGCAGAGACAGGCGAATCTCTGAGTTCGAGGCCAGCCTGGTCTACAGAGTGAGTTACAGAATAGCCAGGGCTACACAGAGAAACCCTGTCTCGAAAAAACCAAAAAAAAAAAAAAAAAAAAAAAAAAAAAAAAAAAAAGTGAACCCTAACTAGAGACAGAAAATCCCTATATAGTAAAACCAGATAAATATATCAGAAAATATAATATTCTAAAGATTTAATAATCTATGTATATATAAAATAATATGACAAAAGTACATATTAAAAATAAAACTAGATTACTTCACTTAAAAACAAAAATGTAAAAGTTTAAAGTGCAATCAAGATAACTACAGAACAATGATAAACAGTGACACAAGTCTATATTACCATAGGCTAAAATCACCAGCAGAGAATATTAGCGATATAATTTAAAAGCCTGATGAACAAAACATTGCAGGCATCATTGAGCAGAATATACTGTTAAGGCAGAGATTATTCTCTGTAAATATTGGTCTCTCCCAAGGTCACAAAAGTCAAAAACTATTTTGCCAAGTGAACAATAAAAGAGAAAGTAATAAAAAATGCTCAAAGCATATTTTATAATTAGAAGGTAAATGCTACTAAAAATAAATTTTTGGTTGAGAAAAATAATGAGACAAAATAATTAGAATGTAATAATAACCAAAATATGAGATGACTTGTGGATTATAATAAGGTGAAGTGGACGTGAGAAAAATTACAGTCTCCATTGTTTGTACTGAAAAAATATAAATTCAACATGACTGCTATAAACTTAGAAGTCCAGAAGGCATAGAATCACATATTATAAGAAAACAAAATACACAAGGTCTGAAATGAATTAATTGTCTTCATTGCTATCTTATAACAATTCAATGTATCCAAATGAATAATGTAAGGAACAATCAGAGGAAAGATGATACATTTGTTTATTTCTTCTGGAAACACTTTGGAAATTAATTTTATTGGTAATCATATAAGAACAGGAAATTAGTTTTAAATACTAGTGGTATAAAGCATTTCAACAGGAGTGGAGGGAGTAATATCAGTTATTCATTGCTGTAATTTGAAGTAATTTTATTACTCTTGCTTCAAATGTTTACAAATTCTATAAGATCTTGTTTTTAAAACTATATAAGTTTGATGATTCACACAAATAATTGTAGTATTTGGAAGGCAGAGGCAAGAGGGTTACCATGACATCAAGGATAACCTGTGCTAAACAGTGAGTGCCAGGCCCACCACAGCTACTCCGCAAAACTGTCCCAAAAAGCCACAAAGAAAATAATCAGAAGCATGTTTTTCATAACACAGAAAGGACTTATTAAAGTAACCTACACCAAGAGTGACTAAAACATTTCACAGTATTTCATGGGCATGTAATTCTTAAGTTACAAATAACTATATGAACCATAAGGTTATTCATGCTACCAATCAGTAATTTCTGTGAGTAAAAATTATTTATATTTGTTTTTCAAAGACTTTTTCTGTGAATATCACAAAACCCTGAACAGCTTTACTTAAAATCACTAAACGTCTCTTAGAAGTACCGCTACACAATCTTCAGTAACTCAGTGTCACACTGAGGCGAATGGGTGTCCTTACAGTCATTCCATGTGGATTAAAGAGTCAAATGCAAACAACAACTTGAAAAAACCCCAAAGATTAATGTCAGTACATATTTGTTAATGTTAATGCAGAGGGACATCATTATGACAAATACAGGCGTGAAGTCAATGGGGCCATTGATTCCATTTCTTACCTACTGCTTTGAATACAATAAGCTAACACAATTAATAAAATGAAGACTGCTAGTCTTTCTTTTTGAACTTATATGTTATTTTCACTCTTTTGCCTTAGTATGCAAGCTGTTTCCCAAGAACTACATTAGAAAAATTGGAAGAAAACTGTAGGTTTGTTTTGGTTTGGTTTTTACCTATCTGAAAAGAAATAAATTTTAAATTTCCTTAGAGTAAAACTTGTAGTAACAAATAGTATGTGTCTTCTCTGCCATATTTAATCAAGGTTTACTATTGTTTTATAGTTATTAGTAGAATTGTCAAAATACACATTTAATGAGTTGTATGTACAGAGAACATGTATATTTACACAAATGCATAGAGGAGCACATACAAGCACCTGAATTTGTTTGGTAACTATAGTGGGAATGTTTTGCTTCTGATTTCATGCAATTTGGGAGAATATAAATCCTTTTCTTTACTCTCTATATTACTATCAGTGTCAAGGTTTTATTCCCATGTAGATATGATATTTTCTTTATCTGTCCTCTGAAAATAACTATTGCGAGGTTCTCACAGATAAAGGCCATTTCAACCTGAAATTTCCTTGTTGAAGAAAACTCTATTAAAAATAATCATGGTTACACAATTAAGTGTGGACACAATGTCCAAAATCTATGCTCATTTCATGTCCAAATCTTGTGTTTAGGATTACCTCTTTCAAGAAATATCAACCCGGTGTTTTTTATCATCAGTCTTCCTTGATCTCGTTCTGTCTGTTGTCCTTTACAAAAGAAAACTGTTACTATTTGGAAGTTTGTTTACCTTTCTGTCATTTTACTTTGACTTTATTCATCTATATTTTTGCTTCTCTAGTAACTTTTATTTCACTCCATGCTCTTTCTTCTATATTTTTCTAACATTCTTATTTCTACAGCTATTGAGCTGAGTCTATCATGGCCATTCTATTTCCTATTTCAAATACTTAGCTCTGTTAACTTCCTGCTAATTACTGCTTTAGTGGCATTTACAGGATTGGCATTCAGGACATTTATTAGACTATAGTTCCAAATGCTTTCTAGTATTCCTTATAAGTTCCTCATGGCTAACTTGAACATTTCTGTATATACATTTTTACATTTTTAAAATATAGGCATTTGTCTTTTTGATAGTTTTCTAGTCAATTATATTGTGTCTTAGAATCAACCATTGTAAGGCATTCCAGAATATTTTAAAGCAAGGCTTTCAAAAATTCCAAATTTGAGCAATTTCCATTTTACTTAAATATTTGAAGAATGAAACAAAAATAAAACCCAGGCTTGATAATCGAATCCCAATTGCAATCCCAGCTACTTGACAGGCAGAGGCAGAGGGACTATGAATTAAAGTCCAGTCTGGGATATTGAGTTTGATTAAAGACTGGTTGGGCAACCTACAAAGCCCCCCCCCCTTTAAAACAGAAAGCAAAGAGAAGCTGTGGCTATAGCTATAGCTCACTCGTAAAGTATTTCCCTAGCATGTTTGAGGCCTAGGGTTCAATCTCCAGCATAACAAAATAATAATAAGGAACAATAATGGTAAATAAACAATAAGAAAAGTGTAGCTAAAAACTAGTGAAATGCTTTACTTAGAGGAGACTGAAGGAGAACTCCTTGGGTATCAACTACCTTTTCTCCCGGGGTCACAGACACTCTCCAGATGCAGTGTGTATAGGAAGGGTAGCCATTTGGGAATCCTGGGGAGGAAAGGTTGCCACTGGATTCTTGTAGGGTTTCTCCACATGCTGAAGGGGGAAAGGCATGAAATTATTTATTAATTATTATAAAAGGCATGAACATAATAAATAGAATGTTAGATAGTAATATGTATTTTTATTTCTTTTCTTTACTATGTTCTTTTTTGTAACTAGTGCTGACTCTCTATTTCCATACGGAAGCTCCCTGAGTCCTGGGACTTAGGTTCGTACCACCATGCCCCACTCCAGACACTGACTACCCTTCAAATGAATTTCTTCCTATGTCTCCTTTAGAGAGCGTCTGCTTTCTGGTGTCACTAAGGATAACCATAAAACAAGACAAGAGGTGATAAATAATTTAGCATATATAAAGTTCCCTTCATGGAAAGTTTTCTCATTCATTATTACAGCAGGTAATTTCAAGGACACCTATACTTGTCCAGACTGGGGAAGACCTACTTCTGTGTTCCTGGAATCATGAGAAATTTCCCTTTCTATTAAAATAATCAGTGTGAATGAAAGCTATATATTAACAGTGGTGTGTACCAAATTTAAATAGTAATTCTAAGTAAAGTTATATACTACTTTAACATTTAAAAGTCATAAATGGTGACTAGTACAAATCCAATTAAGGTAATATAAAAATGTAATATACAATGATTCAAAATGAGAAAGCCAAAAAAATAAAAGAGCAAAACAATATTAAGAGGTAGGAGTGATGGCTCAAAGCTTAAGAACACTTGCTACTCTTACAGAGGACATAGGTTTAGTCACCAGAATCCACACTGTGGCTCTCAATCCCTCTGAACTCCAGTTTAGGTATCTGATACCCCCTCTGGCCTTTGTGAATACCGGGCACTCACATGCACAGACATCCATATAGTCAAACACTCATACACATAACTTAAAAATAAATAAATCCTTTTTTTAAAAAACACCATGTTTTCTTTTCTTTACTTATATGTAGACATTTCTAGAAGAGTGATTATATTCTTTTCACATCTTAAGCTCTTATTATTCTTTGGGAATAGGTATAAGCAACCTGAAATTGCACATTGTAAGCTACATGGTTTCCACGCTTATTGTAGGCCAATGGACACAATTCCACTAGTTTTCCTGTAACTTTTGCAAGGGACACACTACGTACCCTGTGAACCTAGCTGGATTTCCATCTTTGAGAATGGCTTCTCTGCTGCAGTTTTCACAACCTTCATTCAATTATCTAAAAGACGCTGTCTTCCCCAAAAAGGGCATAGCACTCAAAACTGAGACATTCCCTGGCTCCGAGGAGGCATCGCACACAGCGTGTGAACTCTCATCTCGTCAAATACTCAATACATTATAAATGACTCCACATATCTTGTGTTAAATAAAGAAAGATAATGACTCTGGAAACGTAAAACAGAGCTATAAAAACAGTCTAAGAGGATATAAATATTTATCTCGTCAGCAAGACAGACACTAGGTTTGCACGACAAAGTAAATCTAAAGTTAGGAATGAGTGATGCTTATTCTGATGAGCCAGGCAGATAAAGGAATTATAGAAGAAAATGAAAATGCCCGAGGTCAGAAGCACATAATTCAGCACAGTGACTGAACGACCTTGGGTCCTTGCTACATGGTGTGTGGCAAGGAGACTTAGAAGGATCTGCTAACATTAGGCCATGCGCTTCTAAGAAAGATATGTTTAGATGTTAAGTAGCAACTGAGGACCTGAAAGTGTTTTATGGAAAAAAATACATATTTTTCCACTCTAAGCAAATTCTGTGAGAATCAAAGCCTCTATTAGGTAAAATGAAGTTTACACTGAATTTCCTATAAGAGAATTAAGGCAATAAAATGGTTGATTTACAAACTATACTGTTCCAATGAAAACTAGATTCTCTAAATTGTAAACCAAAATATAACATAATTTTAAAAGTATCACTTTATAAATTATAACCATATCACACTGTAAAAATGAAAAATGTTAAAGCATAACAATAAAGCTTTAGTGAGCATTTAATTTTTTTTTTCAATAAACTCTGCTGTCTCCATTTCACAATCTCAACCTGCTACTCACTGACTAAATTATGCTCCAATATAAAAATCAAATTTTGACTGGGATGGTAGCTCCCAACTGCAATGTCATCCCTGTAGAGCCTAGAGTTGAAGGGCCAGCCTGAGCTACAGTGGGATCTCCTCCCTCAAAACAGCAGGACTCAGTGAACTGGGGCAGGGGGAACTAACCAGGACAGGTGGCATGATTAATTCAAATGCTTGTCCATTAATAGCAAATATAGGAATGGGAGGGAAACCTTAATTCCAATGCTATTACTTAGTAATCCCAAAATAATAGCAAATCTCAAAAGCTTTCAAGCAGTTTTCTTGCCTGAAACAAACAAACAAACAAACAAAAACCAAAACACTTACTTGGGGATCATAAGATTCTATGAGGTTGTTTGTTAGGGTGAATGACATGACATGTTTTAATCCTTAAACACTCCCACCTACAATTATGGAGACTAAAGGGTAAAAGTAGGGCTGTATATGTGTGGATTACAACTACCGCTCCAGTAATAACTGGGAAAATAAAAACAATAAACTCTAGTGGGTAAATTGTTGTTGCTGCTGTTGTTGTTTGTAGTATATGAGCATGAATCTGGGCCCTTGTGCATACAAAGCAAGCACTCTTAGCATTAAGCTGGACCATAGCCTTTTCTTTTTAAATTGTGGGCAGGCTGGCATTGACCTCATTCTGAGTCCAGAAGAGATCTGAACTTGCAATCCTCCTGCCTCAGCATCTCAAGTAGCTAGGATTGGAAACCTGTGCAAAATTACTGAGACAATTTATTATAATCATCATTCTAATCAAATCAAAAATTAAAAATAAAAAATCTTTACCATATGTTTCCATTCATGGATGAATTAGGTACTCCATATATATATATATATATATATATACATATATATATATATACTCCTTCTTCAACATAAAAATTCTAACTTGATACCACAAAATAGTGTATCTTGCTCTATTTTATAGTCTCAATGTCTAATAATGAGGCTAAATTTACTTGGACTACATATCTTCAACAAATTTTTTCTATCAATATCCAAAGTTTCCAACAAATATTTAAAAACTCTCCTCCAAATTTTGTAGGAATGAATCTATAATTTTACTCAGGGTGATGAAAGCATAAGTATCTATATAATAAAAATATGCTTAACACCTATGTATTTACCTATTTTCTTTCAAATTTTTATATTTGTTTGGATTTGAAATGATTCTCAAAAAAGATGAGTGGCAATATACAGATCTCAGTGAGTGAAGAGCTTGCCAGAAATTCATGAAGCTCAGCCCACATACACCAAGTATGACATTCCACATGGCCAAGAACATGGTTGATGGAGGCGGGAAGATCAAAGCTTAAGCTATGCTTGGCTAAGAAGTAAGTAAGTTGGAGGTTGTCTACAAGAGACCATGTTTGTAGTTGTTCTCTCATGAGATTCCCCTCCCATGCAGTGCCAGTCGTATATGAACTCCTATTTCCTTCCCTGTCTATGCACTATCAGGTACAGTATCCTTCACATACTGAAGCCAGTTCATTCATTCATATAAACTGAGCAGCTAATTTATAGCACATTCTAATGTGCATGGGATCCTATGGGAGCTATTGATCTAGTATGAGAAATATCAGGTAACAATACAATGATGGGTGTAAGATACAAGGGCAATGATTACAGAGTTTTTGCAAATGTGAGGAAATGGAAACCAGGGGGCTTTTACCTAGGGAGACTTAAAGAGTTGGCAATTTTCAATGTTCCCAATGAAGGAAGAGGCCAAAGCAAGTGACATCATAGTTCTAAGGGAAGAAGAAAATAAGAGTGAGAAGACAGGCTGGAATAGAAACATCTCTAAGAGGCTGAGAAGAGAAGGGGCCATGTTTGAAAGAAGATAGCTTGAAAGGGAAATTAACCTTTGTCTTAAAGATGTGAGAAGAAAGATTTGCATTTTGAATGTCATTTGGCCAGCAGTGTGGCTGGAGAACAGAAAATGCAAAGGTATTAAGATCTGCTATTCTTGATGCAAAGAGAGAGTTTGGTACCCAGATGTGAATGCTGAAGACTGAGAAGGCAGGTAACCAAGAGCCAGATGACTACATAAAAATAGACAGGCAGAAGTGAGAATCTCCCTAACATTCTGACTTGGGCTATGGGTTGGGATATGCTACTGACCAGTGAATGAGATGTGCTGGATAGGGGAATAAATGCATCCATGAAAATGAAGGAGAGAAAAATGAATGAATAATGTTCATGTTGTCAATGTATATTAGCTGTGTGTGTGTGTGTCTGTGTGTTTGTATGTGTATGTCTGCAATATAAAAGAATATTCTACCTGAATTTTGGAAAAGTATTAATACAAAAATGTATGTAATAGGAAATTATAAAAATATAAAAATTATGTAATGGTAAAGGAGTTTTTTTGTTAATTCTAAAGAAAAAACACAAATATTAAAGCCATTCAAAATGTTTTAGCAATCAAACCCCAGATATACTGAGATGGTCTTCTGTTTCTACCACCTCTACATTAATATAGATCTATATACATATATATTACACCTCTGTGCTATTTGCAAATAAAACTAGAAACATTTACAAATGTGTCAATATGTATTAGTTACATGTGTGTATTAGTGTGTGAATGCATAGGCCTTCTCACATAATAAAAAAGATTCAAATATTCAAAAACTACTTTGGATATCTACTTTATATTTTTCTTAACTTTGCTATGTTTTTTAGTGCTTCAGTTTAGAGTATAGTATTTTTTCAAAGGCCCATATGGTAAAGACTTTATCCCAGAATACTCCTACTGGAAAATGGTCACACCCTGAAGAGATAGGCCTCATAGAAGATTTTCAAGGTAGAGAAGAGAAGAATAGGATCCCAGCCTCCTCCTATGGGCAGCAGGTCTGCTCTCTCACATACTCTTGCTAGGATGAGCTGGCCTACCACTGGTTCAAAAACACTGGGTCCAATTAACTATAGGCTGGAACTTCAAGACTGCTAGTTAATTTTTTAAAAATCTTCATTATATGATTATCTAAAGTACTTGTTATAGTAACAGAGAGTTAAATACTTTGCACACTTAATTTAGGAAGATTTACTGAACAAGTATCAATGTTGCTAGTTGGGGTAAATGCCAAGTACTTACAAGTAATATATTTACAAGATTACAAAAATAAATGAAGACAAAATACATGTAAAGTGCCATGCCTATAATAGAAGAGTTCAATTAATCATCTAGGAAGAAAATAAGATAACCCTAACATTACAGAAATTAAGAAAAATACATGAAAATGTGAGAATTATAAGGAACAGGGCTCAGAAGAGAAACAAAAGCAAAGAACGCATAATTTATTAAGGTCAGGTATGCTGTACATATGTTAAGCAGACTTCCTTTATGAACCAACTAATAATACTGGGATAAAGGTAAAATGAAGATTAGGCACAGAAAATAATTATCTAGCCCTAAGTAGGTAATCTATTATCCAGAAAATATAGAAGATACAAGGACTAATAATAGTAGTCAGGATTATAGGGTGTCCTTTAAGAACTCTCAATGCTTAAAATATTAATAAGTCCTTGGGTCTTTGGGTGACAGAGCCAAGAAATCCCCAAGTTGGCATGTTTAACAGTCCTACCCTCTCCTCTCATAGCCCTTATCAGGCTCTGTTAAATGGCCGAAAGGGAGTGTGTTATATCAGCAGAATCTTTCAACTCTAAAGAATCACCTTTACTTTTCCACACAATAACAGAAAGAAGACTTTTCACTTGTCTCTAATATTAATAGCAAAAAAACTGAAATTAAAACAATTCTAAACTCTAAGAAAGTCAGGCTTTTAATAGAACCTTAAAAGTCAAATTCTGCTGTTACCTTAAACTTTTCCATGGCAAATATGGAATGACTGTACAAGCGTTCATTGAAATCCCACATACTATTGCTTGTGTGTGTGCCTGTGTGTGTGTGTGTGTGTGTGTGCATATGTGAGTGTGTGTGTTGTAAATATAATAATGGATTACAAGGCATGAAGTCAATATACATCCTTATAATATTTGTTAAGATTGAAGAAATTAATAATATGTGCATTGTATATACTATATTTTAAATAATTTAAGCTATATTCTATACTCCTTAGAAGAAATAATGGTGTTTACAGTTACCTTACTATGTACTTGTCCTTTTGGAAAAGGATATAACTATCAAAGACCATAAAAGTCACAGCCTTGTGTATCTAACTATCCACTTTATCCAATTAGGGGTCACCTCAAGCATTTTTAAACTCAACAAAATTGCTCTATAACATGTAAACAGATCTATTATACCTTTGGAGGTAAACTGATAGTGAAAAATATTGGCACAAAAATCAGCCAGATATTTTTAATGATTTATTCACAAACATAATTTTTAAAAAGAGTGAGAAGGCTCTCAGTAGGATCGTGGAATTTGTTTTGTTCCTTGTGATGCAAGAGCTGTAAGGAGCAATTCACTTTTCAAACAACCCACAAAATTAACTAAGAAGGATCATGGGGTTTCACAGAGACTAAAGCAGCAATTGGGGAGCATGCATGGGTCTGTGCTAGTGCCTCTGCATAAATGCTGTGGCTGTTGGCTTGGGGATTAGGGGGAACTTCCGACCTTGGGAAAAGTGATCTCTTGACTCTTTTGCCTGCTCTTGGGACCCTTTTTTACCTACTGTGTTGCCTTGCCCCACCTTGATGTGAGGGTATGTCCTTAGTCTTATGGTATCTTGTGCTCTTTTAAGGAAGAAGATGGGAGGGAGTGGATCTAGGGGAGAAAACAGATGGGTTGGTACTGAGAGGAATGGAAGGAGGGGAAATTGTAGTCAAGATACATGATAAGAATAAATAAAAACTTTAAAAGTAGAAAAGAGAAAACAAGAATTATTTTATTTTTCATAACATTTTATCTTTCAATGCATTGTATTACCATGCTTTAAACTTCTATTGGGTTTTTCTGAAATATTTCTCAGACTTCAAAAATTAAATTATTTATCATTTATTATATAATAAATATACATAAGAGCAAAAAAAGATGTACAAGGTTTTAAGTACAGGTTTAAATTGTATCTACATAAATCTCTTGAACATTTAATATGCCTATATTTTAAGAAATTTATTAAAATAAAATTTTAAGGGATATTCTTTGTTACATCCCCTCTTCACTTCAGCCATCCATCTGACTCCTGGCAGCCTCTGTTTGGGGGCTAACACCTGGGAGCTAAGACAGCTGCTCTCTGTTGACTGTCTTTGAAGAAGCCGCCTGACCACGCCCACCACCGCCTGAAGATCTTCTGAACCTGGGGACTTTGACACCTGAACTTTGTTTGTAGTGTAATCTAGAGACTTGTTTTCAGTTTCTCCTGTGACTATAAAAACCCTGGTTTATTCTCAGTAAAGTGGAGCCTTGATTGGGACGCAACTTGGCTTCGTGTTTTCTCTTTGCATTTCAAACCCTCTATTTCAGGTCCTTTATTACTTCCTGGCTGAGTAGAACCCCGTTCTTGAAGCTGCGAGCAGTTTCTATTCTTAAAATATTTTCATAGAAAATTTGATTTTAACAAGTGAAATCTCTTGTCTTAGAAAAATTATTTTCTATGGACGATAGTCTTTGAAATACAGGTCACTCAAAAATCTGATGCTGGGCATAGTGCCTCTTTGATACACCCATATGAGTGTGGGGGTTCTACCCATGTAAACATTAGGAGGCCAAGAGAAAGACACCAGATATCTTCATTTGCCAATTTCCCTCAATCTATGGACTTAAGACAAGGCCTTTAACTGTAACAGAAATATCTGACTGGTAGGGCTGGCTGTCCTGCAAAATTGGATCCATCTGTCTATTGTCTTTCCTCAGTGCTAGGTCTATAGACACACAGCTTGCCCAGATATTCATGTTGGTTCTGGATATTCAAAGCCAGGCCCTCATGCTTGAGCAGCAAGTGCTCTTACCCACCGAACCCCCTTGCCATTCCCCAGAATCTGACTGTGGGGAAAAAAAAGACTATTCTTTTTAATGTTGTCAAGAACACAGCATTTGAGTACAAAATTGCCCAATTACTTAATAATGATCAACAACCCTATTCAGTGGTTTGCTCTCCTTAATTTAAACGAAATAAAATGTAGAATGTGTTTAAAATATGGTTTCTGGGGGCTGGTGAGATGGCTCAGCAGGTAAGAGCACCGACTGCTCTTTCAAAGGTCATGAGTTCAAATCCCAGCAACCACATGGTGGCTTACAACCACCTGTAATGAAATCTGACACTCTCTTCTGGTGGTCTGAAGACAGCTACAGTATACTCATTTATAATAATAAATAAATCTTAAAAAAATAATAAAATAAAAATAAAATAAATAAAAATAAAATATGGTTTCTGCCAGTTTGTTTCAGTTTACAATTTTACATATTCTAAAGTCCTCTTTGCCCTTGTTTACAATCACTGAATTTGAAAGATGCATACCATTTTCAAGAATAGAAACAGACAAGAAAACAGTTGGGGAAATTGAGGCCTGATTATCTGTGGAAGATCTGGAACACGTAGGATATGCAGTACCTGGACATCGATACAGCTTTCTTGCTTGTGCAATGTCTCCTTTGCTTAACCGGGTGCGTTGTCCAATTGCAGGACGGATGCCATTATCATCACGGGAAGGGAGTATTGTGTCTAAAAACATCCCCCTGCAAAAGCAGAAGCAAAACACACCTATGTTCATGAAAAGCATATGGGACATGTTTTCCAAATTCAATCAACAGTAACAGCAGTATGAACTTAAAGCGGGATATCAGAACACTCTAATCAGGGCAGGAAAAATTCATAAACATGTGCTACTTCCAGAAAGTCTACAGTACCTATTTTTTTTCCTTATATGTGTAGCATATGTTTTCAAAATAAGGATTATTTGCTGGGGGGGGGGTGGTAGCACACACCTTTAACCCCAGCACTTGGGAGGCAGAGGCAGGTGGATTTCTGAGTTTGAGGCCAGCCTGGTCTACAGAGTGAGTACCAGGACAGCCAAGGACAACAGAGAGAAACCCTGTCTCGAAAAAACAAAAACAAAAAAGATTATTTAACAATATCCCACAAAGAACACTGTGGCTTTTGTTTTATTCCCCCATACTGATACAAGGATACATTAGACCACCAGATTGTAAAATAATTCTTACAAAAGAAGGCAGTTTTGAGGCTACTAAATAATTGCAAGGACCAAAGGTTAAAGCACAATTTTAACTAAACTACCATCTGAAGCTGGTTGTCCTTGGATTCTAAGTATTGCTGTAGCTTATTATGAAAGAATAAATAGCATAACCAGTTATACATTACAATGTAAATCAAATGTGTATATTATTCAATTTTTCAAGACAAAATCAATAACAAATTAAAAAAACCTTTACTGATGGTTTATATATTTTATTTATTTGCTGCAGATACTGAATTCTCTTGGATTCAAGGTTGTGGTGAGAAATTGCTATTTTCCATAGTATACATAGTTTAAAATTCTGACTGCATTGCACTAAAGATGTATTCTAACTTTGCAATGCATATTAAACATTTATGACCCTGGAGGAGCAGTGAATGGACTGGGAATATCTTTGAAAGGATAGAACTTGGGAGCATATAAATGGAGTTTTAAGGGGAATAAAACACAAATAATATAATGCACTTTATACAATATCTTTAAACTAATTAATAAAAATACAAAGGTATTTTAAGTGGAGACGAATGGAGAGATATTCCATTCCAAAATATGACAGAGAACATACTGCACATGAACTGCAGGTCATAGGATCACAGGTTCAGCTAATTTATTCTTTTCATTTGAGAACATTTATTAAGCACAGGTCTAGGCCTGAATTTATAACAGCAACTTAAAGAAGCTGGCATCCTGCCCTTTGTAAAGCAATTCTAATATGAGAAGAATGTCAATCAAGATCACAATCTGGAGTCCTCCCACCCCCAGTTAATCTCTTGCCTTCTAGAGAACACAAGCCAATATGCAGTTGAGAGGGCCTGGAAGGATAAAATCCTTGTGCTCACATGATGGGACTTCACAGTGTGGACATTCTTCAAAAAACTAAGAGTCAAAATAGCATGTGAGTTTGAATTCCAGCTTCTTGGGGTGACAGAAAAGAACAGAAGGTAACATCTCTGAGATGTTCACAGCAGCGCTGTTTCAGTCCCTAGAAAGTGAAAATAATTCAAATGCCCTAGCAGCCCAAATGTCCACTGACAAATATGTGTACACACACACACACATGCACACATAATCACACACATTCACATACCACAAGTACACACCACACATACACACAAACACATTGACACCACACACAGACATTCGCCACACACACACACAAACACACACACACATATGAAATTCACACACACACACACACAAATACATACACCATGTACATATGCAGTCTATCAAAACTATTATGCTATCATGAAAAGCATTATTCATCAGTATATAGAAGTAAATTATTCTGTGATAAGTCTTTAAAAACTAATTTTAAATGGCTGGCATATGTCAGTCACAAAGGGATAAATATGTTTGATTTCAAGTACAAAATGTATCCAAAATAGTTGAATTCAAAACCTTTGGGAATAAAAGGGTACTGAGGACTCTGGAGGTTAAAGAGAAATGAGGAGGCAGAGTTGTCTAATAGCTTCACCATTTCTATTTTGGAATATGAAAAGGTTCTGGAGATATGCTTTATAACAACGAATAAATTTAACACTATTAAAATGAACACCTTAAAATGGGTGAAATTATAAATTTTTATTTATATAGTTTGACATCATTTACAAAACAGTACCTTCAAATAATTTTGAGGTGGCAGAATTGTTATTTCCTAAAATAATTTCTCTAAATAGATTACTAAGCAAACTCTTTAGAGATTCAAACTAAAATATTATGAATCAGGTCAGTCAGGTAACAGTCTTTCTAATGGGAAGATGCAAGCTCTTAAAATTCCACCCACTCAGAGGTGGAGGGGGGACATGGGGGAAGAATTCTGGGAGGGGAGACCAGGAGGGGGCAACATTTGGTATGTAGACAAATAATAAATAAATTAATTAAAATGTGGATTTCCTTATAAAAATGTATAGAATGGGGTTTTGTTTTGGGGAAATTCATATAGGTATATGTATTTCAACCAAATCCACACACATTCCTCCTCCCCATTCAAACTCTTGCCACACCTTCCCCGACTACTTCTCCCCTCTCCATTTTATGTTCTCAGGGAGTCCAGTTAGTCAGAACTGATAATGGGTTTAGGGCCATCTCCTCTATCATGGCAAACTTATCAAATGCCACATTCCTGAAGAAGAAAAAAAAAAAAAAAAAAAAAAAAAAAAAAAAAAAACCACTGACCATCTCTCTCCCCAGTAACTATCAATTGTCAAGAGCTCCTCCGGAGTGGTGGGACTCTTCCAATTCTTGTTGGGATTTCAGTTGGTCTGACCTTGTGCAAGTGTGCACAGTCACACCAGCTGCATGATGAATAGGATAGCTTTGGAACAGTATGGATCCTCAAGGCTGACAGGCTATAACAGTGTGGGAGAATGCAGGCAGCATGACTGCTGATTTATGGTGAAAGATGCTAATAATGCACCTGAGTCGCAAGGGAGAGAATAGGGGGAGACAGGCAATTCAAACTTGAGGTAGATCATCTCAGAAGAATAGAAAAGATTTCTGTTGTTGTTTGGTTAATCTCTAACACTGCCCCCAAATTCCAAAAAAAATTAAACTTCAGGTTAATTCTGAATAATTCAGTTTGGAGAATTCTTGTCTCAACTGAGACCCACACATCAATTTCTTATATGTTTCTATGGAAAAATTAAATCAATTCCAAGTTCCTAACTAAACAATAAAATTTTATAACTCTAATTTCAGCCCAGACTTCTCGGTGCATTTTTACCACAACTTAAACTCCAATTCCAGGAACAATAATTATTTGGCTGTTGTTCTATTTAAATAAACGTATCTGAGAATCAGTTTGTCTATGATATGCACTCTAGAAGAGAACTCTTCAAAGTCCTGTTCACATTCAATTCCTTTTAAGGTTTTTATTTACATATTTATTTATTTATATTGAGTATTTTATTTATTTACATTTCAAATGTTGCCCCTCTTCCTGGTCTCCCCTCTGCAAGTCCCCATCCCATTCTCCCTGCCCTTTGACTCTGTGAGGGTGATCTCCCACCCATCCACCCACTCCCACCTCCCTGCCCTAGCATCCCCCTTCGCTGGGGCATCCAGCCTCCACAGGACCAAGCGCCTCCTCTCCCACTGAGGCCAGGTGAGGCTAAGGTTTTATTTTTTAATAAAGGAAGTTTTAGAATACCTCCATGTTTTAAGTGTTTATAGGACGCTGTTGTTTACATTGTTCTCTGTTTGGAGAACTGTCTTTTTAAAACATAATTAAATGTGAATGAACTGTGAACTGGACAGAGGTGAACAGAAAGAGTGAAGGGGAAAGAGCGTGTGACTGAAAATGAGAATCAGCAAGTAAAAAGGGAGATAGAGGAAGAACTCAGTGTTTGAATTCTAGCATCCTTACCTGGGAGCTATTCCCTTGTTAGTACCATCTTTAGAATGAAGTGCATGAAATCTCAAACTTGTAACAATTTCAACTAACACATTTAGGTATTATTGGCATCCAACTATAAGATGATAGTTGGATGGCTATAATTGTAAACTACATGAAAGTGAAGTATCTTCCTAATATAGCCTTTGAGAATTCCTCTACTAGTATCAGCTTTGAGGCATGCATGATGCCAAAAGTGAAAACAGACAGCCTAAAACACAATCCAAACACAGGGTGTGCCATTTCCATGCAACAGGGGAATCACATAATTGACTTGTGAAGTCTGAAATTTTATTAAATGATGCTTTGCCAATTTAATATGCTGAGTGGCTAGGTAGTTGCTTTCACTAAATATTGAATAGCCTTAGAATATATAATTGCTTAAATAATCGATAGCATTGTCAGCATGGCTTTTCATTAGTGCTTTTAGCGAGAGAAATAGAAATGCATTTTAAATGTCTTTTTTTTTTTTCAAATATCTTCTGTTGGTATGGATGTTAACTACAATTTCTCTGCTCCACTTTTGACCCGGGGCAGTATTTCTAGTTCTAGATATAAACACAGCTTTGTGGGGAGTCATGTGAAAAAGAGAATTAAAAGTCAAAGGGTATAACCTGAGACTCCAACCTTGAGAAGGTGTTCCTGGCGTAGTGCATGATACTGTCAAAATCATATCTTTCCCCAAGAGAGTTCACTTCTCCAGGCTCCATCTTTAGAAAATTGTACTCTTGACCTAAGATTCCGGGAAAAACAACATCATAGGACACTTGTAAATGAAAGAAAAGGGAACAGAAATCTGGGTCCTCTATTTGGGTTTTACTACATGCCAGGCGGTGTTGCTGTCGCTTGGTTTTCTAGACTTATCTACTCATGTGCAAAAAATGAAGCAACTCCATATGTCCTCAGTCAAATGCCTAATTGTCAAGTGACACTGGAGTGGAACAATGAGCTAATTCTACAAAAGAAAATAAAGAAAAGCATATTGTTCTTCCAAATACTCTTTATCTAGCTCATAATATTCTTTTCTTTAAAATTTTATTGCTGGTGGGTGTTACATGAATAATTATAATTATTTATAACTACAGTTTAATACAAATTCAAGTACTCTCATCTTGCACAAATTTCATCTTTATCACAGTCATGTTCATTACATGTAAATTTAAAGCCAACATCTGTGTGCTCTAGATATTGTTCTGAAAACCCACCTAATTTCAAGTCTCTGATTCACAGTCATTTGTAAGTGCACAATCAATCTGCACTGTGGATATTTTCAACCTAGAATATTCCTGCCATGGTTGTTCCAGTCAATCAGAAAACTCCATGCAGTAAGTGTTCTTTTTCCTATTAGCCTGAATGTTTAGTAAAAGATGTATTAAGAGTTATAGTTTTACTAGTACTGTCTACATTTATTTACTTATAAATCTATTTTTATTACGTACACATTTCTTCCTTATTTTGGTATATATTTATCTTGAATCAGAAATACACTCAAAAGAAGGGGCCATTTTCTAATAGTGCCTATAAGTTTCTGTTTTTCTTGGTCCACATGACAAAAATGATTAGCAGGCAGAAGACGATACGAAGATGGTTAATAGTAATCTTCTCATCCACTTGATGCTTGATAAAAGCTTCCAACGTACTATTTCCTCTTTATTTCACTGTTAGTAATATAAATGCAATGTGAACACTTATACCTTGTTCAGGTTCCTAGGTATTCCACATGGTCATATGCATTTTCTTTGATTTTTTTATTATATCCTTCTTTTAAAAGATCTGTTCCCTTGGATCTGGGTAGCACCCTCCACTGATTCTGCTCTTATTTCTAGATGTTACTACAGTCTTTCAGAAAACATTTCTAAATGTTACTTGATATTATTGCTGTCTACCCTGTGTATACAACGTTTTTATCCTGGTTCCCTCATCTTTAGATACTCCCCCAGAGAAGGTCTTATCATTCCTTTGCTAGTAAGTAGGATCATTACAGGGTTTTCAAATCCAAAATTAAGCTACAAGAAATCAGTGTTTGCCTTTTTCCTTTTTCAAAAACTCATGTGTTAGTCAGTGTCTCTTGTTCCATTTGATAGAACCAACTTTTGCATTGCTCCCTGGAATAAATCTTTTGAAGATTTCTTTGCATGTTTCCCTTAAAACATTTTGAGACTGTTCTTGCCTTTTCCTACACAAATACTGAGAAGCTACTCATCTCTCAGAAACTATTTATGCTGGGTTCTGCTAGTCCTTGGGAACATTAGCTTCACCTTCCTAATCTCAAGTTAAAGGTCCTAAAGCATGTAGAGCTTTTTTTTCATATCTGAGCTGTGTTTCCAACCCGTGATGGTTTAAATAGAATACCCCCCCCCCCTTAGTCGCATATGCTTGGTTACTTGGTCCTAAGTCTGTGGAATTGTTTGGGAAGGATTAGGAGGGCATGTCACTGCTAGTGGGAGTTGAGGCTTCAAAACCCCACGTCATTCCCACTAGGCCCTTTCTTCTTCCTACTTTCATGTCAAGATACATGAAAGCTCTCAGCTACTGCTCTTGCTTGCTTGCTGCTATGCTCTCTGCCATTTTGGACAAGCACTCCAGTTTCAACCCTCTAAAACAGTAGACCCCAAATAAACTCTTGCTTCCATAGTTGCCTTGGTCAGGGTGTTTTATCACACCAATGGAAAAGTAACTAGGACATAGTCCTTCAATGATTCCTTAGTAGAGGGTAAAGTATAAATTTCCTATACCTATATAGATGATATTGATTCTTCATAACTTCCCCCAGGTAATTAATAATTAATAACCAATCACCCACTTATAACAGCATAGAGCAGTAGGAAGGGGATAAATATTACTATGAGGTATTGCAGCCTAAACATTCCATCACCTTTTTTTATCACGGCTTACTTGTTTCCTTTTAAATGTTCGTAAGTGTAATCTTGTTGACAACTGTTTTTATTTGCCATATGTAATATCTGCCAGGCTTCGCTCACACTCTGCTGTGTTCTCAAAGTGTATGTCTGTTTTTTTTTTCCCTCATATTCATCTCTGTTTAGCCACAGAATTTACACTAAGCTTTGTATTTTTTCACAGCGGTATCTCCACCACTACTTCTGTGGTAATTGGAATGAAGTAGATGATGAAAAAACAAACAACAACAACAACAAAAATCAACACTCTTAATTACAGATAATTCTAAAAATTCAATATAGTCTTGTCATTGATTGTGATTAAGAAAATAGTTATCCTTTACTCTGCTTATGCTTAAGGTACATACTAGAACAAAATGACAAACAGGACTTAGACATTGTTTTCAAATGAATTGTACTGGTATATTTTTAGTATGAAAATTAAAATAAATATATAATTTACAATGAGAGCAGTATCACTCATAAGACTCTAAGAAAAAATTAGATTTTAACCATTAATTATATTTCAATTAATGAAGACATCCTTAAAATCTTTCTTATTATAGTCAAGTCTATGAAGAAAAATCTCCAAGAACCTATTAAGACTATCCTGGGAATGATTCATTTCGATGGGTTGATTCTCTCCAGAAATTATACCCAACCCAGCACTGATTCCTGTAGCTATAGGATATAACTGCAAACCTCAGACCCCTTTAAATCTATACAGCACCAATCAAAGAACTAAGTATAAGCATAGCTTATTAAAAGTATTAAATCTTGTCATCTTATTGCTCAAGAGCTCATGCCTATTTATGAAAAGCACAGATATTTAAAATAAAATAACTACCTCTTAGGAAAGAAAGCTTAGAAATGGCTGTTTTGAAAATAGTAAAATGTTGAGTTTACTACATTAAAAAAAAAAAAAAGTTGTATGGTTTAGAAATGTAAGTTTGCAGGTTCCAACAGGTCTCACCTGGCTGGATGTTCTCTCTTATGATGGTGACATGGTTGTCTCGATCTGGGCGGGTATGTTCATGCCAGAAGCCTATCACGTGGCCCAGTTCATGAACAACAATTCCAAACTTGTCACAGTTCTTGCCAATAGAGATGGCCTGAGGGCCATTTCCCCGCCGACCAACATAGGAGCAGCATCTACAAAAAGTGGACAGCACAGAAAGAACTTATGGAGAGAAGACAGCAGGACACAGTAGCATGGAACTCCAAGAAACAACAGTGACCACTTGTATAGCACAACACATCCTGAGTCAGAACAGCCTTTCATTAGTGAGTTTTCCATTCGTGTAAGCTTCTCAATAATTAAAAATTTGACAATTATCTTTATATTAGAATAATCGTTGCCTTATTTTCACAAATATTCAGAAGTTACATTAGAGACAATTATGGTAACCATGACATTTAATGTGCTGTTGAGGGCATAGTCAGCCCTCAATATCTGCATGTAGAATCACTACATGTTTCTATCAGTATCAGTAACTACCAGTGTGGTTATCTACCAATAACCTAATACAACTTTTCTTTTAAGTTAAAATTTGCTTTTATCCTTCTAAGATAAAGAAAAAATATCTATCTGTGAGAAGAGATCCTGGATAATCATCATATAAATTAACCTTCTTACCAAAAGAATGACTCTAAAAAATATATATAATGCCTTTTAAAAGTTAATTAAAGAGATATAGGACAATAGCTCAGGGGTTAAGTGACTACCACTAAAAATGTAAGGACTTGAGGTTAGATCATCAAACCCATGGAGATATGGATAGGCCTGGAATCTCTTATAATCCTAGGCTCTAAGGACATAACACAGGCTAATTACTAGAGCAGGTTGGATAGAGTTACAGGTTAACTATATGGACCAATCAATGGTTTGCTTGAGAGATGCACTGAGGACAGTTCCCAATATCAACCCAGGCCCCTCCATATGCACACAGATACACACATTCACACAAACTAAAGTAGAAAAAAACTGTTAATAGAGGGGCCAGACAAGAGGACTGAAAAGATAAAAAAGATGTATGTGTTTGATTTTCATGGTCCATGTGATAGAAAGGAAGTTGTTCTCTTATCTCTACATGTCTGCCACAGCATGAATAACTACACAGATTAATACACACCCACACCCACAAATAAATAACCATACTATTACAAGAGCTAAGTGAAGGTGAGCTACCTAGGGTAAGAGGATAACTGGATAAAGAGCTTCAATTTCAATGCCTCTCCCAAATTTATATGTGACAATAAAACCCTGATGAACTTGTTTAAAGTGGGATTTTGAAAAATTAATTGGTCATGAGTGCAGATTCCTCATTAATAAAGTTAGAGCCCTTATGGATGATGCCCTAGAAATCTACCTTCAACCTTTCCACCTTGTAAGAACACAGGATGAACATAGTCATTTCACATCCAAGAACTGTCCTCACCACACTTAGAACTCACAAAGCACACAGTGCCAAAGATACCCAGGCTATGATTCCCAGTGACAGAGCACCGTGTAGACTGTGATAACTTAGGAAGAAGAATCACCAGTTGGTAGTGTGTTGGTTTGAATATGTTTGGCCCATGGAACATAGCACTATTAGGATATGTGGCCATATTGGAGGAGCTGTGGCCTTGTTAGAGGAAGTGTGTCACTGTGTAGGTGGGCTTTGAGGGCTCCTATGCACAAGCTCCACCCAGTGGGAAAGACAACCTCTTCTTGGTTCCCTGTTGAAGACACCCTCCTCCTGACTTCCTGCCTTTGGACCCTGATGTAGAACTCTCAGTTCCTTCTCTGGCACCCTGTTTGCCTGCATGGACTGAACCTCTGAAACTGTAAGCCAGCCACAACTAAATATTTTCCTTTATAAGAGTTGCCTCGGTCATGCTGTCTTTTCACAGCAATGAAAGCCCTAACTAAGACAGTCAAGTTTTGCAAACATTGTTAGATTGTTACAAAATGCGTACATTGGCCACTTATTAAATATTACAGTACAATATTCATTACACCTATTCAAGGAGGTCGATTCATAGTCAGACAGAATGCTAAACATTCAAGAAAAACTTATTGCACATGTCTTATTTTTTTTTTGATACTTGTACATACTTGACATTTTTCATTTAAATACAGGTTCCATGTATTCATTTATGTATGTCATCCATGCATATGTGTGAGGGTGTACAACAGAGAATCATGTATAAACTCCTAAGAGCAAACACACAGAAGATAACTATTTTAAAGTAAGTTTTAATTGTTATTATGATTGTAGTCATGAGTGCAAATAAAGTTCATCTGAAGCATTAATAATTACAGATTACATGTAAATATTCTTGGACTATAAAAAGATAGCAGCCCATGTTGGTCTTGAAATTGGAGATAACAGGGTATTAGACACTGTCAAAGGCTTTATTTATTTATTATTTTTTAAGTACAATAATTTGCTCAAATGATAGGAAGGGATTTCACTTTTGTCAATTTGACAGTCTTGTCGATTTTCCACAAATATAAATTCTCATATCACACCCCCTTATTCTTTCCAACTTAATTTTGCTTTCCTTAAATATCTATACATTTTTAACTAATGCTATCTCAACTTGAAAGGTTAATTCATACTCATTATTTGTGAGTGTTACATCAACTAATTAAGGTTAATACATCAGTAACAGAAGTCTTTGGGGAAAGGCTTCTGGAGAAGAGTGATAATTAACAAATATTCTCTTTGCCCCTACATATATTTTACAAACAATACATACAATTCACACACAAGTACTTACCACGTGCTAAAATATAATTGCTTACATATTCAAAAATTATTTGATTTAGAAAAAGAATTACTTTTAGTAAAGTTTGGAGACTTAAATTAAATATTTGCTATTTTAAAGCAACAATAAGTAGACAGAAATATCTGATGATTATATAGCAATTAAACTACCCACTCTGAGTCATTCTAGCTGGTTATAGTCAGAGAACACAGCACTTTGCAAAAGGAATTCTGGGGCATAGAAAAGCTGTCTATTTATTTAATCCTAAAACACCCTTTTTGGCATAATTGAACCCAAAGCAATTTCCCATAATAAGATTGATTTCATAGTGGAAAGGAAAAACATATCTCACAGTGCCTATTAAATAGAGCTATTATTTTCAATAACTCTGGGAAATAAAAACGTGTGGTACTTTTATCCTTGACTAACTAAAGGTCTTAAGTACAGGAGATTCTAGGCATTAAGTTTCATTAAGTATATGCTTACAAAAATATCAGGCATGTGTTGACAAGGAGAAGTGATTCAAAAATATATGGCTTAATCAAAACACTGTCTTAGTTTCTGGCAAAATCAAGTTTGATGCTATTTTCTTCTACTTGATTCTTGACATTTCATTCTAATTTATTTTCCATTTTTACACTGTGATATATCAAAGGTCATTCTGACCTCTCGCAGATATAAAAAGGATTCATATATAAGAAATTTTTATTTTACCTCAAATTATAGAAAGTAATCTAAATCTCATGCTCCTGGCTTTTATTTAAAGTTACAGACCAAATCACCATAAAGTGTTCTCTATAGATTCACAATTTAGGGTTGTTTTTACTTTTAAAAAATACTTCTGATAATTTTATTTAATCACTGTATTGTCTTCATTATGATGACTTAATTTGGGGGCTAGAGAGATGACTCAGTGGTGAAGAGCACTGACTGCTCTTCCAAAGGTCCTGAGTTCAAATCCCAGCAACCACATGGTGGTTCACAACCATCCTGTAATGAGATCTGATGCCCTCTTCTGGGGTGTCTGAAGACAACTACAGTGTATTTACATATAATAAATAAAGATTTTTTTTTTTAAAAAAGATGATTCAATTCTTCAGCTGTTTTCTATTTTTAAAATGTCTCAGGACATAGAAGTTCAAGTGTCCCATTACACTATAAGATACATGACGGCAAGGGGCTCTACCTCTTCTATTCAGTGACATAGCACAAGAATCCAGAGTAATGTATTTGAGGCAGATACTACATATTAAAGAGCTTACTTAAATATCTAACCAACATCCTTAGTTTATCTACATCCATGATGAGTATCTCAATGAATATCGCCCAAGTTTCACTCTCAATAAAGATAACAATGAATAAATAAACCACCTCCCAATACACTGATTAGCTCATCTTGGTGAAAACTAATGGTAACCTTAATCTTCCTTCAGCTTTCTCAGTTCAAGTACAACCAGCAATCCTGAAGCCACCATTTTCCCCAGTAGTCAGTCCTGTAGTCAGGACTTTAAGCTATGCCCAGAACCTTTCTCATGGACTGCAATGTGAGTGCCCTTTTCTAAAGGCCTATCATTTGTCATGTGGAATGTTGGATGGCTCAACAAATTTTTCTCCATTTCTTTCTTACCTCACTATCACAGTGTGTTTCTTAACATCATGATAGTTTTTAAATATCATGTAATATTTTGCCATTATTTAGTAACTCTGTGGTAAATTGTGTCAATGCTCAAAAATACTCATTTCCCATCTCTGGCTGATGATTACAAGTGCCTGTTCCACTAATGCTGGGTTTGGTTAAACAGCTTGCTCTGGACAATATCACAGAAGCCAAAACTGTCATCTCTAGGGAAAACATTGAAGAGTCAACACATGGCTGACCATGTGGTTGCCATTTGGTCTGCCTGTAAGAAGAGCTATGCCCAGAATGAGGCATCTCCATGAGAGTATACATAGGATTTAGATGGTCATGTAAAAACCATTTCTTGCTCTAAGGGTCTGAGATAGAGGCATGTTAGATTTGATGGCATAGGTTCATGGAGCTGACAAAATCTGGCTGCTGAAATCCTAAATTATCTTCATAGCCATAAATATTAGCACATAAAGCTCATCCCTCACCACTATTCACGTTATCACTACCCTTTGTTATCACTGTCCTCTATTTTGCCTTAAACGTGAAGTAAACTCATGCCTGTCTTTTTCTGTCACAGCAGAAACTCCAACCTCTGAAATATTCCTATGGCTCTTTTCTATCCCCTTTTCAAGTCTTCTCATAAATTTGACCTTTAATCTTCTCAGTTTACCTGGTTTTTTTTTTTCTCCAAGAAAGTATTTTTCTGTTTTTTCTTTTTTTCTGTCTATTCTAGAATGTAAGTGTTTTAGGAGACAGGACTCCCACCTGTTCACTACCCCAGATCTAACCCACAGAACAGAGTCTCACAGATGTCACAGCCTCCATAAACACTGTGAGTCAGAAAGGAGAGATAAGGTGCCAGTGGCAAAGCAGGTCCAGAAAGGGATAAGGGGTTCTTTCTGACCTTCACTCCTCAGCCTGGCTCTCTAGTTTTTCCTTTGCACAAGTCAAGAATGTATTTAAAACCCCCAATAAATTAATTTTTATTAAATTAACTTGTCTCTGTTGTTTGCATACAAGAATCTTGGCTAGCAACATTTTATAAATAAAATTCTCTTGCAGAAAGAACACACTTTCTGTTCAATGTTATAATCCCCCCAAATAGTAATGAATGTGTCATAAAATGATATCTTGTTTCAAACAGACTAAATCCAAATTTTGAAACAAAACCTAAAATAATAGTTAAATTAAATTGGTACTTTTTTGAAAATAAAACATTAAAAAGTATTAGAACAATGTTGCTAAAGATGATAATAAAATAATAGAATAGAGACAAATAACATTAGCCTAAAGTAATAAATTTGATGACCTAAATCTATCATAAAAACAAATCAAATAATTTTCACTAAAATATGTTACATTTTATTGTTAATTTTCCTGTAATAATTACTACTATTGTTAACAGTTATTCATTGAAAATATTACTTTTTCATCTTAATTTTTTTAAACAGGGAGGGAAGATTAATGTGTAAATCCTATTGAAAAAGATAACATGTATTTACAATTTTTATAGAAACATATATACTGACATACATTTGTACATAGTTATAACCTAAAATCATGAGACTCCCTGCAGCTAAATGATAAAATAATCTGGCTAATGTCTTTTAATATTTATTTATTATTTTATTTTTTATTGTTTTATTTCATTTCATTTTCTCCTCAGCATCAGTTGACATGAAACAAAACTTCCTTAGCAATATAAGACAAAAAAAATATAAAGTTCTACAACAGTGTTTTGCAACCTCCCTAATGCTGGAAACCTTTAACATAATTTCTTATGGTGTGGTGACTCCCAACCATAAAATTATTTTCTTTTCCACTGTTATGAATTGTAACATATATATCTGATGTGCAGGGCATCAGATATGTGTCTTCCACATGAGTTGTCAAGGTTAAGAATCACTATTCTACAGCAATATGAACTAACTAGTACCCTCAGAGCTCCCAGGGTCTCAACCACCAACCAAGGACTGCACATGGTGGGTCTGATTGTTCTGGCAGCGTGTGTATAGTAGAGGATTGCAAATTCGATCATGAATAGGAGGAGAGGACCTCGGCCCTGTGAAGGTTCTGTGCCCCAGTGTAGGGGAATGCCAGGGCCAATAAGTGGGAGAGGGTGAGGTGGCAGGCATGGGGAGGGGGGAGGCAACAGGGGTTTGTTCTTGTTGTTTTTATTTGGTTGGTTGGTTGGTTTTTGGAGGGGAAACTGGGAAAGGAGAAATTTATATGTAAATAAAGAAAATATCTAAAAATAAATAAATAAATAAATAAACAAACAAGAATCACTGTTCTAAAAGTTACTGAAAGTTTCATCCATATTCTATAGTTGTCCCTGTGAGTGTGAAGTCTCATCACCCATAGCATACTCAGAATTGACTATACCTCTAGCTCCAAAGGATCCAATGCCCTCTTTTGGCTTCTGCAGGTACCAGGAACACACATGGTACAAACATAGATACAGGTAAAATATCAATACCCATAAAATAAACATGCTATAGGAATGTTACATTCTATAGAGTTACAGAATATGTAATTAAATGCTATATATCTAATGCCTCAATGCTTCAGATGTAAAATATCTAACACTGAACTCCAGAACGGGTGGTGAATGTTTAACTTGCTATTTTCTAGCAATACCAATTCCAAGACCTTTCCAACTCCAGATTAATTTTGATACTTATATGTAGCATTGTAGCAACAAAAATGATAACATAACTCTACTATTAGCTCTGGGTAAAATTTAAAATAATTAAAGTAGTAAGAAGCCATTGAATTATTTCTGTTGCAAAGTGTCATTTCTATTACTGAAAAAAACAATATAAGGTAAATGACAAAATGCAAAATGGTATTCCCAAATCACCAAAATGCAACATTAACACTATAATATTTGACAAATATATTTATGGATAACAGTTAAAAATACGGTTTTCCTACAAGTTACACATGGACTAAAATAGGGATGAGTAAATATATACATATATGTATATAATAATAATGAAAAAGAAGCTATGAACTTGAAGGCATGTGAGAAAGGATATATGGGAGGCTTTGGAGGGAGGAAATGAAAGGGGAAAATGTAATTAAATTACAATCTTAAAAATAAAACAACTTTATATGTAAAAACTCTAAATTTTAGGAGTGCAGGTGAGTTTTAACTATCTGGGGGTAAGTTACAACACTTTAAATTATTTTTATGTAACCAATAAATTATTACATTGTTTTGCTGTTTACGAAATTCATGAAACTGAAGTAATGTTGAAAGTTTCTATACTTTCATGAATACCTACATGTAAAACTGCATGGGGAGGGCCATGAGGGACACAAAGGTATGGTGTGTATACTCATCTTCCACAAAGATTGACACATGAGCAAACTGAAGTGAGAGGTGTCTGTGACTCTCATGGATGGAGCACACTCTCACTGTGAGTATCTCAAAAACAAAGCCGGGGTCACAGTACCACCAAAGAAATAGTAACAATGTTGCACTTTATTTCACGTAAAGATCATTTGTTACTTTGTTTATTCAACTTTATTTCCATGTTTGCTAATTTCGTGCTGTTAGGAGTCAAACACAGGGCCTTGAGCATGCAAGGCAAGTAGTTTGCAACTGAGAGACATTACCAGCTCTGAATTTTTTTTTTTTTTGAGACAGGGTTTCTCTGTATAGCCCTGGCTGTCCTGGACCTCACTCTGTAGACCAGGCTGGCCTTGAACTCAGAAATTTGCCTGCCCCTGCCACCCAAGTGCTGGGATTAAAGGTGTGCGCCACCACCGCCTGGCTCCAGCTCTGAATTTTTAAATGACAAATAGTGATGACTCTGGACATCTGAGGGACCAATATGTTTCCACGCATGTGTTACTGCCCAGTTCTAGAACAGAACCTTAAGTAAAATGGAAGCATGACCTAGACTGAACTCATTTGTCCAAACTTCTCCTGTGAAATCTTTACAAGGATCATCTTCAGTCATCTGCCCATCCCTCCTCTTTCAATTGAAACTAATGTTCATACTTTATATTTTGATAATGTTTCCTTCTCCCTCAGTTCCTGTCACACGTTCTTTCTCTTTCTTCAAAACAGAAAAAAGCAAAATCAACAGCAAAGAAACACAAAAACTATAAAAACGAATAAACAAAATAAACAAGACCAATAAGACAGAAAAAAAAAAATCCCAAACAATCAGAGACAAAAAGTCTACAAAGATATCCTTGAATTCATTTTGTAGGATGGCAAGTAGATACAGGCTCCCACCCTTAACCATGAAGCTATCTGCAATGGATACTCATTGGCAGAGGAAAACTAAGCTGTCTTTACTGGAGCCCCAGTGCATTTGTTAACTACATCGCAGGATAGACCCCAGGGCCAGGAGTCCTTCCTTGTCCATTTATACACTTTGCCTTTTCCATTCATCACTGTCTACTTTGACAAAGGAATGGATTGTCTCCTGTTGAGAAATGCCACTTTGCACATTGTTCAATCTCTTTTCTTCACTTGCATTCAAAACACACCATCCACCTCATTGAGTCATTGAAAAACAGAAGATGAATGAGATGGAAAAGACATTGAACAGGGAAAACTGGTGTGGGTGAATGGAAAGCAAATGGGGAAATGCTAAAGAGAAGAGAAAATGAGTATAATTATCAGGGAGAAACAAAAATATAGCTATGTTTTACAAAATCTAAAAGTGGGAGAGAGGAAAGATGTTTTGATCCAAATATATTATGTATTGAGAAATATATAAACAGGGTTGTAATTGTTAATTATATAATCAATTAATCACATAATCAGAAGGAAGCTTGGAGATCTGGATGTTTAAAATATTAAACAGATATAAGAACTAGAAAGTAGTTCAAAGGTGACTGAAAATTACTCAGCCATAATTAGGGTAATTTGAAGAAAATATTGTTTAATTATTGAACAATGAATAATATTCTATAGCACTATCCAAAAATATTTGGAGTTTTCAAGTGCCATTCAGGTCAGGCAAGAACTGAAATCCATTATATTTTAAAGTTAAATCATGTAGAAAAAACTATGGGGAAAGTGAACATAATGTGGTGAGGCCACTCCCACGTTCCCACACAGAGATTATGTATGCTGGTGAGACAGAGATTATGTGTGCTGGTGAGGCCACTCCCATGTTCCCACACAGAGATTATGTATGCTGGTGAGGCCACTCCCAGGTTCCCCACACAGAGATTATGTGTGCTGGTGAGGCCACTCCCACGTTCCCACACAGAGATTATGTGTGCTTCCCTTAAGGAGGAAACAGGGCATGGTTATAAGGCAAAATGTATCATCTCCAAAAGAATTCAGTAACCATTTTAATTTCTATATGTGAACACAGACGACTTAGGTAATTGGGGCAGTTAGATCAGTTCTCATGTCTAAAAGATTTTCACATAATAAGTTCAAAAGAAATGAAATAACAATATTATAAAATCAGCATTGTTGGTTGACTGCTTACCTTTAGCACATATTTCTAATGAGAGAGAGAGAAAGAGAGAGGGAGAGAGAGAAAAGGAGTGTGATGTAAATTAATTCCAAGTACAGCAAAGAAGTTTGAAGGTTTCCTTAAGAGGACTTTTCAATTGCTTTTAATTATGTGTATGGTGTTGTGTGAACATGAGTACAGGTGTTCAGAGAGGCCCCCTGAAACTGGAGTTACAGGTACTTGCAGGTAGCCCTGATGTGTGTGCTAGGAACCAAACTCGGGTCCTCGAGAAGAGCAGTGACTTCCCTGAACCAGTGAGCCATCTCTGTGGCCCAAATAAAAGGACTTTGAATAAGTTTGGGCAGCTGCTACAACTGTAGCTTGTAATATGTGATTTGGGGAGAGATATGAAAGGAGAAACAGCTTATGTGGACATTACTCTAAGTTTCTGATGTTTTTTGAGGAAGCTGTAAGTCTTTCAGGTCAGACTTATATGAAAATGTTCTTGGGTATAAATGAATATTCACTTCTAAAGTACAGAGTCGCTGGGCAGTGGTGGCGCACGCCTTTAATCCCAGCACTTAGGAAGCAGAGGCAGGCAGATTTCTGAGTTCGAGGCCAGCCTGGTCTACAGAGTGAGTTCCAGGACAGCCAGAGCTACACAGAGAAACCTTGTCTTGAACTCCCCCTCCCCCCAAAAAAGTGCAGGGTCCTAAAGTAGAGAGTCACAGTCTTTCTTTCAAATAAATTTAGAAACCACACTCAAATGGCTTAATAGCAACTACAGCTATTGGCAGTCTGCTGTAGAAGTATCTACTGAAACACAATCTCAGTATTGAAAGAATCTTTTTTTCATTGAAAAATGTTTGCATTTATTACTCATTGTGTGGCAGTGGTAGTACACATGACTCAGTGAGTGTGTAGAAATATGAAGACAGCTAGTGGGAGTCTATTCTCTGTTTACACCGTGTGAATTTTGTAGATCACTTAGGCAATCAGATCTGTTTGCAAGCACGTTTACTCTCTGGGATACCTTGCCAACTTCCTAAAATTATTATCTATTCTAGTATAATCTTTTGTTTACTCTAATATGTGCATATAAATTGATATTATTTTTCTCCTACCCCCATAACTCCTCCTGAATCACCACACATTTCTCTTTAAATGCCAAAACTTCTTTTTTAATTTTCCTAAAATTATTTTTAAGAAAATAGCTGCTGTCTTTTAAGCACATTTGGAAAACACAGTTGTAGGAGGAAACATCAAAGAATCTTAAAATCTTGTGTGAACAAGTGTGTTTGGAAGACAGTTCTCGTGACCGCAACTTGATGAATTAAGGCAGGAGAGCAGGGAGTTGGCCCTAAAGATCTGAGATGCTATAGAGGAGAACCTGACTACCAACAATAGGAGAGCAGAGTCCAGATAACATGGTGGGTAACTACTAGAAAACAGACTACTTAGACTTCCCAGGGAGGCTGGATACACAGACAGTGATGCTTCTAAATACAGACAGGCAAGCCCTAGAAAAACTGCTAGAGCCAGAGAAACAACCTGTAGAGGGAGGTATTGATTTCCTAATTGGTTCTTGATTGTGTCAATAAAGGAAGCAGCAGCCAATTGTTGGGCAAATGGAAAAAGGTGGGACTGCCAGGTCTCAGGAAAGGCATAAGAAGTATGAGACAGGGCTGGTGGTGGTGCGGAGAAAGTGGCAGACAAGTAGGGTCTCAGGGCACCTATAGATTGTAGCTTCTGCTGTAGGAGGAGGCAAAGGAGGATGGGGGCAGGATATTCCTAGCAGAGGCCAGGGAGAATGGGGCAGGATAGTCTTCGCCCAGGCATTGAGTTATCTGGCTATTTTTAAAAATACTAAAGCTGTCTGGTGTTTTCTATCTGTGGTGACTAAGGTGGGCAGGAGAAAGGGCACAGCCTGTCTGGTCCTTGGCTGCTCGGCAGAGAGGTTGAGGGAGCTAGGGACACAAAGCTCAGTGATCATAAGATACATTTTTCTGAATGGAGAAACACATTTTTCTCGTGCAAAACGCAGATTCTTTTCTGGCCCAAGTACAATGTCAACAGGAAGAACCGTATCCTGCCTACAGGCTTTCCCCCTTTCAGTCTTCAATAGTGACACTTACCCACAAGGCCTGTAGGTGAACACAATGTAACTTTCTTCATCACTTCTCTCAGTGAAAGTCACGCAGGTGTGCTTTTCCCAGTGCCGCATGGCCTGCTTGAACATGGCTCTCTGGCTGCCTGGAAGAATTCATAACTTTAGGAAAACAGTGTGGGCTTGTAAGGAGGTGGGCTTTGTGCTGGCTCCCCCATCCTGGCTGGCAGTTCAAGATGACAAGGAGCACTGACATCAACCAAGTCTGATTCACAGCACCACGAACAAGTCATTGTGTTGCATCCACACTCATTTTATAATCCAAGGGTTAAGGCCCCCTAGTGCTACAAATATGTGAGGACAAGACTCTGGGAATGGGGTATGCATTCTTCTTCTTAGTAAAAAGAAGCTGCCCTTCTGCGTCAAGTTGGAAACCCATTTTTAAAACCCAGAGCAATACTTACGAGTCTAAAATGCAAGACTAAGTAGATTTTGATTCAAGTTCGGAGATGATTAAAATTAGCAATCCCAAGTTTATTGAGCCCTTTTTTTCAGGGTTGATTGTAGAGTATATTTTCTACAGTAATACTCTATAAGAACATATAACTTGTATAATAGAATTTCTCTTTTAGAAAAACACACACACTCACTGGGAATGCCTTACCAGTAAAGTTTCCTCCTATGACATAAGGAATGACACCCCCAGGCCATATCCTTTCCGTTCTTGACGTAGCAGCCCTGGGAACTCGATTTTTCTCACTTGGCTCTGACAATTTTGGAGGCGCTTTTCCCTTCGTGGTGTTATTTTGTTCCAAGCCTGCAGTGACATTTAAACCACTCTGTTAAACAGAAGTCCTCAGTCCTCTTAAAGTCCTCTTAAAGGAGAAAAGTTAAATGTCTCATATATGTATTTGTATAAATATGCATGAACTACATTAAAGGAAAATGTCAGTCATTTTACATACTTATTAAATACATACTAATATTTAAGTATTCCATGCCTCAATATCATTTCTTAATGCCCTATGGATGAGTCATGATGAATTTCTACATTGTAGGGGACAAAAGTCTAGAAGAGTCTAATGTCATAGAAAAACAGTCTTATGCTGACTGTCTTATCAGCCCATGAGCCATTCATCACAACTGATAAAATATCACTTTCAAGATTATTTCTTTAAGTCATTCTGGCCAAGTACTTAATCATTGCAATCAAAGTTGCTATTCCAATAGTACAGTCTAAAGCTATGAACATTACATCATATACATATTAAGAAAAATTCGGTGCTGATCATTGAGACAATAGGCTGTCTGTCACCTTCTCTATCCCCTGGGTGAGAATCCAGCTATCAGCCTGACCCAAAGGCTGCTACAACATTGAAACAAAAAACGTTGCCTATTTAGAGTAAACTCCAAGTCAAGGGTCTTCTTTTCTTTGCCATTTTTAGATTTTGTATTGCTGAGTTTGCTTTTCACAAATGTTCAAGAGTATTCTTTCATTCATCAATCAGTGTCATTGTGATATCCCTCACTACTAAGTGTTGTGTTGTGACAAATACTGAACATAGGCTTCTAGGACAAAGTGTTGAATGTGTCTATCTCCTCAGTGGCCTTGAGCAAATGCATTAGAGAAGTTACTTCTCGAAAACAAACTCTTTGGTCATTGAATTATTAACCTATCAACTGCAGGTGTGTTAGGGCAAGAATCACAAATAAAGGACTTTGCAAAAAGTTTTCAGAAAATAAAAATAGTAATAAATTCAATATTATGAGTATGGACTGATTATGAAACCACAAAAAGTTTTTATGAAATATATGCATGCAGACACAAACATGTTACTATTACTTGGTATTTTGGTTGTTTTTAAATTTATTAATTTTCATGTATATGGGTGCTTTGCCTGCATGTATGTCTGCATACTACATTTCTACCCAATACCTACAGAAGCCAAAAGAGAGCAACAGGTACCCTGGGACCAAAGTTAGAGCTGCAAGCTGTAATGCTGGTGCTAAGAATCAAACCAAGGTCCTCTGGATGAGCGTCTAGTGCTCTTAACCACAGAACCTGGGCTTTTATTCGATTTTTACTTTAATTATGGTCTGTTTTGGCTGTGGTGTCGGTTTGGGGTTTTGTCTTGGTTAAATGTTTTCTCTCTGTTTGTTTGTTTTGAGGTAGGGTCTCTTGTATTCCTGACAGTCACACTGTAGCTCAGACCACCTCTAGTTTATGGCAATATACCTTACCCAATATCCAAAGTGCTACTGATTATAAGCATGAAGCACCATGCTGGGTTCAACTGTTTTCTAAACTGAAATAGCTTTTCTCAAGTTAATGAAAGTGGCTTTTATTTAAAAACAAATACTCCCATGGCTTTTTTTTTTTGCATTTGATAAAAATTGATGCAGATTCATAGCCTATAGAAATATTTTTGTATAAAATTTAATCAACTGGAAATAAATGTCAATAGTAAACTAAATAAATCATTTTATATAAGGAAAACCTTAAACTAAAATAACATTTCAGTTTTCTACAACTTGAACTCTAAAATCTGTGCATGAAATACCAATTAACAAAACACAAATGAAGAAGGGACTCTCTCAGCATATCCTTCACCTACTTCACAGAACAGTGGCACACTGATCTTAATTAACTGAATTTCTATGGGTATCATATTCACTGTACAGGAAGTCAAGTGTCTGCAACTTTAACCATTGTTATACCAGAGCCAATCCTTCTGATCCTCTCTAGCAGTTGGTAGAGTGCCCCTCGTTTCTTTGGCATGCCATGGTCTCCAAAGCCACCTAAAGAATAAAAATACATATATATTAAGCCTAATATAATCACTTGTTCTTGCAAATAAACAATATTAATACTGCTGATTTCACCTTGGTGAAGTTTTATGTGGAATTATTGTATTAGAAATTAATATCCATGAATCTGTATGGAGGGTAAAGTTTGCACAGGAACACATGTTAATAACTAAAAATAAGGGGCAGGAAAACCTCAAGAAGCAACTTAAATGACTTTATGTGGGCATGGTAAAAAATGAGTTATTGATAATCTGAAACATCCTTCTTCTCTGTGACCTCAACACCACCTGTTGCCTCATAACCATGTTATTCCTAATGACAGGAAGTCACAGAGCCTGGTTGATTGCTTCCCAGAGATTCTATGTAAACTGAGTCTGTTCAGATGTCTTGCCAGTAAGTAAAAGCCAAAACACTGGAAGGGCAAGCTTGCAGGCTGAGTTTTGTTCCGAAATATTAGTTCAAATTTATAATATATTAACCACCATTTTGAAAGTTATTTTCTTTCTCTAAATTATATAATGAAAAAGAAGTCACACAGTGGATATGCCAGTGGAGGTTTATCTGCAAAATGTGATTTGCAAGATCTTAAAAAAAAAATTAAAAAGCATAAAGGATGTTTTAGAATCTAAGAAAAAAAGGAGAGGAATAAAGAAATCTAGCCTCCTAAACAGAAATCAAATATCCTAATAAGGCAAACTAGTAGAAGTATGGGCTAGTGGCCTGCCTAATTGTCTGCATTACATGGTCTCATTTATGCTGTGCATCTTGAGAAAAATTTTTGAAATTTTTCCATCAGACATTTCAGAAAGATGAGGTCATACTAAAATGTACTAATTCCTAACTAGCTACTTAAAGTCCTTTTAAAGTGTGGGCTGAACATGTTTGAAATGACCATTATATGAAAACTTTATTTATATTAAGTAGGGCTGAAATGCATGTGTAACTAGATCTTTAAAGGTCTTCTTGTGAAAAACAAAGAAATGTTTTGGCCAGTATCTAGTTCTAAGGATAAAAATAGAATTGAAAGGCAGTGTTCTAAGCCGATGAAAGGTAGTCATGTTTAGAAGAATATTTTAGCAATTTTGAATAATTTTTAGAAAAAAATTAAATAAAACAACACAGGTAGTTCATCAAGCTTTAAAAACTGTCACTTGTTCTACAGTACAATAGGAATACACAAATTAATAATTTATTTATAAGAGTTTATTTATTTGTAAATATAACTTATATATTTTGAAATTACAAGAGAAAAATAAGGACTCTGTATAAACAAATTAACAGGAAAGGAAAAAAACAGAGAAAAATCATAAAATGCCAGACACTTAAATTATTTGAAACTCACCCAGAGAGTGAGAGTTATAAGCTTTTCTGATCTGTGTGCTTTTCAACCATGTATTTATAGTGTTTTCATTATCAAAACTATCTTTTCTATACTATATATTTTAAAAGGTGCTATTTTCCCTCCAACTGTGTTTTCTCAGAGCCTAAACTTAAATGCAACAACATTAAATTATAGTGGGTTTTGGTTTTGTTTTGTTTGTTTGTTTGTTTGTTTGTTTGTAATCATAGATAATCAATGGTTCTAAAATACTGTGGGAAGTGAGGTGGAAACAATGATGTAGATCACACTTACAGTAAAGACAGCATTAATAGAAATTCAAAATGCAGTTTAACAAGCACGGGGGTTTGCTGAGTAGTTTCAGGTTTAGTTTTTTGTGTTTTGGTTTTTTGTTTTGTTTTGTTTTGTTAGTTTTTGGGTTTTGGTTTTTTGTTGTTGTTGTTGTTTTTGTTTTATTTTGTTTTGTTGGTTTTTTGTTTTGTTTTTTTTGGTTTTTTTTGAGGGTATTTTGTCCAAAATAAACTGTCCTGTAAACATTGCATAATGAAGCATACTGAAGGTGAAGGTGCTGTCTAAATTCTACCCAAAGTCAAGCAGAGAGGGCAAGGGAGGAGCGGCCACCAGGACTAAGTGCCTGGGAAAGGGTCCCTTTGTCATGCATAGGAAACCTGCACCTTTATGTGTGTGTGTGAGGGAGTTTAGAGAAAATTGATGCCTTTGAAATTCTGAGTTCCCAGAGCAAATTCTGTGGCCCTTAGCTTTTCAGCACTTCAAATGAACAGTACAGCAGATGTACATATGCCAATCAAAGATAGTTTTCAAGATATTCTAGCATATGTATTTATATATATTAAAATATTATCTATATATTAACATTTGTTTATGTACATACACTAGTCTAGGCTTCAGGAAAGATTGTCACTAAATAACAAAGAACAAAGCATATAAATTTTTAGTGAATTCCTTCAGCATTCCTCATGACAAAGACATTTCTTAGCTGTTACAATGGTATTTCAATTACATGGGTCAATACCCTTATTTTAGAAACTGCTTGCTAAGACACATAATACTGAAATGTGATATTTCATTTTATACATATTTTCTGTAATTAATTTTAAAATGTCTTCACACATGTGCATATGTACATCTATAAACACACACACATACACACACACACATACAAACACGGCAAGCTGTTCACATCTGCTCCATTTAGGAATTATACCACTGACATTCTTTGCATTATCATACAACTTTTCCATAGGTTTGAAATTTGCTGAAATAAAAAGGGTTACTAAAATAAATGAGTTAGATAAAGAAATATTGGTGCACAGTAAAGAGCCTTCACACTATGACAGACTTATCTGATTCATAGCAGAGAGGAATTGAATACATATTTAATATTACACAGGATAAGAAAAGAAAAAATAGGAAAGGGAAGAGTTAGATAAGATAAAAATGCATGACATCAAATAAAGTTCAATGCCTGGTGTACAGCATATGATCATACCAGCATTTGAGAGGTGAAGACAAGAAGGTAGGAAGTTTGAGGCTAGCTTAAGTTATATAAGCAAATTTGAAGCTAGCCTGGGCTGTATGAGACACTTTTATAATAAATAGTATATTTATATAAGAATGAATATTTATTATCTATAAATATTTATATAACAAGCATACTTATATAAATGTAAGTATATTTAATTCATATGTATATATTTATATAAATAAGTATTCATATATAAGTATAATATTAATAGATCTTATACTAAATAGTATGTGTCAGATAAAACTAAACAATAAAATTCTACCCTTTTAGTCTTCTAGTCCCCTTCAAAAGAAAAATTTTACTAAGCAAGTATAAAAAAATATTTAAACTTTAAAAGGTAATATTTTAAATCCCTGGGTTTTTATATAGGCATACTTCAAAAGTGTTCAAAACAACTAAGATTGAAATCAGCTCAAGGTTTTTCGTAAAAGTCCTTGTTTCCCAGCCAAGCATGGAGCAGTGACAAAATGGCCATTAAATAAAACTGTGATTGAAACCTAAACTTTAGGCTTATGTCCGTGGACAAAGTCAAACTTGATGTGGGGTTCTAAATCTACCCGCAGAATTTCTGTTGTATTTTCTCCAAAAGTATTACAATTGTATTCAAATAATTATCCATACCTGTGATATGTCCAAGTTTTCCAAAGGGGCTCTGAGTCAGGTCAATTGTCCTGTCTATGTGGAAGATATTTAAGTCTTCATCATCTAAGGCGATGTCACCCCAAAACACAGCTAAAGCCAAGAAGGGGAATTAAAATGTAAAAACTTTTGGAATAGAATCAATGCAAATCAAATTACTAATAACACATTATAAATGGGCAGGGGCACTGGCTTGAGGTTATAAGCACACACTGCTCTTGCAGAGGATCTGCATTCACTTCCAGCACCTACCTCGGGGACCACAAGAGCACCTGCAATGCCAGCTGCAAGGCCACTGCACTCAGGCACAACTGCTACCCCCCCACACCCACACGCATATGAACATAATTAAAAATGAAACTTTCTTTTTTTAAGAGCACATGTTTAAGATAATCTTACCTGGATCAATTAGATTTCTCACAGTTCAAATTCATGCTCCCACCCAAAACACTGGCATTTTTACAGAAAGGAAAAATCATTTTGTTTGAATGGGCTAGTCTACGGGGTGTTGTAAGCGAGGAGAAGCTGGTACTGTCAAAGAATCTGAAACCTGGGGAAGATCTGACATGAATGTCCTGTGGGTGCCTGTGGCCCTGCGCAAGTCTTCACCAACGGGTGGAAGCAGTCACCAGGAAACCACACACTGTCAGGATGCAATTCAGCGAGATGCACACCAAACTAGGAAGGCTGTGCGAGGCCAGCCACTCACTCAGCAAGCTGTGTGTGTTGCTGAGGTATATGCTTAATGAGTGACCTGCCTCAATGAAGAAAACTAAGTTTTAAGTCAGTTTTGTCAGGTAATGTATTTAGGCAATCACTAGGTGCAATGCTCATCTTTAATGACTGATAAGACATGGTTTAGCATTTTAGGGACCTCAGAATCCTTCCATAACCCAAAACAAACAGGTTCTACCCAGGGCTTTATGCTACTTGAAAAAGCAAAGATCTACAGACCATCGTGAGATTAAAATAGTATGTGAATTTATCACTTAAGATGGTAAATAAGAACATACTAATGAAATCTCTGCCTTGGTCAAATCCAAACTAAGCCTACTGAGTACTTTGTAGCAAACGAGGTCACAGTAAACTGACTTCAGAGAGTTAGACAGAGGAAATAAATTTATGATGATAGAGCAAACTCTGAGAAATGCCTAGAATTTCCAAGATTATTTTTCTTTGTTTTTTAACTTTCTTTTTAATACTAGTTCACAAATATCCTTTTTGTTTAAATTAAATTCAGATGTTCTTCTGTAAAACAAGAAAAGTGAAAATAAAGGGAAGATTTAAGAAGTAATTGAAACTATCCTTTTCAATTTTCTATCATTTCTTGGATTATAATTTTTACCTTTATGAATTTTAGCACTATAAAGTACTAGTTTTTAGGAAAGTATTGAGCTTAATAAATTTAAACTCTAGTCTTAAAGGTCATGAACTGTTTGGGCTTTCATCAAAGGCTAGCCATATTTTATAATTAATTTAATTGCCTGACAAATTTGGGTCCTCCACACAAAACTGACAGGAGATAAGAAGGGTCAGATTGATGTCAAATCAAGACAGGAAGAAAATAGAAGGTGGTTCAAGGTACGTTATTGGTTCAGAGTATGGAAAATTCTTTCTTAAGAATTCAAACTTCAAATTCCCTCTCAACAGTTCTCTCCTACCCTGTCACCATGGCTGAATTCTGTCACTAGAATGTCAATCTAATCGGTGTAGAGAGAGGCTTACTGTCACTTATGATCATGAAAACAAAGTCACAGAGAAAGAACACAGGATATAACACTGAAAGCCTTGGTGCCTCAAATTAAATCCAGACTCTAAAACTGAATCTCGCTTCATACACATAATGCAGAAAAGACAGCAGCTGCCATGCCCCTAAAGCCACTCGTCCCATGACAGAGAAAATCTACCTTAGTTTATTATTTTTTTTTCAGTCACAATGAAAGAATCAGTATTAGTTTTCATTAAAATAGATTTCACATTCAAGGATTTCAGGTATGTTCAAGATTGCTACTTTTGAAAACACGATTATTATGTGTATATTTTTGAGTAATAGGTGTGACCACAAGCAGACAGAGTCAGTCCACCTCTCCTTCAATGCTGTAGTCTTATGGATACCTGGAGAGCCTAAATCAGGGATTCTCTAACTTTGCTCAACAATCAGAGGATCTGCTTAAAACAAAAGGCCAGGATTTACTGTGTCTAGAAACGAACCTCGGCTCTCTGCATTTAATAAACTCCCAGTCACAGAGAATGCTCATCACTGTGATCATCTTTAGTATTACTCATTTTTATTTCTGTAAGAATAAATATTCAGAGTGCCTGACTAGAAGCCCAAAGCACTGTGCCTATTGAAGTATTGGCATTTCAGAGTAGAACTGTAGTTAAAATGTAGTAAAACTCCAATCTATAGATTTTCAGTAGAGTGTGTTTTAGAGTTTTATTTTCTTATATAACATTTCATATGAGGTAGGCACAAATGCCCTGATGTACCTGTGTACACCAAACACAGTCAACAAGGCCCAAAAAGACAGTTACAAAAGAGAAACAATTATGTCTGGAGAAACAGGAGAAGAAGAGAAGCATAAAGAGGAGGAGGTGGTGAAGGAGAAAGGGGAGAACAAGAAAAGAAAGAGGAAGAGGAGGAGGAGGAGCATGAGGGGCCATGCCAGATGATAATTAACTAGAGTCAAAACCATTCTGGAGAATATATACCCATTCTATTTATACTTTGTTCTAACTCGTAGCTTCAGATGCAGCTTTAGCAAACAGTCCTAGTTGCTTCATAAACTGAGTGGTCAAGGAAAAATCTTAGTATTTCCTTGAAAGTCATGAGGGATAAAGCCAACTCACTTATGCGCTGTCAGGATGCATATTAAACCAAACACATCTTCAAATGCATACTAACAACAACAACACACACAGCACAATACAACACACACACAATGATGCACACTTTACATTTAAAATGCCCCATTTCTTATATTGCATACAATTTTGGGTTTTCTCATGGTATCTCTAGTTATATCTAAGTATTGTTTTCTGTATGATAAACTATTCTGTGCAAGCCTTGGTCCATCAAGCTAGAGAGTGACAGTTTGTACTGTCTATTTAGCTTCTACACAGAATCTGTTATAGATTTGATGTTTGGTGGCAAAGAAATACATGAGCTTCTAGATTCTACTTTGGAAACTTTTTTTTTTCCTTTTCTTTATTTTAACCATGTGATCTTGATTTTACAACAATGAAGATTGAAGAGCAAAAGTATCAATTCTACTTAGTACAGTGATTTGACGTTGATGAGATTAGCACTGAAAGGAACCTGGGAAGCTGATCTACAGGATGACAATATGGAGTAAGCACCCAAATGGGATTACAGAATTTCCTCTCCATCTGTAATTCTGTTGGGATTCCTGTGACCCAAAGGAAGCTGGAGCTAACTGGTGAGCTAAATGTTAAAAGGCAATTGTGAAACTACATGCAAAATCACTAGGTTTCATGTTTCACCTAAAGGTCACTTGTCTTCAATGCGCAACAAAATTGGTGATGGCGAGAGACCAAGTCGCTTGCAGTGATTCTGCTGTGGTACATGGAATAAATGTACTAAAATAATGTATGGCAAGACTATACAATCTAAAACATGACTCTCCACGTATTCTCTGTAAGGCGTCTTGAGCCACACAACATAAATTATAGAACTAACAAAATGTTTAATTACACATTATTAAATAAGAGATCATTGAGGTGGTTTGTGAAGGCTCCTACCACCATACCTGATACCCTGAGGTTAATCCTCAGAGCTTGCATGGTGGAAGGAGAAAATTAATCTACTCCTTCAGACTATATTTTGACCTCTCTGTGAATACTTTGGGAATCTCATGTATAAACACACACACACACACACACACCACATAATTCCCATGCACATACATACACACATTTGGGAAGAGGGGTTTTCAGGGAGAGGGGCTTTC
>NW_022196905.1:203366774-203395337 GCF_008632895.1 Mastomys coucha
GGGGGAGAGGAACAAAAAAAAATGAATATCTTGTCTGCTTTAGACCCTGCTTACCTTTATCTTTTAGCACTGAAGGTAGACCCAATGAGTAGCAATAAATAGGATTAAAGTTTGTAGTACTGAATGTTTTTTTAAATCAGTAAAAAATAGGTACATGTTTATAAACAAAGAAACCACTTTTTTTTTCTGGAGAAAGGTTCATAACACAATGTTATAGAGATCACACAAATGGCAGAGATGTTGATGGCCTTCACCAAGGACACACTGAATACCCCTAGAGAAGTCAGTATGATTATGAGGTTGTCACCAGTACCAGAACCTTACATCTGGTTGCTATTACACTTGAGGACAGTGTATGAAAGACAAGGAGAGTCCGTTGGACACCCTCCTCTCAGAAAATCCCTCTTCCCAAATGTGCCAATGAGGTGTCTCTTTCCCCCTCGATGTCTTGCTTCAGGGTGCTTCCATCAACAATAGGCAGACACACGGAACTCCATGAGGATGCTTTTGATCATCAGATCCAGACTTCTCAATCTACATTTGAAAATGCTAATGATGCCAGGAAGTGCCTGCTTCTCACTTGTATTCCTCCTTGTAAAAATGTTTGTTTTTAACTAATAGCCCTGCATTAAACTCTACCTATTAAGGGGATAGCATTGTAGCTGATACAGATATGCATTATATAGTATTTAAATCAAGTTAAATATATTTATCTTCAAAAACACTTATCTTTTTCATATTTATTTACTATTTGTGTGAGAAAGAGCATGCATTGCCATGAAGCATGTGTGGAGGTAAAAGACTAACTTTCAAGAATATTTTCAAGACAAAAGCCCCAGCATGGAGGGGACGGTGGAGAGGAAGGCCTGCTCTAGCTAACAGGTGTTGGTGATTTATAGCTCTTGGGTAAGAGGGGGCCAGTTCTCTTTAAAGTTGCATACCCTAGCCAACTAAATTCCATTGCATGGCCACACATCCTAAAGTATGCCAGCACAAATTTGACTAAATGGTTTAAAAACAAAAAAGGAAGACAAAGTTGGATGGGTAGGGAAGTAGGAGGTGGATCTGGGAAGGGATGCGAAAGAATGAATATGATCAAAAACATTCTATAAAAATTCTCAAATAACTACGTTGTAAAAATAAAAATAAGAATTTGGCTTTTCCTTGCAGCATGCAAGTTCTGGTTAGAACCACAGACCTGGCAGGAAGCACCTCTGCTGAGGCATCTCATAAGTCTCCATTTATCATTCCTTGAAATTAACATTACCAAATTCTTTAGCTCTTAGAAATTTGCCTTCTCTTTATCTATAGTCAACCCACTGAGCCATGACCTAGTCTTGAGTCATTACTGACAATGAAATATAAAGAGACATTTCCAATATATTAAATCTGAAACTTGGGAGCTGAAGAGATAACACAGTGCATAACGTGCTTGCTGCGCCTGCACTAGTATAAAAAGAAAATGAGTTGGATCAGGGTACCATATAAAAAACTAGGCATGATAGCACAACATGAATTGAAATGGCAATGCTGGATGGTTAGGAGATCCTGGGCATGACTTGTAAGTTGGCCTAGTCCAACTTGCTGAGTTCAAGACAGTGAGAGACCATGTCTCAATAGAACAAGATAGAAAGCTCCTAAGAATGATGACACCTAATACTGTCCTTTGTTGTGCATGTGTATGCATGTGTGCACGCTTATGTGTGCACACGTGCATGCATACACACACACACACACACACACACACACACACAAACCTAACATCAAACAAATCTAGAAATGGAAATATAATACAAGATGGGTAGATGCTTTGTAATAAAAAGAAAGTGAGCTCAGTATGATACATATTTGACAAAGCTGCCTTAAACAAAAATACTAGAATACTAGCTATTTAACCATTTCTCAAAATATACATTAAATTCATTTAATATAAAGTATATTGAAATATATTACTGAATATGATTTTAAGGCATCTGCCTTTTTGATTCTTGTAATATATGTTGTGAAATGTAGCTATGGATATATTTCCCTGTTCTAACTACCCTACTTAAGGGCTCAAGGAATATATTACTGTCCTAGAAGTTGGTTACCTTGAGATACTTGGGATTTATAGGAAAAGCTCCAATATTCAAGGGTAGCCAAGGGTACCTGTTTTCTTCCACTCTCCAGCTCCGTTTAAACTTCCAGCTGTTTTAGATATTGGATTCAGGAAGGAAGGATGACATCATATAGGGAACTGACAAGACTGTTTCAACTAACAATAAAACATAATGGAAATTTTTTTCAGATAAGGGCAACAGTAACATTTCTAAGTCAACTATTGTTACATGATAGACAACCACTCTGCAAAAGGAAAAGTAAGATTTGGGAAAAGGTCCAATATATGTTTTAGAGACAAGTTTAGAAGAGAAAATAACTTCCTTTCAGAAATGTGTAGGCCCAGAACAAGTTTTCTGTGAATGACATACATGGAATTTTATATAAACTCCCAATAGGAAAAACAATTATCTGATTTTGTTGTTGTTGTTCCTTTGACACACAGTCTCCTATAAGTAAGGTAGTCTTGGGCCCCAATTTAGCCAAAAATGACTTTGAACTTTTTATCATTTGCAACCTTTGTTCAAAATAATCATGTAAGAAAGTTTTGATATAGTAAACTAAATTTAACATTTTCTATCAATGCCTAGAAATAAGCTTAAAATGGGTACCAGAAAATTTCTAGGTAACAGGTTACTTATGTAAGTTATTGGAAATGAAAATATTCATCCCACTCCATGTTTTATTTAAAAAGAATTTGTGCCATGCCAGAGAGCATATGCCTATAAACCAGTACTCAGAATTCTGAGAAACAAGATCCCAAGTTCAAGGACATCATAGAATAAGTACCAAGACCCTGTCTCAGAATAAAATAAATTTACAAACTATGTGTAGATTTTTCAACCAGCATTTCCAATTAATTGTGAGATGGAGAATAAATCTCCAACATCTTAAACATAAACTCAATAAGATCATATAATCTTTAAGAAAAGTACTTATATTTAAGTGCTAATAATTCATCTTTCTTCATAAATGAGATTGGAAGATGGATCCATGGACATGGATTTTACATGGTCAATATGTTTTTTGTCTACCAATGGTAGAAATTTTTTCCTTTCGTTCTTTGGTGAGGGTAGGTAGGATAGTTGAGATCTAATGTAAAAGATAGTTATACTATGAATTACTGATTATGGGAGAGATGGAAACTATTCAAACAAGTTCTGATCTTTGAAGTCCCTTCAAACAACATGGATTTTTTTCTAGTTAAATTATCTTCAAATATTCACTAAATTGGGAAATAAAATGTAAGCGGATGTTGTATATGAAAGGAGAAATAAATGTAACTATGTGTGTGTGTGTCCATATATGGATGAATGGATGGATAGATAGATAATAGATAGATAGATAGATAGATAGATAGATAGATAGATAGATAGATAGATAGATAGGTAGATGGATAGATAGATGGATAGATAGATTAGATAGATAGTAGGAAAATAAATAGGGATGGATGATGGATGGATGAAATGAACTATCATGTCAATAAGAATTACCCCTCTAGAACATGATGACATTTGACAATATAGTCAATTCTCATCGTAATTATCAGTAGCAGGGTGAGTTTGCATTCTTCTCACTAATCCAAAGGCAGAACACAGACAGAAAGTTGTCTTTCTTTCTCAAATCAATGTTCTCTGTTTCTATATCGTTTTACATTATGGATATGATCAAACGCTACACTTTTAAATTAACATCTTTCTTTTTTTAAGTCAGAAGACAAAAATTTTCCCATAACAAAAGATCTATTGAAACTGCCTGTCAATCTGCATTTATAACCCACAATGCCTGTGGATGGGGCTTCTCAGGACATTTTTAAAATATCACCCATACCACAAATATTCATTTGGAACTCAGTGTCTCGAAACAGAAAGGGCACTGTCTGAAAGTACTTTGATCAAACAAATGTAAAAATAAATATTGAGACTCTGTGTGTGTGTATGGCCTAATATTTTTCTCTCACAAGCCTTAACAAAATAAATCATTGCAGCTCACAAGCTTTTTAAATCTGACATTCTTATACTGCTCTAACACAGCTCTCATAATCAGCCACTAACAAGAGTAGGCTTATTTGTTTTACCCACATTATACATCTGGTAAAGACAAAGCAAACACCAGCTATTTTTTTTCTTCCTCTAGTGTTGTTACTGTTAACATTTGTAGGCAGTGTAGGATCAGCCCTCATAGTTCTTTTTTCATTAAGTCTGTTTATTTTCTGAATACTCACAGTAGTTCTTGAAGTAAATCACAGTCTATGTTCCTGGAAGGAAGGCCACCTTATGCAAGTTTCCTGTTTTCTATATACTAGTTTTGTTTCATTGACTGAGACCCTCTTCCCCCGAAGAGAAGGATCACTTTCCTATTATTTTCTCCTTCTCATTCCACGTAGCTTATATTACAATGATAGCTGTGAAAAAGCTTTATATTATATCCCTTTGGTTATTATTCTCCTATAAAAAGATTTCCTTTGGGTACAGGTCAAAGGCTCTTTTTCTTTGGTTAATATTTTTTTGTTGCAAAAGACAATTCATGCTCAGTGAAGTAAATTGTCTGAAATAGACAAGTGTTCTGACACCCTGAAAATCTGATTCAACACACTGATTTTCATTTCCTCTCTTATTAGAAATATAATTTTTAAAAATTGGAGCACAGATGAAGAGACTTAAATTCATATCAAATGAAGTAAAAATGGAAAAGGTCTACAAAATATTTCTCTGTATTGTTTTCAGTGTTTTATATGTTTTAATTTATCTTAAATATTCCACAGAATACAGTAACTTTTGCAACTACAGAGTGTGTGGTTCTTAATATTCAGAGTGTAGTCTCACCTGACATTATGCCCTTTGAACATTGTGTTATATATTTATACAGAGTATTTATAGAGAACACTCATATTTGTTAATATTGTTAACACTAATAAAAGTCTCTATTGACTACATTAACAGTCCACCAGTTTAGAAGTTCCCCTGAGGCAACAGTGGTTCAACTGCTATTGCAGCATGTCCCTGATTGGAATCAAGGCCTGCTCTGCAGGATGGAAGTCACGTCTGCCACTGTAAATCAGTGAAAATAAAACATCCATGGCTTTGTGTGACAGAAGCGCTAAAGGGAGCACCCTACTCAAGTTTAAGTAAATTGAACATATTTCCAAACTGCTTTCTAAATATTTATGTGAATACTCATAGCAAAGTGCTATTGTCAGCATTGATCAGAGAAGCTTCTCTTTCAGTGAAGGGCAGAGAATGTCCATGTAGCTCTGAGTACTAGAAATAAGTGACAGTTGAATGTTCAGCCATCAATAGAACATTTATATGACTCCAAACCACTAAGGCTCAGATGGCATCACTAAAGAGAAGAGATAAAGAATGTAAGAGCCAGAATATAAGAGAAGGATTGCAAATATATTCTTATGGGCATCAACCTGCCATTGTAATCAGGATCTAATAGAAGGCCAAGTGGCTTGCCTGCACTAGGCCTGCAAAGGACATGGCCTGTCAATATCTAGTCATAGATGGGGAAAAGATCAGGAGGTTCTGCCCATTTTGCTCAATTATTTGCTATTGATAGACTCTGTGAGATTTATTACCTTCAGATATGTGATGACTAGTGAGCCCACCAGGCTCCATTACTTATTTTCCTGTATTCTTTTGAAAAGAAACTTTCAGATTTTTATATTCATCTAATTTTCCTAGGAAAATACTACATCCAAAACATTTCAACACTTCTCTTAAGGAGGAGTACCACAAGATCTAAGAAAATATCATGTTAATTGATAAAAAAAAAGACTAGTGCTTCATTTGTCTTCTCTCTTACTCTAAATATGTGTATGTCCATGTATACACAGTACATGCACATGCATTGCATTGGGAGTTTGTAAAGGCAGAAACCAGTATTGGGTGTTCTGCTCTACACATGGCTACCTTCATACAGAATCTGTCACTAAACCTGATGTGAGGATAGCAAACAGCAAGCCAAAATGATTGTTCATTCTCAGTCCCCTATAGTGCTGAGCTTATGGGCATGAAAGCAGCCTTCCCTAACTATTTCAATAGGTTACAGCAGTGGTTCTCAACCTGTGGTTCACGACCCCTTTGGGGTCATATGACCCTTCCACAGGAGCCACATATCGAATATCTTGCATATCAGATATTAACATTATGATTAATAAGGTTAATGTAGCCGGGCGGTGGTGGCGCACGCCTTTAATCCCAGCACTTGGGAGGCAGAGGCAGGCGGATTTCTGAGTTCGAGGCCAGCCTGGTCTACAGAGTGAGTTCCAGGACAGCCAGGGCTACACAAAGAAACCCTGTCTCGAAAACACCAAAAAAAAAAAAAAAAGATTAATGTAGCAAGATTACAGTTATGAAGTAGCAAATAATTTTATGGTTGGGACCAGTACAACATGAGAATCCATATTAAAGCACCATAGGAATTGGAGAATCCATATTAAAGCACCATAGGAATTGAAAGGTTGTAAACCACTGGGTTAAGGGGATTTGAACTTGAGTTCTCACTTCTATAAAAGTACTTTTATCTTCTGAGATAAACACCCAGACTCTAGATAATCTTCTTTTAAATAAATAACTAGATATGGAAGACACTAGAGATAATAGGGGTTTGTTTGATTATACAATTACTTGACTCCCAATATTTTATATCCATTACTCTGTTTGAATTTTTGAATTGTATTTTATCACACACTCCTAAACATTGAAAAAGGATCATTCATATAGCCTCATTTTACCAATAATTTGTAGCTTGGGTAGGCTATGCTAGCAGCGGTTCATAGTCAATCTTGAATGGACTCTTTAGTCTCCTACTCATCATTCAGAAAAATCTTAGTCGGCCAAGATTCTTTTGAAGCCCACTTTAAATCACTGCAAGGAACATTAAAAATAGACTGCAGTGACAGAATTACTCATTTGGGTCTACAAGTGCTCACTGGGTAGGCGGTTTACCAGTTCTCTACTTGCAGTGCTATTTACCCCTAATCCTGAGCATTTCTGGATGAAACTGATGCACTTGGGGTGGGTTAATTTCACTCTGTCAGCCATTCACTTGCCACTTGGCCAGAACTCAAAGAGAATATGGCAGCCCCATAGGAGGACCAGCAGTCTCAACTAACCTGGACCCCTGAGATCTCCTAGATACTGGACCACCAACCAGGCAGCATACACCAGCTGATATGAGGCCTCTGACATATAGAGGGCAGAGGACTGCCGGGTCTGGCCTCAGGGAGAGAATATGCACTTAACCTTAGAGAGACTTGAGGCCTCAGGTTATAGGGAGGCCTTGAGGGGTTGGGGACATCATCTTGGAGACAGGGGGTTAAGGAATGGGATGAGGAACTGTCGGAGGGAGGATCAGGAGGGGGACACAATTAAACTGTAAAAAATGATTAAAGATAATTAAAAACAGAATATGTTATAGAAGAGGGGGATGTTTCAGAATGATACCTCTGATTTACTATCTGTTTTTTAATACAAATTTCAATTGGGGCAGAATTAGAAGCACTATCTCAATGGTAGGCTCTACAAGTTGATGGTTCATCACATGCAAAAACACAGACATGCTTGAGAAATTTCAGAAGACACTGAAACCATGAAAATCAAAATTCATAATAAGAAGGATAATTACAAGGGGAGATGAACATTAGGCATTTCTCCAGGATGTGTTCAAAAATATAAAAATATATTAAGAAAATACGTTAAGAGCTATGCTCAAAAGGACACCTACTCAGTATAGATTCATAGCAAATAAGTATTCTTATAGTGGTTTTTAAAAGACCAATTCATTCATTTGAGGAAGTCAATTCCCCTTACAAAGAGAATTTAAAAAGGCACTTTCAACAATGGCTTTGGGACTATATTTTCCTAACTTTTGCATCTATCTTCTATGGCTGGCATATCATTTATTCTTTATATTAATATGCTCAGTCAACTAGACCATTCCTCTCTTCTGCAGAAATCATACTACATTTTAAATCTACAGAAGGGTATATCATTCATCTAGCTGTGCAAATGTGTGAGGGCTCTTTTTGAAAAATTTTTCCTTGAACTTGAATTATTAGAACATCTATTAAAATTTCCAATTCTTTTAACTCATTGCTGTCCAAAGTATGCAACTTCATGTGCATAGTATTTATCATTCCAGTAGCTGCTTTCCTTAATCTATGACTCTGTTGCTTCTTCCTTATGAATTAAAGTTCTGTTTACATATTATTAAACTATGTCCTATAACTGGATTATCTTATCAATAACAGAAATATAATTTTTGTTCATGATATAATTTCACTGTACTTTTTTAGTATTTAAGCTATTATTTTACATGATTCTTAATGTTTATATTTTTCTATTGTTTACATGGTATTAAATTTTCCTAGTATAATTAATCCTATGATAAACATTTTATTTTGTCTAGAATATATATTAAGGAGCCAATTTGGTTATATAATGTGATCTTTAAAATGTATTAAAGACATTGTCTATATTATTAATATGGGTTATATATGGAAGCAGCTGAAGCAAAATAAATACTGAATATTCTCTATTCCTACTGTAAAATAAGACTCTCTCAGGTAAAATGAAGATTTATACACACTTTCCAAGATATTTGAGAATGAAAAAAATTGAAAACTGATTATATAGACTCATTGAAATAAAACAAACTCAAAAATTTTAATAAATTGTTTTCAATAATCTTAATATAGGTAGTAGTTGATAATGACAAAATTGTTGTTGTAAAGGTTATGTTATGAGGTAATATATTCATGGCAAAATTATTATTTTAAGGAACCAGTGTTTTTTCTTATGGTAGAAGGGGGTTGATTGTATTAAGTAAAAGTTATAATTCCAAATCTGAATTAGAATTATCACTGTAAATTTATGATAAATCTTTAAAATTACACATTGGTTGAAAATGTAGCTCAGTAGTTAAGAATGCTTGTTTATTTACCAGAGAACCAAAATTCAGTTCCCAGCACACATCTCAGGCATCTAACAACTTCCTGTACCTCCAGCTCCATGGGATCCAATACTCTCTTCTGGCCTCCTCAGGTTCATATACACATATGACAAACATAACATACATATATATACATATAAAAATACATATATACAGATAGACACGCACACATTATGTTTCCCAACCTACTTAGAAATAGTGAACTGCCAGCACAATTCTAATCAACACCACCTTCACACAGAAAAACTTTTCAAAAAAGAAAATAGACTTTTTAAAAGTAAGAAGTGATTATTAGTCTGAAGCAGAAAACAAATGAGATTACCCATATATCAGAATCCCAGAAAGCAGTGAAGGTAACAAAGAATAAAGGATTAGAGTATAAGATAAAAAAAAAAAAAAAAAAAAAAAAAAAAAAAAACAAAAAAACAAGTTCCATTAGGTCAAAATTTGCATATCAACAAAGATTAATAATTTGGTAGATTAGAACACTATCAAATATAGTTAAATCTATTGTTATTATAATACTAAAATATAATTGGGTACTTTGGGTGGATGCTGGGAATCTAATTCATTTCTTTTGCAAAGAGAAATGACTTTTAAACAGCACATGGCTTGATAACTAAAACGGTATAGTATTGTATTGCCCCCTGAATACCCTCCTTTCTGAACACTCTGCTCCTTTCACCGAGATGCTTCATTCAGATACTGTGTAGACATTTCCCATGTGCTCTGAAGTTAATGCCCTCCCCTTCATGGAACTGTAGAGTAGATTTCAGTTTAGAATAGGATTTGTTGATATGTTCAATTTCAACACTTGCCATTTGATTGCATATAATAAGCTTAATGGTTTTCCTAGATTATACACTTTTTTCATTTTTATTACTTTTTTTGAAAAATCAAATATTTTTCAGATAATATATAGTGTTTGCTTTCCCTTCCCCTAAGGAAGGGAAATTCTCTTCACCCTATACACTCTATTTTATGGTTCCTTTTTTTCCCTCTCTCTTTCAAACACATACACACACACACACACACACACACACACACACAGAGAGAGAGAGAGAGAGAGAGACAGACAGACACACACACACACACACTCCCAAGCCAAAACAACCAAAGACCAATAAAACCAAAAGTACCAAAACAAAACAAAATGAAACAAAACTCCACAAAAATTTCATTGTGTTTTTATGTTAGCCGACTATTCTTGAGCATGGAGTGTTCACACGCCCAGTGACATCTATCAGAGAACTCCATTGGAGAATAACATCCCCTTTCTGAGCAGGTGTCAATTCTAGATAATTTCTTGGTGAGAATGGTATCCTATGTATATTATATACTCTTGAATACTGTTTAAGCAACAGAACTTTTCTAGAAATCATATAATAATTCCCCATATTTCCTAAAGCTATTTTTAATATTATATTTTATTTGTATGTGTGCTGTCTATGTGCCCATGGAGGTCAGAGGGAGTATGAGATCCCTTGAAGTTACATTTATAGCTGTTTGTGAGCCTCACTTAATGTTGGTGTTAGGATATGAACTCATGATTTCTGATAAAATGCTCTCAAATGCTAAGCCATCTTTCTAGCCCCTCTCCTAAAGATTTTTGTATTGCTTTGAATACATATCTTTGGATTGCAATGAATCGGCTTTTAAAAGTTATATAGCAAGAATTTCTTCTTTATGAATACCTCTCTGCCTGATACAAAGACTGTATATCTTTTCCCCAGATATTTGTGTTATCAACTCTGTCATCCATATATACATCTATAGCACAAATCAGCTTTTTATGAGCATTTCATAATGATTTTTAGTTCAAAATTTTGGAGTTTTCAGTTCATGATCACTGAACCAAATTTCTTGGGTCCAGTGTTAATACTGTACATCCAGAACTCTGAGACAAAGGACAGTAGTTGGTTCTTGACAACTGTGTAGCAAAGACAGTCACAGAAAGAAACCAGAATCCCAATATCCCTTCCACAGTCATGCATCCAATAACCTGACTTCTCCTAATATTAGACCCAACTTCCTAAAGAGTCCACCACCTCTCAAAAGTTTCCTAGTCACCAACAAAGCTTCTTTTTTTTATGAGCCTTTTAGCATACTCTGATTAACTCCATGGTACGTGTAATACATCTAAGCCTTTTACCATATTTCATTGGTGCATTAGCCTTTGATGTGCAATTGTAAGGTAATAATCACTTCATTAAGAAGCTTTAACAGAAATAGTCTCCTATTCTCCTACTTGTGTACCAGAATTTTCTCAATTGTTTTAGCTAATATAATTTTCTGTATGAATTTGAGAAACACTCAAATATGAACAGCATGTCAAGGTTTTGATTAGAATTACATTAATCCTGTAAATTAACTTATAAGTAATTATTTTGAACTAAAGAAGCCAAATAACAAGGAGGGCTCAAGGGAGGATGTTTGAATCATTCTCCAAAGGGGAAGTAAAATAGATATTGGAGGTAGATGAAGAGAGGGAACTAGGTGGGAGAGGGGATGGGAAGGAGTGCAGGGCAGGACAGGGGAATCAGTTGTAGGGAGATCAGGGGTGAGAAAGGGTGATGACGGGGGGGGGCAGAGGGGGGGTCGGGGGGAAGGGGAATCACTAGGACAAACTAGAAAGCTGGGATGAGGGAAGGCCTCTGGTAGCCTATGTGAATGACTCTAGCAGTGGTGGATATGGATCCAGAAGTGGCCACTTCCCATTGCCAGGAAGGACTCCCAGTGGAGGGATAAGGACAGTAACCCACCCACAAATCCTTCTACCCAAAATGTATCCTGCCTAGAAGACGTGCAAGGACAAAAATAGAGCAGAGACTGAGGGATGATCAACCAATGTCTGTCCCAAATTGGGACCCATCCCACGGCCATAAACTCAACCCTGATACTACTCATGATACTCTGCTACACCACAGACATAAATCTAGCATAACTGCCTTCTGAGAGGCTCCACTCGACAGCCAATGGAAAGAGATGAGAGATTCACATTCAAACATTGGATGGAGCTCAGGAGTCTTATGGAAGAGTTGAGGGAAGAACTGAGAGACCTGAAGAGGACACGGACTCCACAGGAAGACCTACAGAGTCATCTAGCCTGCACTCTTATGGGCTATCAGAGACTGAACTACCAACCAAAAAGTAAGCACAGATTAGACCTGGGTCTCCTTCACATATGTAGCAGATGTGCAGCTTGGTCTTCTTATGGGACCCCAACAACTGGAGAGGGGGCTGTCCTGAATCTGTTGGTTGCCTGCTTACCTAAGGATCTGGTTCCCCCGAACCAGGCTGCCTTGTCTGGCCTCAGAGATATAGGATGAGCCTAGGACTGCAGTAACTTGATTTTTGGGGGAGGTGATATTGGAGTGTAAAGTGAATAAATAAGAAAAATTGTTAAAAATATTTGATATTCATATCCACATTCAATCTAATTTGGAATTATTCATTATCTTATTATAGAGATATAAATTTCTTCTCCAAAACTATACATATGCCTTACTGAATTTATTTCTCAATGAAAATTTCTGGATTTTGTGACCATATTGAATACTAGCATTTTATATTATATTTTCCAAATGCTAGTAGTATGTTTTTTTTTAAAAAGTTTTGTTTTGCCATTATGTTCATAAGACATACTGAATTGGTTCCAGTCCAGTAGACTTACTGCTATTTAATGAAAGCAAATCATCTCATCTGAAAGTAGTGTTGTGTTAAGTTGTGTTGTGTCATGTTATGTCGTGTCATATCTGTTGTATTATATTGTGAAATGTTGTGTTTTACTGTGCTGTGCTATGACAAGCCATATTCACACATTCGGATTCTGGCACTAAGGAGTATGTGTATAGTCCATTTTGGTTGCTTTGTTTAACAAATTCCTAAAACCTTAACATAGAACACAATCACTGATAGAAGAAATATTAATTTTACATTTTTTTATTAAGTCCAATTTTAGCTATTTTAATGAGAAGATTTCTGATATTTTATCCCCTAGACTTTAGCTAAAAGGCTCGGCCAATACTTTACCAATTGAAGCATTTGGATTTATAAAAAAGAATCAACCTATGGTTAGTTTCTCATAACTAACTTCTTTTTATAAAGTTGGAATCAAAGTGATACCAACCTTATAAAATGAGCTGGCAGCCGTAACTCTGTTTCTAGTCATTCAGATAATTTCTACATGAATGGGAAATTTTCTTAAGCAATAGGCAGAAGGTGTTGTAAATTTGTCTGGACATGATATTCCACTTAAGGACAGACATCTTCCCTATACAATAGTCTATATTTTCTCTGCCTCCAAAACATCTACAAATATGGAGAGGGAGGAGGGAGGAGGGAGGATTCCAACTGCTGGAATCTTTTCCCTGGTGTTTTTCAGAGGAGGCTTTGATGGATTGCCAGATACAAACTCAAGACTGAAGTATTTATCCCTAGATACTGGGAAGGTTGTTGACTGAAAGGATTTAATTGTCAGGCTTCTTGGTTGAAAGGCTGCCTCATCCATATCCAAACCACTTCCTACAGTTATTGAGCATCCAAAGAGTGGTCAGAGAGCATTTGGAGCTACCTCTACCCAAATTGGAACATTTTCAATAGGTTACCCTAGCATCAGCTCTTTCAGTTTGCCTGGGACCTTTCATGAATCCACGGTTGCTCAGGATCTTCTTCCATCTAACACAGCTTCCCTTCATTGCCCTCTATGAATGATTGCCCTGAGAAATCTTCCTGATAGATTCATGCCTCGTTAACTATCTATCATTGCGGAGACTTCCTTCAGAGTGGTCCAAACTCCAACAGTTGATACCAGTATCTGTACACACAAGACAATGTGTCAGATTTTAACAATGGATGTTAAAACTGGCTATGAGAGAAAATTAAGACTGAGGTATAGGACTTATCGATGAGAGTTAACAGAATGTCAAGGAAGAGCTAGCTTCCACAGTCAAGTTTGTCAGCTGTGATGAGATCTGGTCCAGTTTGGAAAATAGTGGGATGCAAGGACATGCAATGAAGGGGGTTTTCCTATAAAAAATTAACCTCCAGATTTCCTAGTATTCTGAGTTTGAAGAAGCCTACACTCCAATTCAAGAATTACGTCCTTCCTTTCTATCAGGATGGCTTGGTGCTTCTTTCTTGGTATCATTATATATCAGTAATAATCTGCCCTTATTGCCCTTTCTAGAGACAAAACAAATAGGTGGTGTAAGTTGTACCATAAACTGGACCAAGTCAATCTTGAAAGAGGACAGAAGATGCTATGTTAAAAAGAATATATAAAAAATCCTTTCCTAATTGGACCTATAGGAAATCTGAGATCATTCAAAGATTAGTTGTATAAGCAAATCATGAACTAGTTTAAAGGAAATGTTCATTGTATATCACTATCCCGGAATAAAACATGTAAAAAAACTTTTTTCTTCAGAGCTGAGGTCCAAACCCAAAGCCTTGTGCTTGCTAGGCAAGTGCTCTACCACTGAGCTAAATCCCCAAGCCCTAAAAATGTAAATTTTTAAAAAGATACTGTAGAATGATGCAAATGGTCTATTGGCCATTTATTATCATATATATTATATATGATATAAGTAATGTAATAATATAATGCATATAACATGTAATATATTATCATATATTATATTTATAGTACAAAGTAAAAGTTTTCCTTGTAATATACATATCCCCCATGTGATGATTTCTCTTCCGTCCTATCTTCCATGCTATTGCCCCCTTTTCCCATGGTATTGCTCCAGTATTCTCACTTCTTTTTTAATATTTCATGTGGTCCATTGTCTTTTTTTCTATACATTTCCTTAAAGAAAACTAGAAGATGTTCTATTAGGCAAGGTAACCCAGGTCTAGAAAGGCAAATACATATGCTCTCAATCATATGAGGACCCAGACTCCAGATTCTAAATGTGTATATCTAGGTGGAAGTAAATGTAGAAAAAGGCAAACAAACTAGAAGTGATTTTATACATATATTATATATCATCCATATTATGATATATAACATATATAGGAATATCATTGACCCAATTTCATTTATATATTTAAATAATATGCTAATTACATAAGAGAATACTCAAAAAAGACTTTGAATAGTAAAAAAGTTAAGACAAATATTCTAATGTCCATCATTTATGCTATTAAAATATCTATTTAAATAATAGCATTCTCATAGCTTTTTTGGAAAAAAAATAAAGTCAATGTCCTCTGGAATTTTCCATTTGCGAGAAAAATACGGAGTACTGAAAATTAAAGGATGGATTTTTAATATCATTTAAATATACTTTAAATATCTCAAGGGATTTTTCTTGCTGAGGTATAGTGTATATGGTTATATTTCAGTTAAACACTGTAAAAAACTTCTCACAAATCGTTTTGGAAATCACTTTCAATGTGTGCACTAATTTTCCTTCTTCAATAGTACATCAAGGAAGAAAAGCCTCCTTGAAACAACAGCAATGTCTAACACTTTTAGGGGTTGCTGCTTCAAAAGTAGATGTCTAGTAAACACCAAAATACAATAGGCAAGGACAATGCTGAATCTTTTTATCTCAAAAGTAGTTTTCTATTCAGTCATCAAAAGGAGAAGTTCAGAAACCTCCAGTATCAGAATGGAACCCATGGATTACTGTAAAATTGTACTTACAGCAATACAGAACATGAAAGATAATCAGAAATAACAACACTTTATCAATGCACTGTGATAAGAATGTGCCCCCATCATAGCACAGTACACAAGAGTTCTCAAAGGACCAATTAGTCTTTTTCACCATTTCAATAGGAAAGGGCTTCACTGAAATACAGTGAGTTAGTCTAAATTTGTGCTCTATTGTTTGTTTTCATGATGCCAGAATGTCCTGAAACAAATGTAGAAAGCAAACCTTGAGTAATTTGTTAGGTCATTCCCAAAAATAACAGACACACAAACACCAAACTATGACCTTCACTGTTATTACAAATAACACTGCTAAGTCACACCCAAAGTCATATTAACAAGCATGCACACATACAAACACACACAAGCATGCATGCACACACACAAACACACACAAACATGCATGTACACACACACACACACACACACACACACATACTGCTTTCACTTCAAGAACAACTTCTATTCACTTACAGAAAGTTAGGACATTCCCTTAATATTTTCTTGCTACCTTATTTTAGACCTGTAATCAGTGACTTTGAAGGTCATTTAATAATACACAATATGTGTGTAATATTTTAAAATATATATACACAAATATCTAGCATTTTATATATTCTCTCAGGAACAAATAAAATGTGTTACCTCCACTAAAGCTCATCAGCTCAGAATCATGAACTTTCAATGTGAAAGCCCATTGGCATACTTAAAGGTAAAATTGTATAGCCAATGATAACACACTGATTAAGTGTTTCAGCATAATTAAACACAGATTTATAAGGAGTGGCTCAAGATATTTGGTAAACTGTCAGTACAAAAATTAAAAGAAAAATTAAACTGAATTCAGTTTTCTGAACTAGAATACAATTTAATATTGGCAAGGCAAATTTTCTAGGTTCAAAGGAGAAGGACCATGATTATCAAAAATCTCTTCTGAAATATTCGAAGGGAATGAGAAACAAAAATAATGTGATATAAAATACCCAGAAATATAAACTTAAGGGCAAAGGCAGTTTTCAAAGTACTTTTGAGGTTTGTTACACGCAAAATCTCTCAATGTGAAATTGTATTTTGCCAAACTCAAAACATTTCCAGATTCCCAAGGCTTGACACATACGCAATTACACTCTTGCTTTTAACCACCCGAGCAGCAGTAAAAGCAGCTTCTAAAAGCAAGAGGGGTATTTCCTTCACCCATGGTATGACACTCCTCTGCTGACGTCATGCTGAACCTTACCAACGTAACACTAGGGGAGAGACTGACTATTCAAATCAAATGTGAACTACCACAACAATTTGAGCTCTGGGGCTGTGGTGGTGTTTTGGTAGGATTCCTGGTAATCGAATCTTGCTTCTTTTTTTATAATTCCTTTTTTTTATTTAATTAATTTGTTTTTTTACACTCCATATTCCATTCCCCGCCCCCCCATCTGCCCTCTGACTGCTCCACATCCCACACCTCCTCCTGACCCCTGTCTGCCCATAGATGTCCCCACCTCACAACCCCACCTGACCTTTAAACTCCCTGAGGCCTCCAGTCTCTTGAGGTTAGGAGCATCATCTCTGAATGAACACAGACCCAGAAGTCCCCTACTGTATGTGTATTAGAGACCTCATATCAGCTGATGTATGCTGTCTGTTTGGTAAAACAACAACAACAACAAACAAACAAAAACTACAGAACACAAAACCCTGCTGAGCCATACATCACATCCCCTTTCCAACAAATCTCATCTACCCTCTTAGAACACAAGTGTGGCTGATTTGACTTGATTTTTCCTTCTGGAGATACCCAATGCTTTCGTTCACTAGGGCACTTAAATGCAAAACAAAAGAATTTTGACAAAGAAAATGGCCTTCTTTCCAAGAGAGTAAAGATAGAACATGAAACTGTAGCTTTCCCCCTAGTCACTTGCTTAGTGGCTATGTTGATATTCTGAGAATGGATGGTGTGAATTGGGGATTAGTTTTGAGCTCTGAGAATGGATGGTATGAACTGAGAATTAGTACTGAGCTCTGAGAATGGATGGTATGAACTGGGAATTAGTACTGAGTTCTGAGAATGCATGGTGTGAACTGGGGATTAGTAATGAGCTCTGAGAATGAATGGTATGAACTAGCAATTAGTCCTGAGCTCTGAGGATGGATGGTATGAACTGGATATTAGTCCTGAGCTCTGAGAATGGATGGTGTGAACTGGGGATTAAGTGTGGTGTCCCGCTGCACTGCTCTGCCCTGCGCGACAGGCGTGAAGCACCGGAGACAGCACCAGAGATCAAAGACAGACCTGGTAGCCTAGACTTCAAAGGAACTGAGACCTCTAATCCGCTTTCCTGCCTAGAGCCCTTGCTTGAAGGATGTTATTTCCCTGTTCTCACATCTATGCTAAAAGCCGAAGGATTGTTCTGCCTTAGCTATATATATCTTGGTTCATTTAGTAAAAAACACACCTTGATAAAGCTACTTGGTGTCGTGTTCTTTTGTCTCCCGCCCCGCTTATTTTCACAGATACTCAATTACCTCAGTTCGTGAAAACCCACGAAGGAAGTGAAACTGCAGGACGGTTTCCTTCAGGGATTAGTACTGAGCTCTGAGAACGGATGGTATGAACTAGGGATTAGCCCTGAACTCTGAGAATGGATGGTGTGAACTGGAGATTAGCCCTGAGCTCTGAGAATGGATAGTGTGAACTGGGGATTAGTCCTGAGCTCAGTGGTGAAATTTGGAATCCACTAGCCTAGAGGCAGTTTGTTTATAAGAGTTTCAATTTTTTGCATACACACTGTCATGTTTACTTGTGTAACATTTCTTTGTTGAAAAAAATGCTCAGAACAGACCCATAAATTTAGATCTATCCTATTGTATTTAGAAATGTTATTGTAGAGAAATATTTGTAGAAATAAAAATTCTTGAACAGAATCCCAAAACTAATGGAAGTAAAGCACAAATACAGAGCTTTGCTCTGGGTAGATCTGTTCTGAGTCCTCTGTGAAACTGCTCATCTCTGTAACAGAAAACTAAAACTCAGAGATATAAGAAAGCTTGTCAAAGATAGAAAGTGATGAAATTCAACAAGACATTTACCATTGGGTTAAAATATCATGCAGATCATACTTATGAAGAAACCACCCTCATTAAACCTATATAAAGGACAATGAAATGCAAAACCTATTTGTTGCACTTAAAATGTACTTCCTTTCTGGGGATATCTGAATGCCATTGCTGTTACTTTACCCTTCTCTATCACTATTTCTTGTGTATCATTAAATTTTTCTGTAGTTACCTCTCCCCACCCTTCCTGGGCTTCATCTTTTCTAACACTCCTTTCAACATGATGTAAGGGCTCTCAGCACCTCCTGGTTGAACTCATCAGTAGCTATTTTAATGGGCTCTAGAATGGCTCTCCACTAGAATTATCTTTCAGGAACATTCCCGGTATTGCTGAGAAAAATGAAGAACAGGTTTCTGTCTTCACTGATACTGCGTCTCAAAGTGGGAACCTTGGATAACACGCATTAGAATTCATTGAAGAGTCAGAGAAAAATTGTTGACCCTATAACCTAACATCAGTGTACTGGAATATACTCTGTGATGCTAGAAACATAAGTACACTAATTTTAACTAGTCAACTGGGTGATTGTTACAGGTACCACAGCAGACAACTACTCTGCTACACATACACACACACACACACACACACACACACCGCACACACACACTCCCCAATGTCTGAGTTTTCCTGGGTCTTACTCTTCTCAGACTTTTCATTGCTCTGAGACCACAGGCTTTTCTGAGACCACAAGCTTTCCTGATGCTTCCCTTTTTGCAGCTTCCTTTATTTTAGACTTTTCAATTTCAAACCTACAGTTTCCATGGCCTATTATAATGACCTGGGTTCATCTTAAGAGCCTGGGTAAGAGGACATTGCACATCAAATCTTAAATGGTAATACTGTAGAAAGTAGTGCAGTGAATGTACGCCTGTATTCATGAAGAGCATACCACATTCTTTCTTAGCGACTCACTAAGAAAACATGAGTTCATTGGAAACTCCAGTTGTACTCACCTATGTTAACATTAGGAACACAGTCTTTCTCCTATGGGTCATTTCTTCTACTCACAGTTACCTCCAAAGTTTCCGCCCACTCCTTCCCTGGTTCTCAGATACAAGATCTGGCCAGTAAAGCTAGTAAATGAGATTCTTAAGTATGTTATATTAAGAACTGGAAGAAAATGAAAGACATAAAGTGACTTGCTTAGCACATGGCTTGATGACAAAGACCTGAGAGATGCTTGACTTCTCACTTGCACTAGGATTTGGACCTCTGTGCTGTGGTGCTAAAACAGCCACAACTCTAACTTCAGACTAGTGTATTGGTAACATCTTCTGAGAACAGAATTGATAAGTACAGTTCTTTCTAAAGTAAATGTCTCATCAAAAGTCATGTAAACACTTCTACAAAGAAATACATCTTGGTTAACCATTCAGCTATACACTTCAATATTCTAATTTTTCAAAAAAAAAACAGCTAAAGACAAAATGAAAATATACCTTCAGAAATCTGAATAACTTGAGCATTATCAAATATTTATATATCTATATAATATCAAGTATTAAGAAGGAAGGGCATAAGTGCTCCAATTATGCAATGATAATTGGATTTAGAATCTCTTTTAAATATACACCACAACCCCTGGAGGTACGAATTACAACATATGAGGAGAGTGAAAACACAATGACTCATAAGATTTACAACTCGTGAATTTCAAGGAGGGACCAGAGCTGAAACCTGTGGGATAATATTCAAACCAGTGCTCTTCTACTGATTGTGCTTGAACACACATGCATACACACTCACAAATGCACACACACACACATCCACACATATGTTTCAAAATTTTTAACACCCTAGCTCCTGTATTTCATCATGTTGCTTTAATAACAATCTATTTATTATTAACTTCACAAACAGACTTGCTGTATATGCAATAAACATCAAAGTTAGTTGGCTGCAACTATTCTTAGACAAATGGCCACTAAGTAGTCCAATTACTTTCCCAAGATTTTGAAAAATAAGATGAGGAAGCAAGAAAGCCTCAGATACTCTGAGCCTCTAAATCACAGAACATTATCAAACCTAGTCTGATTCCAGAACCCAAACATTTAGCTATGATTAGTTTTTCTAATATCCTTCTCTTATAGTGCTAATTCGTTTCATTGTACTTTTTTTCCCCAGAATACCCCCATCATAGCAACAAGAAAGTAACCATGGCATACTCTGACATATTCAGCTTTACTTTTTGGCATAGAATATGACGCACGAAAGAGGCCCTGTAGGAGTTAATATACCTCTAACAAAGATACATTTTAAGTGGGACATGCTCTTTCTTATAGCTGCTGATATTTTTAATAGTGTGCTGAAAGGCTGGCATACTTATGCCTCCCAAGCTACACTGACACATCTCATCATGTTCTTTCTGAGCCCAAGCACAGCTGCCATAAATCTGTAAACCAGTGAGCCATTACAACAGAGATATATCCTCTCTTACCTAAGTTTATACACAGCCTTATCAAGCTTGCACTGTAATTCTCATGGTCCATGATTAATTTTAGACCCAACATCATTTCACACTTCCAGTGATACATATGTTTCTTTCATGCACCTAGATTGTTGTTCATTTATTATTAATATTTTAACAGCTATGGAATCAAAACTCAATTGCCCTGGGACTATGTGGGAAATATAATTTCCCCAACCTACCTGGAAAGAGAAGGCAAATATAAAACATGACAGCCTAAGACAGTGAAAACATGAGCCCAAATGAAAGCATTCGGTGTATCATATACCCTTCTTCTGGAATAGTTTTTATCATCTCATCAAGGAGTATGAACTGGCCCAGTGGTCGATTTTTCATCTGGGATGACTGTAGATTCACATTCCTGCTTCCAGCTCCCAAGTGTGAAAGATTCTCCTTCTACCTCCTAACAATAATGGTTTTGTGTCACCATGCCCAGCTTAGAACCCTGACTTCTAGCTCCTGGATGCTTAAGTTAATCAACCCCTTTCTCTCTTTTGCTGTCATGTTATGATTTGTTAGGTTTTCCCCTCAATTTTACTATTAAGTTCACAGCCATGTTTTTTTCCATTTATCTTGTTACAAGTCCACCATACTTTCCAGAATGTCAAAAACATCTTCTTTGGAGGTGGCCAACTTGTTTACTATAAATATACTATCCTTCTGCTCTCCTCAAATGCACAATTATCCTGAATATTTCAGACAGTTACACTGAATCTTACATAAACATTCTTACAATTCTCTTCTTCCCATATCCATTGCTACTCCCCACTTTTACTGTCTATTTCTTGTATCTCTTTGAAGGTTTCTTATTCAAATGCAATTAGTGAATACTGTAAAGAAGCCAGTCATTTGAGAAACTGAACAAAGATTTCAAATAAGAGATAAGAAAAAGTAACTTACATTTGAAAGTCAAAATAAATGTCTAAATTAGGAATCCCGGGCACTGGAGTAAAATTTGATGATAAATTAGCCAAACACTAAGGATTAATTGCAAAAAAAAATCTCTTCAAAAAAAAGTAAGAATTTGAGAAAATATCATCTCTATTTCAAGTGTTTGGCTACAGGATTCCTTATTCTCCATAGACCTTTATATTGTCTGTTATGATTGAATTCATTTATAAAACTCACTTCACTTCAGAAGCATTTTTTCCTCTGTAAAAGTTACAAAAAGATAAAATTAAAAAAGATCATGTTCTACTGTTAAGGTATCCAAATGGCATGGTGTCTTTGTCTAACGTGAAAGAAATACAGTACAAATTGTATGTATGTATGAAAATCCCCCCAAAAAAAAAGTTACCATTTTGAATTAAAAAAAGAAATTCTGCCTCCTCATTGTATCTAAATTACAAGGAACAAAGGGAGGGAGCATCTCAAAGGCATCTTAAGGAGGAATAAATACCACTGCAGTCAACATCTCTGCAAATGGAAAGCAACAAGCCAGCTGGATGCAGCAGCATGAGGTGGTGTATAAATAGCTGCTCCGTGGAGAGAACAAGGCCTGGGGAGGCAGGTAGAAGCTAGCTTCTGGTGCGTAGCGCTGGCAAAGCGAACCAGACTCCAGATGGAGAAGGGAAGCTGAGGGGAACCCAAGTGTGTGAGTCCATCTGGCCGAACCTCGGGGTTCTTGAAAACTGCGTGTTGGGTGGAAAGCTGTTCTGAACAATGACAATTAGAAACAAAGGGCCATGTTCACTCTTGATCTTCTAACCTCCAAAGCCACTGGGTCATGTGCACTGTCACGTCGTTTAAACCGTTCATTCTTTCTCCATGTACTACAGCAACATGATGGCGTGCCTAGTACTCTGAGCTGTGCTTCACACACACACACAAAAAAAATTGCTTTTATCACGTTATGATAACCTTCATTTTGACTTTTCATTGCCAGTGGAGAGAAATGTTCTCCAACAAGATAAATCTATCAAGTGTTATAATTAAGTAAACCTAAATAAGAAAAGCCAGCTATGGAAACAAAAACAAAAGCATTGAAATCTGCATAGTACCACACTTTTACTCATCATTTAAAGATCGCTCTGCTCTCTTAGGGTTCCACAGTCTGGGTGCTATAATTTGAGATGCAAACGTGATCTTTTTTCCTTTAATTTTTTTTAAGTACAGGCTCCTTTGGCTCTTTGAAAATACTGATCTTTTGTACCCCAATGACGGTAATAGTGAGAGGAAAACACAGGAAAATTGGCAGAATCAACTCCATTGCACCTTCCTCTGACTCCTAGATCACAGTCATGAGAGCAGTGAACATATGTGCCCTTACAATTCTCTCCTTATTAGACGCCACCCTCCCTCCGAGTCCCTTCTCCTCATTCATGCCCTTTCGTTTCTTTTTGTTTGGTTCTGTAACCACATGATTTTACACAGAGCCATTTGTGTATACATGGGTTTGGAGCTACTCACTGGAGCCTGGTGAGCTCATCAGCAAGGCACACAACTGAGACAATGGCTGCCACTCCCCCTGAATCCTTTAGCAGCCAAGAGTTCAGCCTGGATGGTAGACCCCTGTGATGGCAGAGACCTTCCTAGTCAGTGACTAACTGTTGACAAGCTCAATGCTGTGAATTAAAGACAGCCAGAGCAGCAATGAGAGCAAACTGCAATGGCTGACATGCTTGGGAGACAGTGTCTTACAGCCCTTCTTCCATGATGCTCCCTGAGTCTATGGCAGATGGGACAGTTGCTCTGTTTAAGGCTCAACACTCAACCTTCACTTACCACTAACACCTTGAGCAGCCATGCATTTCTTGCCTCTGTATTCATCACTGTTCATGCAAAGAGGAGCCTCTCTCATTAAGACTGACAGTAACAGTTCTGCTAAAATCTTAATGCACTTGCATTTAAAATCTTTACTATCTGCTCATTTTCATAGCCCTTCATAAAAACATCCAATAGCTGCAAGGCCATAAACTCCTAAACAGTATCTGAATATTCTGCCTTTAATGTCTTGCCTATTTTCTTCCTAAGCATATAAATTATTAATAAGGACATAGCAGTTAATGCAAAATTGAGGATTCATTCCCAAACAAGTTTTCAAACCTAGAAAAATTCCTCTAAATTTTCCAGCTAACTTCTTAAGACCTTGTAGAAATGCTTACAGCTGGCTGTACTTGATAGACAAGACCTCACAACTATAATAGGCCAAATCCACAGGAAAAAAAATCTATTAGACTATTACATGAACTCAGTGCTCTAATTTAGAACTTTTCTAATCTAGCACTGGATCATTTCACATTTTCCTTGACCTGGAAAAAAATCATAGAGCTTATTAGAATAGTTTAAATGAGCAGGAAATTCTTCCTTTTAAATCATATGAAAACTATTTGTACCACAGATTTGTGTGTAACTTCAAAAATAATTAGTCTTTTATCCTTAACTGTTCAGAATGAACTATACACAAAATACAGCAAATCAATTCTTCCGAAGAAAAAGTACAACAATGAGAAATACACTACAAAAAGCTGGAAGGTGGAGCATTCCACATCTGCCATTCACTCCATATTTTATACAATTTACATATTTATATGTGCTAGTATAGTTTTATTTTAATATACATTCAACAAATTTAATTATTAAAAATTGTTTGAGGGTGGGAGGCAGGGGCAAGCGGATTTCTGAGTTTGAGGCCAGCCTGGTCTACAAAGTAAGCTTCAGGACAGCCAGGGCTACACAGAGAAACCCTGCCTCAAAAACAAAAAGAAAAAAAAAAAAGAAAAAAAAAGATTTAAAAAAAATTGTTTGAGGGTAAAGTTGTATGTGTATGGAATGTATAAGGATATTTTTCCCTAACAAGAACAATTATATGCAACTCTAAAACCAAAATTGGAAGTCATTCATATAGCATTATATTTTATTATGCACCAATGGTTTAAAGTCTAAAGGAGGATCCCTTAGGTTTCATCAAATACAATGCTTTCTTATGTAAAAAGAAACTTCAGTATCCCAAATTTTATGGTGTATGCTGTGGGTAGAAATATTCCGAAACCAATTTCTGAAGGCTACCAAGGGACAACTTTATATACAAAGTAGCTTTGTTGTACTCTGGCATGCAGGGTTTTGTTTTCTTTTGTTTTAGATTTATTTTATGTGTATGAATGGTTTGCCTATATGTTTGTATGCATAACACCTGATACCTACAGAAAAAGAGAGCTAATCACTTGTATCAGGAATTTCTGATGGTTGTAAGCCACCATATAAGTGCTTGGAATTGAATCTGGATTTCTGAAAGATCAGCAAGTACTATTAACCAATGAGGCATGCTCTGGCTAGTTTTATGTCAACTTGATACAAACTAGAGTCATCTGAGAGAAAGGCATCTCAGTTGAGAAAATGCCTCTGTAATTTGGGCTGTAGGCAAGCCTGTAGGGTATTTCTTAATTAGTGGTTGATGTGGGAGGACCTAGCCCATTGTGGGTGCTACTTCTCTGGGCAGGTAGTTCTGGGAACTTTAAGGAAGCAGACTGAGCAAGTCAGAGGAGAAAGCAGCACTCCCTCTTGGCCTCTGCTCAGCTCCTTCCTCCACGTTCCCACTCAATTAGAGTTCCTGTCTTGTCTTTCCTCAGTAGACTGTGTGATCAAAGACACATAAGCCAAATAAACCCTTTCCTCCCCAAGTTGCTTTTGGTCATGGTGTTTTCACAATAACAACAGTAAACCTAACTAAAACAAGCCATTCTTTACTTGACTTTAAAAAAAAAAAGAGATCAACAACATTTTTATAAAAGAAAGAAAACAGAGCAACATCAGAATTCAGCTGACCTGAAGAAATGAACCAATGTTTACAATAGAGTTCCAACTCAGGACTCCAGCTCGATGCTTGTCTTGGCCACCAGTGTCCCATATTACATCTGAATATGGGATGTATAAGTGTGACTCAGAATGAGGAGCATCTTTGCTACGTACCTCCAAGTCTAAAGTCATGAACAATTTGGTTAAGTCTCTCACAAACCTGTTCTTTCACTAGGATGAGTCATCTAGCACAGTCCTTTTTTTCATCCTCTGAAGACAAAGTTTTCTTAAAATAGTCACTGCCTACCCTTATTTGTAAGGTACAAAGAGTGCCATTAGAAATATAAACTGGCATTAACTAAACATGAGCCAATGAAGACCTTGATCAAGGATGTGTTCCATTCTTGGGTTCCCTTTCATGTAATAGGCCTTCTTCTACTACTAATGCCTCATTTCCAAGACCTAACTTTCCAATATTTTGCTATTTCCATGCCTTCCCATAATTCCCAGCCCCCACCCCCAGCTTTCTTAGAAGAAAGAAACTGGAAACTTTATTTTGTTAAATAAATGCAGGCTATTTAGATTATTATTTCTTCTTGGATGAGTTTATATAACTTGTGTTATTCAAGGATTTGGTCCATTTATCATATTTATATGAGAACTTTTCTAGCATTCTCATTTAATGATTCTGAGATCAGTAATTACATCCCCAATTTTCATCCCTGGTATTCATATTCTGTGTCTTTTCTTTTTCCATTGGTCTGTCTGTCTAGAATTTTATTGATTTTTTTCCCCAAAGAGTCAGCTTTTAGTTTCATTGATTTTTCTGTCTGCATCTTTTAGATTTAACGACTTCTGCACTGATCTTCATGATTCTCTTCCTTTTGGTCACTTTAGATTTTTTCCTTTTCTAGATCTGAAGGTAAAAGTTCAAATCAGTCACCTCAGAATGTTTTCGATATAATTATTTTTATAAGTTACAAGCAAAGTTACTTAATAGTATTAAAATTTTGACTTGTAAAATACTTTCTTTCAGTTTAACATATTGCCTAATTCTTCCTAATATTTCTTTCGTGACAAGTGAATTACTTATTGGCATGTTATTTACTATTTCCAAATATTTATTATTTTCAATTTACCTCTGCTATCAGTTTATACTTTGTTTTATAATCAGAGGATATAGTTCAAACTTTTATTTTAATAAAATTTGGTTTTGACTCATAATGTGATCTATGTTGAAGTATTGACATTCTGTGTATAGAGGCAAGGAGGAGAGGGAATGGGACAAGGAACTGTAGGAGAAGGGACTGGGAGGAGGGCAATGGTTAATTTAAAAAATTAAAAAATAATATCCTCTATGGGTTGTTAGAAAATTGTTCAAGCAATATGCATATATTATATTAATATATATACTATAATATACGAAAAAACCCTGTATAAACTTTTGTATTTTATAATGAGCTGACACTTTAATTATCATAATGCTATCCTCTTCACTGGTAATCACTGGTAAGGTTTTATTGCCTGAAGTATGCTTTATTGTATATTACCATTATCACTCCAGCTTTTTACTAATTTGACTTTAGTTTCATTCCCATCTATTTGAAAAAAATCTATATATCAAAAAATACTGCTTTTCATATTTTCCCACTTCTGTCCAATCTGGTAATTTTTAACTGGAATAAAGGTCTTATGAATTGAGTTTTTTCAGTAAGGCCATAGCATTGCGCTATATTTGACAAGATTCTTCTCTACTTACTCTTTCTTGATACCCCTTTCTCCTTATTTAGTTTTAAAGTAAGACCATCCATTTAACACCACCCAAACAAATTTCTAGAAGCAACATGAATTCAATGTGAGGACCTTATCTTATCCCTGATCTTTCAAACAATGTTTCATGTTCACGGTACCCTGATCTTCTGATGCTTCTGAGGTTTCTAGAAAGAGTCACACACTTAGCAACTCCTGAAAGTAACCTTTACTGACAATGAATCCTTAACATGATAGTCTCTTATCCTCTGGTGTAAACTTCTGAAACCACCAAGTTAACACTTCTGAAATCACCAAGTTAACACTTCCCCATAGTTTGCCTCACAGTTCTCATGCTTACCATAAGCAGCTGAAGAAATAAAATATTATGGATTAAATATCTACACCCATTTTTCCATCAGAAAACCCCATAGGCTAAAATCGTAATCCCTAGTATGACTATATTAAAGTTAAATGAAATCACAAGAATAAAATCAGGCTGGGCAGTGGTGGCGCACACCTTTGATCTCAGCACTTGGGAGGCAGAGGCAGGCTGACTTCTGAGTTCAAGGCCAACCTGGTCTACAGAGTGAGTTCCAGGACAGCCAAGGCTATTCAGAGAAACTCTGTCTCGAAAAACAAAAACAGAAGTGGAGGGCCTACCTCCAGAGAGCACATTAAGCCAGAGACCCGGGCAGGATCCGCTGTTTTCTCTCGGGTGAGTTTCTGAGACCTGAGCAGCCAGCTGGGAGCCACAGGCCCCACAACTCCCAGGGGAGC
>NW_022196905.1:203401530-203418714 GCF_008632895.1 Mastomys coucha
TTGGAGGGGAAACTGAGAATGGAGAAATTCGCATGTAAATAAAGAAAATATCTAAAATAAAAAAAAAAGAAAAACAAAAACAAACAAAAACAAACAAACAAACAAACAAAGAATAAAATCAGTTCTGATGGGATTAATGTCCTCAAAAGAAGAAAGACTAAGTAAAATATCAAACTAAAAATTGTATTGGGTCAAGTAATTAATTATAGTTTAGTAATAAAGGTAACAGAAATATTTTACCATCCTACAATAACATTCTTATAGTTATCCTACTTTTTCATCTGGCCTTCAGCTCTGCTTATTTTTATTTATTTATTTATATTTTATTTATATATTATTATTCTTATCTGCTCTTTAACATATTGTATCTAACATTATTGTAGAAAAAGAAAAGAAGACCAGAGAGATCCCCACATCCATCATTTAACCATGCAGAAAACATGTCCTATGAATGCATAGATACACAGGTGGATTGTGGACACCTCCAACCAAAGAGAACAAGTTTTAAATGTTTTCTTTCCATGTTGATATCAGAATTCCTCACCTCCACATCCCTGGAAATTATATTTGATGTACAATATGTCTTACTTATGATATTTTGTTATACCACCTGAGGAGATTAGGAGGCTCAATGTACCATTCAATCCAAGATCCCTTTATCTGGGTTCCTGAAGTAAACATGAATTGCACTGAAAAGATTAGCTGCATTATTCACTGAATAGACACAGCATACACACAATGATTTGCTAGCTCATGCAATTGCTTAAAATCATTACTCTCCTCTACAATCTATTTAGCAACAGGCACAGATGCAGGATTTTGTGTTTGTTCTACTGAATTATGGCCTTGATTTGATCTTATCATTCATTGCTATGTGGCGATTATTAAATTTTCAAATGGGAACATTTATTCTGTTTTGGAATTATTATTGTTAGTCTGGGGGACCTTTTAAAATAGGAACTTAAAATAAAGAGAGGGGTCTTGGGTCTCATATTAAATATAAATCTGGGGTTGTAAACTGTTAAAAAGGACTGACCTTTAAACTGACCATAAGGACTATTGAACTCAGGTTGTATTTTGTACTATGAAAAGGGTGTAAGACTTTGGGTATTAGCAGTAAAAAGTTAAGATTTAAAGTGATGTTTTGGATGGGTAGTTGTCACGGGTTAGAATTGTGGTTGTTAATCTCAGTTTTCAACTTGATGACATCTAGAATAGTGTAGGACATACCATTCCTGTGGGGGTTGACTAGTTTAGATTAACTGGTGTGGGAAGACCCTTCCTATAGTGAAATTGTAGATTATATGTATGCCTTAGTCAGGGTTTCCATTCTTGCACAAACATCATGACCAAAAAGTAAGTTGGGGAGGAAATGGTTTATTCAGCTTACTTCCACATTGCTGTTGATCACCAGAGGAAGTCAGGACTGGAACTCAAGCAGGTCAGGAAGCAGGAGCTGATGCAGAGGCCATGGACAGATGTTCCAAACTGGCTTGCTTCTCCTGGCTTGCTCAGCCTGCTCTCTTATAGAACCCAAGACTTCCAGCCCAGGGATGGCACCACCCACAAGGGGCCCTACCCCCTTGATCACTAATTGAGAAAATACCCTACAGCTGGATCTCATGGAGGCACTTCCCCAACTGAAGCTCCCTTCTCTGTGATAACTCCACCCTGTGTCAAGTTGGCACACAAAACCAGCCAGTACATATGTATAAGAAGAAACAAGTGATCTGACCACAATCACTCACTTCTTCTTCATGAATATTGATGCAATCTGAACATCTGGTCTAAGATTCTGCTATTTTGACCTACTTACCATGATGGATTATTCCTCAAACTAAGAGCCATAGAAAGCCCTTCCATTCCTAAGCTGGTTTTTGCCAACTCATTTTGTCACAGTATCAGAAAAATAAGTAAGACATATGTGTATGCATGTATGTATATATATAGCATATATATGAGCAATATATATCAATATAAATTTTGTATATGTATAATCAAGTAAATTAATAATATATCATAAGGGAGAGCATTATTCAGGGTTGATAGAGAAGGCTCATAAGAACATATTATTTAAATTAATATATGAGTAGTAGAAACAGGTCAACTAATTAAGTGAACCAACAGCACTCATCAAAGAGATGTAAAGTCCCTGCATTAAGCCTGGATACCTTACAAGATGTTAAAGAGCAGATAAGATATAAATAAGCGGAGAGCTGATGGCCAGATGAGGAGGTAGGACAACTAAAAAAAGTTGGACATACTTAAAATTCCTACACAAGAGAGTGACAACACTTGATATATAAAAATGATTTTAATAAAATAGAGTTTAGAATCTTCCTGCCCCTTGTAATGTTGCCCAGAATCAACTGTTGATTGTCACCAAATGACCATCTCCAAATACAAAATGAGTCTCAAAAGAAGTACTTAAATCTTTATTACACATATATATCAGAAGGCAGCTTATTCTCAGAAAGCTGAATCCCTGAGGGTTGAAGCAACCATTTATTTGAAACTGCTAAACTGTGCATGGACAGGTACAAAAAACACCAGTTCCCAAGAGGGAGAGAGCGAGCTGACCTTCATAACGTGATGGGCAGAAGCCAACATAGGTTGACAAATTCAACAGCAATAAAACGTTTCTAACTGTAAATGTGCTATTGCAAGTAAAATATATGGGAAAAGTCTGAAAGAAAAAGTTGCCTCAGTCTGTGTGCAGCTTTATTTATATACCATGTGCATTTTTCCATGGCTTTAAATGATGAAGAGAGTAATAAATGGTTTGCTTCACTTTTTCCAAAGAATAAATGTGGCTTAGGAAGACTGGAGGAAACAATTTCCAAACTTTCCAAGTAACCAACCCCAGCCAGAACTCAAATCCATGATCAAACTTAATATTTCCAGACACAGCATTTTGTTTGTTTGTTTGTTTGTTTGTTTGTTTGTTTGTTTGAGACAGGGTTTTTCTCTGTGTAGTCCTACCCTGGCTGTCCTGGAACTCACTCTGTAGACCAGGCTGGCCTCAAACTCAGAAATCTACCTGCCTCTGCCTCCCAAGTGCTGCGATTAAAGGTGTGCGCCATCACTGCCCGGCTTAGACATGAGTGTTTTTTTTTTTTTTTTTTACTTTTTTTTTTTATTGATATTTTCTTTATTTACATGTCGTGTGATATCTCCTTTCCCAGTTTCCCCTCCAAAAAAAAAGAAAAAAATTAAATTAAAGAAAAAAAAAATCCTGTTTCCTCCCCATCCCTGGGCTCACCAATCCACCCTCTCCTACTTCCTGGCCCTGGCATCCTCCTACACTGGGACATAGAACCTTCACAGGCCAAGGGCCTCTTCTCCCACTGATGACTGACTAGGTCATCCTCTGCTATACACGTGCTGCTGGAGCCATGGGTCACACCATGTGTGCTCTTTGGTTGGTGGTTTAATCCCTGGGAGCTGCGAGGGTACTGGTTAGTTCATATTGTTGTTTGTCCTAAGGAGCTGCAAACCCTTCAGCTCCTTGGGGCCCTTCTCTAGCTCCTTCACTGGGGACCCTGTGCTCAGTCCAATGGATGGCTATGAGCCTCTACTTCTGTATTAGTTGGGCACTGGCAGAGCCTCTCAGTAGACAGTTATACCAGGCTCATGTCAGCCAGCACTTGCTGGCATCCACAATAGTAGACACAAGTATTTTAAAGACTGAATTCTTAAGGCAATGAGCAGTTTCATTCTAAAGAGGCATTTCATGAACTTAATCTAAGGAAAGCTAAAAGAGGAGAATAAAACAATAAAAACATGAAGGGTAACTAAGAGAAGAGAATAGTGAGCTTTTAAATTTAACACTCTGAAATTCTATGGGGCCTGGCAGTGATGGTGCTTGCCTTTAATCCTAGCACTTGGGAAGCAGACAGGCAGATTTCTGAGTTCAAGGACAGCCTGGTCTACAGAGTGAGTTCTGGGACAGCCACGGCTACACAGAGAAACCCTGGCTCGAAAAACCAACAAATAAATAAATAAATAAATAAATAAATAAATAAATAAATAAATATAAAAAACAAAAAACCTCTAAGGAGATTTCTAGAATCTTAAGGAAAACCAATGTTATGGCACCAATATGCATTTTCTTTCTTTCTTTTCACAGAGATAACTTCTAAGAAACATAACAGTTCTATTTTCATTACAATAGCTTAAATTTCTTCCTTAGAACATTGCTAAATAGATTTTAGAACAAAATAATGAGTTTAAGGAATTGCATGAGCTATCAAATCACTATGACCTACTGAGTCTACTTGGTAAATACTGCAGCACAATTCAGTCTTGTTTCAAGTACCCAGAGAAGGAATAAAGGGGCTCTGTATGGCCTACTCACCTTTAATAGCGACAACTATTTTTCTGTTATTTTCAACCTTTAAATAAAATAATTCAATAAATAAAAATATCTACCCAAAGTGGAATTACTGTTGTTAAAGAACATCAGGTCATGAGCTTTACATTTTCCTGATAAAACTTACCAAGTAGACAAGAAACCTAAACCACTAATGAAACCAAAACATAACTCCCACTTACTCATTAAGCTGTTGAAGGTATGATAGGCTTATCATAAATTATCCTGTGAGAATAAAACTACACAGCTTTGTCATAGAAAAAGTACCTAGTCATTCAATTTTCAAACTATTAAGTTTGTAATTATATATTTTTGCAATCACTGTCCTATTTAACATGGAACATTGCCCAGCCAGATTAGGTTCTATGACACAAAGAGAGACTGGATGTGACTGAGCCTCTATATGATCATGGAGATCAACAAATCAGGTAAATAACCATCATACAAATAGCACTGATAAAATGAAAACATACCAAGCAGGACAATTTAAGCGATGATGGTGTTCACAGAAAAAGCCTTGAACAATAAAGAGTTAGCCAGGAGAAGGAGGAGGACTAGACGGAGGCCCTGCAGATAAGTGTGAAGTGAAACGCAGACATGTGAAGTGGCTGGGTTTCTTTCCACAGTTGCAAGTGCCAAGGTTATCAGGATCATGAGACTTGAGGGGAGATATGACTACAAAGAAACATAGGAGGACATTGACAAATGTTCCTAGTGGAGAAAAAGAACTTAACTGTTCTTGAGAAAGTGATCTTATCTGATCTCAAGCTAAGCAGGGTCTCATCCAGTTAGCATTGGGTGGGAGAAGGTGGCCATAGCTATCTGTAAAGTGGATTGAACAATATCTAGGACCTTAATAGGCATAGATGAGTCAACTATTGAAAAATTAAAACAGAAAAAAAAAGGACCATGCTTAGTACACAATCAGTTATGTGCATTTTACGTTCATTAAATAGCAGAAAGAAGGAAAGAGAGAGATAGAAAGACAAAGACAGGCAGAGAGAAAGATACAAACTACATGTAGATCAAATAGCTGTGTTCTTGCCAGTACCTAAAATAACTGTGGAAGAACTAATCTGGATAAACATAGTATATTATCTAGAAAAATACAAGGAACTAAATAATTACTAATATTTGTGGGTCCTGGTTTATAGTGGTTTATAAAATCACTTCATAATTTTAAATTATTTTAAATATATTTTAGCACATTTTTGTGTTAACAATTAGCTACAACAATTCCCAACATTTGTTAGGTTAGGTTAGAATACCTTAGCAACAGTGAATTATGAAAATAAATCTCATTCATTCCAGAGCTTTATCCTAGGCTTTCTACTTATGAATTTTAAGCTTTGCTGTAACCATTTGTACCTTAGATTCACAATTCATACTATATGGATCCTTTATGCTTCAAACTGATATATATTCTTCATTTTAGCTCTCTTTTATCCTAAATTCAAATTCTTGCCTTTTAAAAGGGAACGAAACTAATTTACCATGAAAGGTTTCAGAAGTCTCCTCAAAGTGTCTTTATCAAGAATAACAATCCCTGCCTCTGTTTTATCAAACAGCAAAATCCCATTGAGTAAATATCATGTGTTTAGAAGAAAGAATATGTAACATAATATACAAACTGATTACAACTTTTAAACTAAAGTATCAAGAAGACATTCAATTTTATTTTTATATAATCCAGATACAATTACAAGGAGTTAAAGGTTCAAAAAAATATATTCTAAGTTTGTATCCTCTCACATGTAAATGTTATAACATGATCATGAACTCTCTTGTATAACAAAACCATGTTAACTGATGAGTTAACATGTGCACAGAGTTAATAAAACAAGCATTCCTAAGGAATGGGATTGAGCAAATTGTGACATTTTCAGCTGAATAGCAGGATATAGGACACCAGGAAGATGACCCTAAAATGGTGATTGCTGATAGAACGCAAGCAAGCTTTCCCTTGCTCAATACTGCTCTTGGTCGGGAAACTAGATAACAAAGGTTGGCCATGTGTATTTTGCTCTTTAATAAAATAGACAGCATTAGAGAACAAAAAGGTCACATGTCCCCCTCATGTCTTTCCTAACCAAAACACAAGCAGGAACAACTTAGAGGAAGGGAAATCTCATGGTATTTTGCTTGGAACTATGTCTACTTTGGACATTTTCATATTAATGATTAACTTTATTTCATGGAACAAAGTAAGAAACAAACTTCTTTTTATATTACAAACTTGACTATCATAAAATTACCAGTCTCTGAGGGGTTTATGACTTTCTGGCATAAGCTATGCATATGTATATTATATTGTGTATATACAGGAGTTAGAATTCCTTATATCTTTACAAAAGTAATATAGCAAATACATTGGGCACATTGATAAAAATATATATTTATACATAAATTTATTTAATGGAATATCAAGTTGCTTCAGTATACTAAGTAGTTCAAATGGATTTTTGCTGAGGGAAAGTAAATATTGAATGAAATCACCTACAACTTTGAAGAAAGAACTAAACTGACAAATATATATAATATATAAGTATATTATATATTTCTTTTGAATTATATTATATAATTCATATATTAATATAAATAATATAAATATATTATATACGTATCATTACTTATTTATTATATATAAAAATATAGATGATAATTCTGAAGATCCCATTTTCACAAGACGGCTATAGTATCATGAAAATAGACAAAAGTGAAGAGAAGTTGATTTGATGAGAAATATAGCTTTGATTTTCATGATCTGTGCCTCATGGATATGAACATGACACATGAGTGGGAAGAGAGGTCCAGCAAGAATATTAATACACGAAGCTGAAGCTGCTCCAAGCTGGATATTGTCATCAGTTTGACCATGGTTAGAAAGGCAGTTGTACAGAGATAGCTATAAAAACCTAAATCCTATCCACACATGACATCATGAATAAAATGGATGAAACCAGCACAGCAAGTATAGCCTAAAGAGAAGAGAATGCAAGACAGAGAGGAGCAAGGAAACCTCCATCGGCATTAAAGAAAACTACAGCAGACAGCTAATGTGATGATCACAGCACTGGGTCATATTTGATATGTAGGGAACAAAGCTTTAATACGGCTTTTGACACTTAAGATTGTGATGTTTGAAAGTAGGAAAAAGTAACCAGACCTAGGTGGAAGCTCCCATACTTCACTCCATGCAGTGAAACATAGTTGGCTGTAACATACTGCATATACATTTTGTAGGAGGCAAAGCAAAGGCTGTGAAATCTACACAAGGCAAGACAGTCAAAATCACCATAAATAAAAAAGATAAACTCCTAATTATTTTGACTAATGATTTAATCATATCAAAAATTCTTAAATTACTCAGTTCTTATTGATAATTCAAAATACTAATTTGGAGAGATGATTTAGCAGTTAAAAATAGAGATCCAGTTTCTGGTTCCTAGCACACATGGGCAACTCACAAATGCCTGTAAATCCACCTCTAGGAGATGTGGAGCCATTTTCTGGCATTCCTAAGAACCTGCATATCAACAAACATACATGGGCATACCAAAAATAAATATCTTGAAGATTTAAAAAGCTAATCTGTCACTTTAAAACAATGACAGTGAATGAAATTCTTGCTTTTAAAAAATATGCAAAATGAAAAAAAAAAAAAACACTTGTCTTGATTTTCCAACATGAAGTATTCCTCTGGGGAACCAAATAGTAGAAGAGGGGAAATATCTAAGTAAAATTACTTAACATAAATTAAAATCAGTGATGGAGTATCATTACCAAGGCTCACAGGAATGAATAATCTTAAATATTAAGGAGCAGTAGCTGTTAATATTTTTAAAATGCTAAGACCAAGCATTGTATATATCCTATCTAAATGGCACAATCCATCCAAGAACTACCAGAGCCTGTCTATATATCTGTGTCCAAATGGTCACTGCAGGAGACACAGAAGGCCTTGGACCATGCCAAGTGCACCAAGCTCCCAGATCAGAAAACCATGGATTATGATGAATTTCACCATTTAAAGACAGATTATAATCTCTCCCTTGGATTGACTATAAAGAAATAGATTGGGAAGCATACTTTAGACTTAATTTTTTAAGACTGGATTTTTAAATGAGCCAAACTAACCTTTAGTATCTAGGACATTAGAACAAAAAGAAGTTATAAAAATCAAGACAGTGAGGGAATGTGGGAAGATGGGAGAAACCATTGACCAGGACAGAGTTTAAGCATGGCATAAGTGTTACCCTTTTTATTGGTAGAAATTTAATTTAGAGTCCCATGAATGCTAGACAAGCACTCTGTCATTGAGCTAGAGTGTTAGCTATGTAAACACTCTTGATTTGGGGGATAGTTATACAGGTATTCAGCTTACAATTCACTAAGCTCTTATTTTATTTGGTTTTCTATATCTGAGTTTTATCACCTAATGCTAAACTTTAAAAGAATAAGCTTTAAAAGAATAAATCGTGAATAGCATTAACTTTCTATGCTGCTACAGTCACAGAGATTGATGCCAAACAAATAACATTCTCTCATTTAGTATAGCTTTCCCAGTTTGTTCCTAGAGTAACTAAGCATTAAACTATTTTTTTATTTATTGTAGGATTTTGGCACCAAAGCATTTTTTAACATGGTCTATTTACCAAATCTAACTTGAAAGTTGTGTGTGTTGACCTGAGTCAGACTTAAATTCCAATTCCAACTCCACTTCTCTTAGTTTTAAGATTAGCCTTTCTGATTTTCAGTTTCTTTCTCTTGAAAGTAGAAAACACATCTGGATAATGTTGCCTTTCCAGCAGGAAATATTTTATGTAAAACAACTAGGTGTAGTTTAGGCATCCAATAACAATTCTCTGCTATTCCTGTTACATAAGAATTTAAATTCTAAGACTCATTTCACCAAAATAAAATCCAAAATCCTGATTATCCCCAGATCTAACCAATTTATAGTAAATGAAACAGTTCAGGCCTCTTAACATTTCTACTTTCTTCCATTGCTTTATGCACATTAGAAACTAATATGAAATTATAGCCATCTCCTCAATTTAGGAAGCTTGGCCATTTTGACAAGCATATTGATGTGTACCAGACTCCTGGAAGTCACTAAGAGAAAGCGCCAAAGGGGGATGAATGAGCCAGTGGTGGCCTGAGAATCTGTTGAATAAAACCAACAAGGCACTATGGTAAGCATGGGGTACTTCAACATGGAGAAACCTCAATTACCTCTGACATTTGTACTCAACAGGACCTCTCTCTCCACTGCTATCAGGACACTGGACATCCTTCTGGCCCTGGTTATGAGTTCTTTATGTCTCCTTTCTAACACTACATTCTGTACTTTGATGAGGTATTAGAACAGCTACTTGACACAGAAAGTCCTCCATCTACTGTCTGTTTGTCAGGATAGGGTCATTATAAGTCACACATCAGAGGATAGCAGAATAATTTGGGAAAGGATTGGTACATTATTAAGAAAATTTCCTCTCTTTTAAAGAATATTTCCTAGAAGTCCTCTGCAATTAGAAGAGGAAAGTGACTTTACTATAAGAAGGTAAATGTGAAACACAGCAAGTTCCAATAATTTGTCAACAAATCAAAGATGCCAACTGCAGCATGAAGGTTTTAAGGAACAAGAGAACAGTCAAGCATCCTGACTCCCACACTGTATGCTGAACAAGTTAATGATTTGGGACCAGGAAGTTGTTGAAACACAGCAAAGTGACAAGAGAAGGATAGTGCAACAGGGCAGGCAGCACTACAAACTGTGGGGAATGAAGAGCCTTTGGAGGGGACCTGCTTCCTTAGGGTGTTGCTACCTCATAATAGATAACACCCAAGTTCTAGTTACATGGAAATCCACACTATCATTTCCAAGCCAAGCCTCCCTCAATTGATGACTCAGAAAAAGCACTCAGTAACTTGTCTATGACTGACACAGGATGTAGATGGTAGTTGCTTGAGCTGGATAAAATCCATGAGGAGTCACTTCAACAGCAGCAAAGCTATCGCACATTTAGACCAGAAACTTTCCTTCCTACATGTTATCATGACAGTTGCATTTTAAAACATTATCCATTGTACTATGAAGCAAATGCAGTGAAAAGATATTTTTTTTAATGAAGAGATTAGCAGGGAGCAATAGATAGATAGTTAGATAGATAGATAGATAGATAGATAGATAGATAGATAGATAGACAGACAGACAGACAGACAGACAGACAGACAGGAATAGGGACAGGCAATATTTTTCCAGCTTCTGTTGCAACTACTAAACTCTGTAAAATAACAAAGATTCAGGAACTACATGGAATTCACGAGTTCATCTGTGTTTCAAAAAAGTTTTCTCCCACATGAAGTAACATTTTCCTTCTTCCTTTTTTACTTTGAAAGTAAAAATCTAATAGATAATAAAAAGAAATAAGTTTGCCCCTATTATGTAAAGCCCTGTCTTTCAGATCTCAATACTAAATTCTCACATATCCTGAGTAGAGTGGCTTATCCGTCAATCTTCATTATATCTCTACTGCTGGTGAGTCTATTCACAGCACAGGGGACAAGGGTGGCCTTGAATGCATTTAATTACCCCTCTTTTTTTCTCCCTCAGAGGGGAGAGAAGTAGCTGAGCTCCAGAGATTTCTGGGAGCATGCACCCAGGTTGTGATTGCTAACATTCCCCCACCCCTCAGTTCAACCAGATTAAAATAACGTTGGCTTGGTTTCATGGTCAAATTAGGAAAGCTGCGCTGATTCAACTCCAGCCAAATCTGCTCTTTTCTGGGATATTTCTTAGGATAAGTGAAGTTGTGACAAATACATAAGGTACAGTTAATGAGGAAATTTTACTTTCTGTTGAGAGAAAAATTCCAGTTGCCAAGTGTCAAAGCACTCAGAATTTAATCATGGAAATGGTGCCTTTTTGTGCTACAAACACTTCTTATACACTTTGCAGACATTACAGCACAAAGAACAGTAGGTAGTCTTAGGTTTATTTCTAGAAAGAGTTCAAACGTCAAGAAATCAGGTGTCACAGGAATTCAGCTGCTTAGTTGGGGTAGAGTTCCTGAACTTTCCTGAGGCCACTGATAGGTGTTGTATAAACTACTTATTGGATCCGGATATTTCCAAAAGTAAAACACAGAGGCATGGTCCCACTTAAACTCCCTTCTCCTGAAGACCGCCAAGAGTGGCTCGTGAGAAACTCACACATTTGTTTTCCTGTGGTGGCACACACTGAGGGAAGATTCTGATGTTCTTACCTACAGAAGTATTCTAAGGGGAGCCATGACTGAGTCAACACTGACAACCACACGTCCTACAGTTCTGGACAAAAGTAGATTCAACCTGTGTGTCAATTTATCACGCAAGTCTTGATACTATTTCTGCCATCAGACTCCCTAGTTTAGAGTGTATATATAGTATGATATACTTGGCTCTTAGGAAATGTGAATTAATCAGCAACTTTTAATGACACAAATCCACCACTTCAACAAGGTTATGAAAATTCACAATTATTTTAGGGGACCTTCATAAAGAAAATATCAGGCACATTTTCCCCAAATTAGACCTGAGGAACTTGGGATTTCTACACTGTACTTCCCAGCACTAACAATGAAACAAGGCACTGAGAAAAGGTTCAGGTGGGTGAGGTAGAAGTATCAGGAGCTGAGGGAATATGGGGTGGTGACTAAAGCTGGGTTCTCCTGAGGTATGCACTTGACATAAGTTTTGTCATGGATTTAGCATCCCTTAGGAAAATGTTGATCCTCTAAGGAAAGATAAGAAGAAAACTCTCTTGAGCCAAGGTTTTATGTAGACTAGATTGTCTTTAGACATGCAGCTAAGGATGATCTTGAATTGCCTCTACCTGCAAAGTGCTGGCCAAGCATTCCGCCAACTGAACTATATACCCAGGCCTCTAAAGGGGTATTTTTATTCAATGACTTTCATGTTTCTAACATACTAAACATATTCAACATTAGTAAGCATTTCCTGTGTGCTTCATATGGCTATTACTTTACTTTCCATCCATAAAGTCTGCTCTCTGCCATTTGTCTTAAGATTCCATCCTTTCTCTAGTATTCAAGATGTAGCTGTGTTCTCCTGAAGTACTTATCCAACCCATCTTAAGAGAAAACAGCTGACTTCTCTGAAATTATGCTTTCACGAAATGTTCATTAAGGTACATGGCCCCTTCATGACCTGAATCCTCAGCTAAATTGCAAGCAAAAAAGGAACCAAAGCTACAACCGTATTATCCTTTCACAAGTGGCCCATTGTCTGACCCAGGAGATGCTGGGTTTGCTAGAGTCAATTATACTGCAAAGAAATATTAGATTTTTTTCTAACTCCAATTTTCAATAATAAATCAATAAAAGACAGAAAAACATGACCAAGGCCATATAGCTGCAATGTAAACCTCAACTGTGTTTTTCTCTATGCCACAGCACATCTTGAAAAATGACACTGTAAATAGCACATTAAGCACAAAATATAGTCATCTGCTCATAACCACACCACTTAACACAAACTATTTAATAAAGACTGAGGAACAAAAGGCAGGGAATGAAAGTAGAATCATATCAGAAGTCAAACTATATATTCTCCTGGATTTGGTTTTTTTTTTCAACTTTAAGAAAATGGATACTTTAGGTGAGATAAGTCTTTGTTGTGAAGTTTTCCAGAGAATTGTGATATGGCCACACCTTATGCCTCTGTTCACTAGATACTAAGAGCAGACTTTCCACCACCAGTAACTACAATTAAAAATGTCTTAAAGCATTGACCTGTGTTCCATGAGTACAAAATTGTTTCTAAGAAGTACAACCTCTGTTGAACCATCTCTGGTGAGGAAATCTACAAAACTTCAAACAACCCATCAATCAATTAACATGTATAGCACACTGGCTTGAAACCAATATTCTTTTATTAAATATAGAAGCCAAAGCCTGAAAGACTTAATCCTCTTACATTTTTATTAATCCTTTTAATTAAAAACAATGACGTTGTCCCTTGGCTTATGGCTATGAGTGCAATAGACAGAGAAGAAAAAACAAAATCTAAAATGTAAATCTTCTAGTTCTGAGGGAAATAAAACATACTTAATAGGTTTTAGGTGTAAGGTTAATATTTCTTGCTTAGCTTTACTTTGGACTTGACTAAAGCTCCTTAATGAATATCAAACATAGGAATCACAAATTCAGTGTTGGATTGAGTTGGGGAAATAAAATTGAACAAAAGCATAAAGAAATACCTTTCCTTGACTTTGGCATAAAAATTACAAAGACTGTTTTCTATGGCATACAGATGTTTCTAAGGGAATTTTTTACATTTTTTTTTTTTTTTTTTTTTTTTTTTTTTTTTTTTGCTCCAGAATTTGGGATTATCCTCTGTCTTCCTCAATCCTGATTGGTATTTTAGTTATTTTGTTGTTGTTTGCTTTCATTCTGTTTCTATATTTTTCTGTTCTTTTATTCATTTCCAGAGTTCTGCTCTTATTTCAAGATGTGAAACATGATGCTGATTCATTTCTCAAAACTATCATCCCAAGCATGAATACTCAATGGACAGGACTCCAACTTGCAATTTTTTGATAACAAAATGAAAATTGATAAACACATTTTAGTTGTAATCCTAGCCTTTAATAGCTGAACCGTTTCTCTAGCCGAAAATTGATAAACTATCAAGCAGAAAAATCTAGTACATTTAATAAAATATAACTTTATTGTAATAGAGTAGGTGAAACACAAAGCTACATAAGCCATTTTCTTTATAGTCATGTTAATGGAAAGGCAGAGCAGCACAGTAAAATTGGTGAGCTAAGTATTCTTAGAGTCTGGCTTCCAGTTTGTAATTCTGTTATAGCATCCCAGGTTAGCAGTGGTCAATATTCAGATAAAAATTAATGGCAAAAATATATAATTGTGCCATCTATAGGATCCAGCAGACAAAGGGACCTATGAAACTTAGGCAACACCATCGTACTGGTGAGTTTTATGTCAACTCGACACAAGCTAGAGTTATCTGAAGGGAAGAAACTTCAATTGAGACAATGCTTCCATAACATTGGCATGTTCTTAATTAGTGATTAATAGAAGAAGGACCAACCTATTGTAGATAGTATTATCATTGGGCTGGTGGTCCTTGGTTCTCTAAAAAAACAGGTTGAGCAATCCATGTTCAGCAAGCCAGTAAGCAGCCCCCTTCCATGTCCTCTGCATCAGCTCCTGCCTTCAGGTTCCTGCCCTGCTTGAGTTCCTGTCCTGACTTCCTTCAATGCTGGACTGTGATGTGGAAGTGTAAGTCACATAAACCCTTTCCTCCCCAACTTGCTTTTAGTCATGGTGTTTCACCACAGCAAGAGAAACTCTAACTAAGACCACCATGACAAGCTGGCAAAAAAATCAGATGTCAAAGTTTCAGCTTCCTGAAAAAGTAGCTTCCTGTTTTCTACCGAATCACCTTTCAAGTAAGGAAAAAACATCTAATCACAAGAAAGCTTAGGGACCTAGGATAGAACTAAACATGAATGGCAAAAAAAAGTCAATAAAATGATTCCTAATGATCTTTTGCTATACTCCAATCGCTTCATAGCTCAACTGTCACCAGAGAGGCTTTATCCGGCAACTGATAGGACCAGATGCAGACATACATACCAAACATGAGGTGGAACTTGAGGAATCCTGTAGAAGAGGGGGAGGAAAGATTGAAGGAGCCAGAGGGATCAAGGATACCCCAAGAAAACCCATAGAATCAACTAACCTGGGTTCATAGGGGATCACAGACACTGAACCACAATCCAGAGAGCATGCATAGGAGTAACCTAGCCCTGTGCATGTATTACAGTTGTGTCGCTTGGTCTTCTTGTGGGACTTCTAACAGTGGTAGTGGAGGCTTTCTCTGACTCTGTTGCCTGCCTTTGGGACCCTTTCCTTCAACTGGATTGCCTTAAAAGTCTCACTGCAATTTAATATGCCATGGTTAGTTGATATCCATGGGAGATCTGCTGTTTTCTGAAGAGAAAGGAGGAGGAGGAGTTAGGGGGAGGGGAGGAGAAGAAACTGAGGACTGGGAAGAGAGAAGGGGTGAAAACTGCAGTCAATGTAAGAATAGAAGAGAAAGAAAGGAAGGAAGGAAGGAAAGAAGGGAGGGAGGGAGGGAGGGAAGGAGGGAGGAGGAGGGTAGGAAGGAGGGTAGCAGGGAAGGAGGAGGGAGGGAGGAAGGAAGGGAGGGAGGGAGAGAGAGGGAGGAAGGAAGGAAGAGAGGAAGGAAGGAAGGATGGCTGTACAGAAGGAAGGAATAGAAAGAGTAGAAATAAGTACAAATAATGTAATATCCACATATTCATTTTCTTAGTCATCTAAATATACTTACTCATGGATTTAAATTCATTTAAGAGAAACATTATATGTTCTAGTATGAAGATTCAGCCAGAAGTCTTTCCCATTATGAATGTTGCAGCTTCAGTATGGTCTTAATCTTGAATTTATGCGTTACAAATGAAAAAGGCAATTGAGAAAGAAAAAGGCAGGCACATGTGTTTGATATCTTCCATTTCATAGCTTCCAAAGCTGTCTGGGGATCTGGGTCTCTGGGGCACCAAGGCTAGCAACCTACATCTAAAGTCATCAACTCACTGGTCCATAATTTTAAATTTCTATTTAAGTTAGATTGTCTAATGCTCCAACCAAACCTCTTTAAATATTGTGTGAGTAAAAATGTATCTTATTTGAAACTTCACAGACAAAAATACTAATAATCTAATTCCATATGTCAGCAAACATTATTACCAAAGATGTAAAATTGCTACTATATTTTGAAGACTTGCTAACTTTGTAAATAATAACCATTCAGGGGGATATTCATATTTTCCCAGAACTACCACATGACTATACTAAATACTCATTTGCAGAGCTCTAGGTGTCAGTGGGATCACTTATTCCAAATCCTGCTTCACTGCCAAGACAAACCTGGAAGGGAACATGCCTTGTTGTGATCCTTTAGCTCATAAGGGATACTTTGCTAATAATTCATCCAAAGGCAAGTGCAAGCGTTTGGTGATAGGTAGCCTTGCCTGAAAGCAAGGGTGCACACTGCCTCACAGTCATCATGGGAAGGTGGAAGGAGCAGGTGAAGTGAGCAAAGACTGGCACAGTCAGATGCTCTCCTGGCAGATTCTTAAGAAGATCCTGCACAGAAAGCTGGGCTGTCTGAATATCATCCTGTATCCTCAAAGCTTCAGTGTTTGCACTCATAAAACCACTGTGATAGGGATGCTCCAAGGGGTAGAGTGTATGTGTCTAGCAAGTACAGCAGCCAGTTTCAACCCCCAGTACTTCTGAATAGAAAACAGCCTCTAGAGTTATAAGATAATACCCACAAATAACTCTCAGATTAATGGTCATTACCTTTCTGACCAGATATAAAAAATTATCAGTCTTTTTTGCATCAACAGAAACTTGAAAATTCAATGTGGCTCATGACCGAGAAAGAAAAAAAAGAAAGAAAATCAACATAGAGGGGTAAAAATAATCCTTAATTTTTTTTTAAATGAGAAAAAAATTACCCACGTTTTAACAGCTTTGGGGGAATTAGAGAATACTGAACAATGTTCACATAAACACCAAGCTTTCTACACCTCTCTTTCCACTGTAGGTTTCCAAAAGAAACAGCCAATTACAAAGAATGCCAGAGTGTATTTGAGGCTAGCCAGTCAAAAATCATTTTAAATTATATATTTCTCTTGAATTTATAATGTTTAAACTGTTAACAGCAAGATAAACATGTTCTTTGCCTCCTGTTAC
>NW_022196905.1:203418724-203437479 GCF_008632895.1 Mastomys coucha
TTGGAGTGCACTCTTTCCTGGCGACCCAGAGTGGCTGTCAGCATTTTTGAAATCAGTTCTGAGCAGCCACAGCAGAAATAAAGGAGTTTCTTTGTCTCTCTTTCATGCAACAGCCTTTTGCATCTAAGAGCATGCTCCTCCTTCTTTTAGGTCTCTATATGTTTCTTTTCTCAAACAGTTTGGTTTCTTTTCCTACGTTACTTTCTATGCTTCTCTTCTTTTCTTTTTTTGTATGAGTCACCCCATACAAAACATGTGCTGGTGTGGCTTGAGAAAGTCCATTGAAAGTGTGGCAAACTCAGCTAGGGATGTAAACCACAGAGCCGCCCAGGCTTAATTGTGACCATACACACCTGTCAGCACTCCACTGCTCACTGGGAAGCTATGGCTGCTCTCCTTTTGTTCTGGTCCAGCAGTTTAGAACTTCACCTTGTCTCACTATAAACTATCAAGGGAAGGATGTCAAAAAATGCTTTTGGAAAAAGCCTGCCAGGGCAAATATAAGTAACATGATTACGGAGAAAAAGGATTTGTGGGGTAAAAACTTAAGATCCACAGTCAAAGAGGAAAAATTGACTAACTAATGTTGGGAAACTGTAAAAAGTGGGAGGACTGGTGAGAAAGGAGGATGAAGTGAAAGTTACAGAGGAAATCAAGGAGAGCCTGACTCCAGGACCCACCATGCTAACTAAAGTTGCTTTTCTTACATATTGTGATGGCACCCCATGCATTCCATATGGGCATTATACGGTAATTACTTTTTTTTTTCTCTTGCTGGGTTTTTTAGTGAAACCACATAAAGAGAATAGTTAAGTCTCTAAAGTCATTGTATAAAATAGGCAGATAATTTTCATTTTTTCTAAGTGTCATCTCTGAAGGATTAACAAAAAAAAAAATTATCAGGTTTTAGAGTTAACGAAACTTCTTTCACAGATATAGCCTTGTTTACTCCTCACAACTGAGCCTAGGTTGGCAAGGAAATATCTTGCAGCTAATGCCTCAGAGGTGTGGAAACATGAACCTGAAGTGTGCCTGGGAGTCTTAGAGCAAGCTGCCTACTATGCCCAGTGCTTTCAACTTTAATAGGTTGCTGGACAGATTCGTTAAGGAAAGTAGACAGGAGGAAAATGATCACTCACCTCTCACCTAATTCCTCAAATCTACTTAAAAGTCAGATCCAAGAAACTAGAAGAGATGAAGCTAATGCTCATCTTTCCTGCAGAGTTTTGTCTTCCTTTCACACAGTCAAAACGTCTGACATTGCACAAAAGTTCAGGAATCCAACTGCATGAGAGCACGTGCTACCAAACAGCTTACAAACAGTTACATAATCATTTGCAATGAGATTTAGAGTCCTAGGACTTGATGAAAATACAACTTGATGGTATTCTAATATTTCCGGTTCTACCTCTGCTTTTAATGAAAATGATAATTAAATGAAAAAAAATCACAGCTTAATTAGTTTTTCTAAAGGAAAGACCTTAATTTTGGTCCCATGCAATTTATCAAAAGCAAACATCCTTTCCACTCGATTACTCCTTCTTTATGTTGACATTACCAAGGCCCTTACATACGCTGCTCAGATGCTCTGGAACTGAGGTTTCTAGCCCTGTTTTCACTTATAGCTGCAATTTCAGTGAGTTGCCAAGATGCCATGAACTTGCTCCACAGCCCAGGTGGAGCTTGAACCTGTAATCTTCCTCAGAATGCATCCTCTGAGCAGCTTGGATCACCATCAAACCCAGCTTCTTTAACTTTGGAAAATCCTTTGATGATTCGGACTTCATTAACTAACATTATTGGAAACACCTAAAGCTTCATTGAACTACAATACTTAGCAACAATATTTAAGTTGCCAGGAAATTTGATAGTAACCTAAATGATAAAGAATTCCCACTTACCATTTGTTCAGACTTCAGAAAAATGAAAATAGTCCAAATAACACAAAGGAAACCAAGATGAAGTGTGTCCTACCTTTAAACTATGCTTTCGCCAGACAGACAGCAGAGATACTCTTCTAAATCTGAGGCCAATGGTAATTTATCAGGGTATGATGATGTTAAACACACAGGAAAGACCACTTCTATGGCTAACATTGTACAGACCTCAGACACTGAAGGGATTTAGCCCCCCAAATTAGGAAGTCACTTACATTGCCTCTGACCTCCCATCATGAGAAGTCCAGATGTTCCTTCTTGAACTTCAAGGGCTCAGGCTGCCCAGGTATTGCCCCAACACTGCATAGAGCAGTGGTCGGCCTGGAGGTAGAGAAGCACAGGAGTATCCCAGAGTGAGTGTTTTAAACAAGGCCTACAAGAGAGGCGCTAACTCTGCATCCATGTTTTGCCACAAGCTGTTTGAGGCTATACCATCATCCCACCATAGCCAGACAAGTTAAGGATGCCGAGAATAAATGGCACTCCTCCAAAGGATGAGTCATAAGTGGGTTATAAATCCATTCTCCATGCTGCCATCCAAGGTGAAAATTTAACTTTTATGACCATAATACATTTCCCAGTCTTAAACATGCTACTATACTGTATAGAAAATCAGTTAGCTGTTTATGAAATATGAATTTTATAGACTGTAAATAACAGTAAGACTAAATAGTATTTAATTTCAATATTTGAAAAAAAACCTCCAATTTAGAATATATTGGTTTTTTTTCATATTCTATGATGCCTTTAAAAACGTACTATATCCTGATAGCTAAACTGGTTTAATGGAAATATACTGTTTAATTATGAAGTATAGAATGAAATTAATACATACTGCTTAAAACTTGGAGTAACCAACTAGATGTACCAGTGTGCTTCTCCTCATCTCTGATTAAGACTGCAGACTAGTCTAGTTCAAGGGTGCTCCAGATATACAAGTTTGATACTCCCCATTCTCATCTCAGGGAATGTGATCTCTTCATTTGTTTTAGATTTAGTGTGTGTGTATGTGTGTGTGTGTGTATGTGTTTTGCCTTTGTGTCATGTACATGACAGGTGCCCAAGGAGGTTATAAAAAGGCATTGAATCCCCTGAAACTAGAGTCACAGTTGGTTGACGGTTGTGAGCCGCCCTGCAGATGTTAAGAACTGAACTGATGTCCTCTGCAAGAGCAGTAAGTACTCTTAACCTCTAACACAGGGGTTCTCAGCCTTCCTAATGCTGCGACCCTTCAATACAAATCTTCCTGTTGTAGAGACCCATAAAAATATTTTTGTTGCTAATTCATAACTGTAATTTTGCTACTGTTATGAATTATAAATATCCAATGTGAAGGATATCTGATAGAGGATGCCTGTGATGTGTAAGGCTCAGTTGACGCCCCAAATGGGTCTTGACTCACAGCTTGAGAACCATTTTGTGAAGTGATCTTTCCAGCTTCAGCAAATGCACAGCCTTGATAGCTCTGAGGTTTATCCACCAGAACAAAGTTTCATTCCACATCGTAAACTAATCCCAGCAGTTTGGAGAAGCTGCCCAAAGTCAAAATGCAAATTGGAGAAAACAAACCAATAGGTTTAGGAGACCATGACGATTTACATTCATGGGTTTAACACTATAACTTCCCAAAGGTCTGACAGGGTGCTATTTCCTCTTCAAACCACTTCAGACACTGCAGATGCCTTTCATCTTACTCTGTAGAAACTTTCCTTTCTTCAGCTATCAACAACAACATTATGTCCCACTTTCCTCAATAATTTATTGTAAAATGGAAATAATTGTGAAAGGTTGAAATGATTATACAATAAACCACATAGGCCCTCTACATGCATTTTACCCTGGTATGTTTCCCCATTTGCTTCATCATGTATCTATCAATCCACCTCGGTCTGGGCCCTTTTCAAAGGAAATCAACTAGCATCAGCATAACCCCTAAATATCTCAGCATGCTACCTGTCATTTATTACAATCCTTTTTCCTATATTACATACACTTCAAGTATTTAAAACAGAGGGGTTCGAGGTGCATTCTCTTGCCTTTAGTTGTCTTTTGAATAACAGAAGCCAAGATGGATAACAAAATTAAAGGAGAATAGGTGCATTGTTCAACTCTGTTCCTCTTCCCTCTTCCCCTCCTCCTTCGCTGCTCCCTCAACCTCTTTTGTTCAGTATGTGTAACTTGAAACTAATTTGTACTACAGGATATCTGACTGGAGACACAGATACAGATCTGTATTGTTCTTACTCAAACACAGTATGAAATTAACATTAAATTTAAATAAAACAAACCTAAATTTAAAATGCCAAATATATTATGCCTCCATCCTTTATACTTCTAAAATAAAATCTCTAGTCTTAAAAAAAAAAGGGAAGGTAACAAAGACCTTGGTTCTCAAAAGGTCCCCTTGACCTGTGAAGGTTCCTAGAGCTTGCAGCTCCTTAAGTGGGGGAGGGGGCACCATCCCCAATGATGTCTAGGATGCTCTAGAATCCTGTATCCCAAGCATCTGGCTGTGGAGGAAAGCCTTTCACTGACACAGGAATCCAGGTCAATTGCCACAAATCTGAAAGCTTCACTAGTGAATGGGAATTGGCTTGTTTGTTTATCATCCTTAGGGCCACCCTGGATTTTCTCTGTAAAATGATTTTGGATAACAATCCATATTTTCTATATAGGGCAAAGCTCTAGTCACAAACTGAAGGAAGACTTCCTACATTCAGGCCAGTTCCTTCCCAAATAAGATGTTAACTCATGGCAGATGTCTACTATGACAGTGGAGTTGTCTATGTGTAGAAGAATGATCATTTCTGCTACAACTCTCTTTCTCTCTCTCTCTCTCTTTCTCTCTCTCTCTCTCTCTCTCTCTCTCTTTCTCTCTCTCTCTCTCTCTCTCTCATGTATGTGTGTGTGTAAGTGTGTGTGTATCTGTACATCTGTGTGCCACTAGGTCTGACCTTCTCTATGATCTATCTATCTATCTATCTATCTATCTATCTATCTATCTATCTTCATTGTCATCATCATCTATCGATCGATCATCTATCTCCCTGAGGCAAAGCCTGGCTGAGTTTGCCTACAGCTTAATTTAACAATGCCCCAAGATCAGTGCCCTTCATGGTCTCAAAAAATCCTCTTCATTCTCAGGATCTGCCTGACCTACCTATCCTGTGTCATCTCCAAAGGATTTAGAGCACAAGAACAGAACAGTTCCCATAGACACGAAGGGCATGCCCTTGGCAACGCCAGGCATAATGAAGGTTTTAGTGTCTGAAAAAAAGAAAAAAAAAAAATGAAAGAATCTCTGACAGAACCTGTTAAATGTTAGGAGCTGCTAGCCTACAGGTAAAGTCTGCAATACCACACCTCTGCACAGACACTGTCATTATCCACACTAGGTGTCCTGGTGTGAAGGCGCGATCATGAAGTTTCTCTCAGCTAGCCCTGAGCTCGCTTGGTCCTCACGTCCTCATATGATCTTCCCAGAAATCAGAGTACTCTGTGGATCTGAATGACTACCAACAAACATTCACAGATGCTCCTCCTCACTTCTTTCCATCCACACATGTACTATTTTACTAAGTAGTAGTTCTACTTAGCAGGTAGACATATACTCACACTTTTCATTGTATATTTTTAATGTAAAACTATTTCAGAGAATACATTTTCCATGTTATATATTATCTAAAATCCTAATGAAGCTACACATGAGATAGACAGACAGACAGATAGATGATAGATAGATGATAGACATACTGACAGACAGACAGACAGATAGATGTAACTTACTTAGAAATAAAATCTGAAAAAAAGAAACCATAGGTAAGCTCAAAGATTTACCAAGTATGCACAGGTAAATATTGTGAGGAGAACCTCTGAAATAGTAAGAAGAAAACAACCCTATAAACATTGCACACATACCAACAGATTACAAAAACTGACAGAAAACATCATCTAATGAGTGTAGTGAATGTATAAGATAATTGGGCATTTCTAAAGTCTATCTACAATCTCTTGATGCTGCAATAAATGATTAAATATACAGGAGAATTATTCAGATTTTTACCCATGGGCTTTCTTGTCATTCATTAATTTACCCATTGATTATACAAACTGGAGATAGCCTGATATATAAATCCTCTATATAATACCTCAGTTTAATTGGCTACTGTGAGACAGCTATTATTTTTCATGACTGCAAATTAAGGGTGAGACACAGGGTGGATGGACTCAGTAAAATGGGGTTAGAGCCTGGGAACACAATATTAACACATTTTCAACTAGATTTTCATGCCGAAGCAAGATCTGCTTTGACCTGTACGCTGCTCAGGTGAGTAAATTATATATCATTTTATATACTTTTAGGAGTTCTCTGTAATTAAGCCAGTAGTTCAAAAGTAATCCATGTGGTCTGTCTCAGGAAAAAAAATAGCACGGAGAGTTATCCAAGTAAACTCAGCTTAAAAAAGGCTCTCTCCCACTACTAACATTTGTGAGAGCATGGCAACATGGTTTCTCTAGCATCTAAATGATGTTTAGCATACATTGAGATTTATTAAATATTTATAAGATCAAATACAATTAGCTTTAGTTTCTTGGAGATTTTCATCTCAACAAATGTTGAACACTATTTTCTTAAAATGACGTGAATTTGTTAAGATAAGTATGTATTGGGAAATTTGGACAAAATCTTGTAGTTCAGGAATGGTTTGCAATAAACATGGGCTTCATTCACACTGTGTGTGGCATAATCATTATTTGAATAAAAGTTTTGCTTGTGGACTCCAAAGCATAATTAAAGTAGTATGATGATTAGAGATGGAAAAAGGCAGGAACTCAATCCAAAAGGTTTTCATTTATTATATGGTAAGATGAGGACCACTGTGGGATACATAATTCTAAACCTAATTAGCTATGATGTCCTCACACAATTGTAAGTACTAACAGATACACTCTCTGGCATCTACAATGCATTCTTGTTATAATTTACTCTCAATTTACTCAACCTTGCTAAAGTTCCTTAGCAAGATTCTATAATGAAATAATACACAAAACTATGACATATAATAATATTTTGCTTAGTCTTTCCTTCTTAACCTCTCAAACCACTGAACTAAGAAAATCTCTATGGGAGCTTACCTCAGGTAAGGCTAAGCTTCCTGGACTAGATAAGCAAAGTAGCATTCATCTCAACACTGATTTCTAGGTCCAATCAGGACAGGAAGCCTGCACCCTTTTCTATACTTCAGAACCTATCAATTTAAGAAACTCCTTCAGGCAGATTTAAACACAACAGACATGGGTCACAGAGACTGGGTGCCTAAGGAGAAGAGGAAGGAAAGCTAATCAAGTTTTGGTATAAGAAGTATAAGCAAGAAAGGATTGAGCCAGCACTAGCATGATAATTAAAGGAGAAACTGAAGTCCTCCTTAGGAGTGTCAAGTCCAGTCATCTAAATGAGAGAATACATTAGGACCAGAAAAACCCTTGGGAGACTTATTAAACCAGGAAAAAGATACCTCTATCAGAAAAACTATTGTTTTCTCTCTATGGAGAAAATGCCATGTTTAAGGACTTCCTTGGCTTTAGTGTCTCTGTAGCAAAAAGAAATACTGCTAAACAGATCCATGTATTATAGCACATTTAAGCCTCAGAACATTAAAGTTGAAGCCATGCATTTACAGGTCTGCAGGTGGGTTATTTCATGTGAGGCAGGGGTGGGGCACTAAGTTGAACAACTACCTTGAAAAGAAAGATGAGAAGATTTAAAATGAAGAAACTTGACAAAAGTCAAACTGACCCTGGTTTCTCTTTCTGAGCATCCTAAAGTGAATCATCAAATGTAACATGTCACAGAAAGAATACATCATCAAAAGACAAAAGAGAGATGTATTCAGCAATGAAGATGGGCATGAGATGGCTAGAGAGATGGTTCAGTGGTTAAGTATGCATGTAAATTATGGTTGTGTAGCTTGGTGGCTTTGTGGAACACATAACATTGGGGCTCTCTTTTGTCTTCTTTGCAGACCCCTTTTCTACAGAGTTGCCTAGTCCAGCCTTCATAGGAGTGGCTGTGCTTAGTCTTACTACAAAATGATATGCCGTGTTTGGCTGAGAACCCTGAGAGTCTTGTTCATTTCTGAAGGGAAATGAAGGAGGAGTGGATCTGGAGGAGAGAGGCCGGATGAAGAGAGGAGATCAGAAAGAGAGACTGAAAGAAGAAGAGGGAAGACAAACTTCAATTGGGACATTATATATGATAAAATAATAATAATCTTTAAAAGTGTGCATTCTGGTTTTGCAGATGAACCTTGCTTGATTCCAAGCTCTTGTGTTGTGTGGCTCACAGTTGCCTGCAACTCCATCTCCATAGTGAATCTGACATCTCAAGCTAGATAATAGCTGTATAGTGATGGTAATGTTAGTTAATCTTAATAAATCCCCAAGTATTTGCATAGGTAAATTGAATAATGAGTATTAACAAGAATTATTTCAAGTGACCAATGTGATTATTTGCATAGTACATTATTAACAAACTTAATTCTGAGCTGCATTGCATTATAACAGTAGGGCATATCACTGAATTTGAGTCACCAGATAACCTTTAATACATTACTACAAACATTTGCCTTTATATTTTAGGTACAAAAATATTCCATATTCTGGAACATGTGGCCCCATTTAGCATCACAGGATGTAGACATTATTTTGTTTTAGGGACTCTGGTCAAACTTTATAAAAGTAGCAACTAACATTTAGAGGCCACATAGATATGGTCTGTATCTTTCTACTGATGTCTAAAAAGTTTTTAAGTGAATTTTCACTTCAATTATTTCCCATTTCTCAATTTTGCTACTAAATTAAAGGAAGTAACATATCCTAACCATAAACAAATCATCTGTGCTAAAAGGAGGTGTGTTCTTCCTGCCGTGCTCAGCCTAACCTGAACCCGGAAGTACAGTAAGTCTAGAGTCTGTGTCCTCTGAGACTTTTTAATGAGCATGCAAATCCTTTCTTTGTGAAAGGCATGTGCTCTGCAATGCTAGCCTTGAGAAACTGGGTTCGAGCTTTCAGAAACCTAAGCAGACAGGCCTAGCACCCATGTTTTCTCTCAGCTAATGTTGCAGCCTATAGCTGTGTCTATCTAATAGAGCACACCAGCACATGTGTTCCCCACTCTTCTGTGGCTCCCAGTGTCTCATAGAGCACACCAGCATGTGTGTTACTCACTCTTCTGTGGCTCCCAGTGTCTGTTACTTTGCTACTCTATTGTGACCACTGATTGTTTCTGCTCATAAATACATCATCACTCTAGAAATTTATTTATACATTTGTCAGCATGGACCAGAGCATGTCATACTGGGATTAAAAAAAAAAGTGCTGTTATTATAAAATCACAAGTAACTTTCCACTTTCTTTTGTACCAGTTTCTTCATAAGGAAGAGGAGAAGGAGATAAGAAGAAAATTAAAATAAATAAACTAAATAAACATTTTTTACACAACTAAAAGTACTTATCAGTAAGAAAAAAACTGGACTTTACTTACATGTATCATGTTTTTTATAGTATGAAGTTCTGGGCATGGCCAGGGAAAATGTTGTCTATATTTTATCATAACTACAGTTTTTTTCCATTCTGACTGGCTTAAGTTCAGTTATCTTAAAACAATTTTAATAATATCAGGCTCTATATTGGTACCTCCTCATCTCCATTATATAAGACACTGCTGTGTCCCACAACAGAGATCCTGGATCACTTGTCTCATTACTAACAACCATCTCCCCACTGAAGAAGTCCAAAACTACCACTGTGAATAACATTCTAGGTTCAGCTCTCAAGCCCAGATTCTCCTATGAACCTTAAATTCAAATGTTCAATTGTCTATTTATCATCAACATTACCATTTATTTCTCTCCCTTTTAAAGTCTTACGTTAGGCTCACTAATATACTTAAGTGTTTCTGCCTTCAAACCATAGGCAGGAGCTGAGCAGTTCCATGAGCTCATGTGCAGTCTACTTACACAGAGCCTTTCTTATCTCTACTTCTGCTCTTGCCCCTTTCCCACCTCACATATAGTCTTTGACACATATGGAGCTTCATAATCTAGCCTCTCATCACTAAAGTTTAATTTTAAGCTTTCCTTACCTAATTTAATTATAATTAACATGTGATGGTACTTTCTTCTCTTTCCTTTAAACATTAAAGGAAAACATTATGAAAAATAGATTTGAAATCGGAAGCTCTGGATACTGAATATGTATGAAAGCCATTCAGTTTCTCTAAAACTAAGATTTATCTTTTAAAAGGAAGAATAATAATATTTGTCATAAAAGGTTGAATATTTTTCTTGATACATGAAAGTTCCTTGGTAAACATAAATTACTAGAGAAATAGTGCTGATTGTGGTCCAGTCATTTCTATTTACTCAAAGGCAGCTCATACACCTATTTATGAGGTGTGTGTGTGAATGGGTGTGTGTATTTAATTGAGAATTCAAAACTGAATATATTTAAATATGTGAATATACATGTATATATATATGTATATACACACATATATTCATGCCATCAGAATTTTTTAGCCTTTTATTTCATATGCTTTAGCTTCAACCAATTACTGAAATAGATGCTTACTAATTTTGAAAGAACATGAAACAGCTTTAAGGCAAACTCACATCAATAAAACTGACATTGGAAGTGATTCTGATTCCTTAATGGGACCATTCCATGGACAATATGACAATGGGAAAAAGAAAATTAAAGAAACTGACAAGTATCCACACTGTGGTCTTCCTTCTTCTTAAATTTCTTGTGGTTTGTGGATTATATTTTAGGTATTCTGAGCTTTTGGGCTAATATTCACTTATCAGAGAGTGCATACCATGTATGTTGTTTTGTGATTGGGTTTCCTCACTCAGGATGATATTCTCCAGATCCTTCCATTTCCCTAAGAATTCCATAAATTCATTGTTTTTAATAGCTGAGTAGTACTCCATTGTGTAGATGTACCACATTTTCTGTATCCATTCCTCTGTTGAGGGATATCTGGGTTGTTTCTAGTTTCTGGCTATAATAAATAAGGCTGCTATGAACATAGTGGAACATGTGTCTTTATTACATGTTGGAGCATCCTCTGGGTATATGCCCCAGAGTTGTATAGCTAGGTCCTCAGGTAGTACTATGTCCAGTTTTCTGAGGAACTACCAAACTGATTTCCAGAGTGGTTGTACCAGATTGCAATCCCACCAGAAGTGAAGGAGTGTTCCTCTTTCTCCACAACCTCGCCAGCATCTGCTGTCACCTGGGTTTTTGATTTTAGCCATTCTGTGAGGTGAAAACTCAGGGTTGTTTTGATTTGCATTTCCCTGATAACTAAAGATGTTGAATGTTTCTTTAGGTGCTTCTCAGCCATTTGGTATTCCTCAGTTGAGAATTCTTTGTTTAGCTCTGTACCCCACTTTTAATAGGGTTATTTGATTCTCTGGAGTAAATTTTCTTGAGTTCTTTGTACATATTGGATATTAGCCCTCTATTGGATACAGGGTTAGTAAAGATCTTTTCCCATTCTGTTGGTTGCTGTTTTATCCTATTGACAGTGTCCTTTGCCTTACAGAAGCTTTGCAATATTATGAGGTCCCATTTGTGGATTCTTGATCTTACAGCACAAGCCATTGGTGTGGATACTTCGGTCCTTCTTAGAAGGGAGATCAAAATACCCATGATAGGAAATACAGAGACAAAGTTTGGGGCAGAAACTGAAGGAAAGCCCATCCAGTGACTGTCCCAGCAAGGATCACCCCATATACAGTTACCAAACCCAGACACTATTGTGAATACCAGCAAGTGCTGGCTAACAGGAGCCTGATACAGCTGTCTCCTGAGAGGCTCTGCCAGTGCCTGACTAATAAAGAAGTAGATGCTCACAGTCATCCATTGGACTGAGCATAAAGTGCCCAATGGAGGAGTTAGATAAAGAACCCAAGGAGATGAAGGGATTTGCAGTCACATAGGAGGAACAACAACATGAACCAACTAATAATCCCAGAGCTCCCAGGGTTTAAATCACCAACTAAAGAGTACACATGGAGGGACCTATGGCTCCAGCCGCATATGTAGCAGAGGATGGTCTAGTGGGACATCAATGAGAGGAGAGGCCCTTGGTCTTGTGAAGGTTTGATGTTGGGGAATGCCAGGACAGGAAAGCAGGAGTGGGTGGGTTAGTGAGCTAGGAGAGGAGGGATGGGATAGAGGGGTTTTCAGAAGGGATAAAATTTGCAATGTAAATAAAGAAAACATCTAATAAAAAGAAAGAAAGGAAGGAAGGAAGAAGGAGAGAAAGAAAGAAAGAAAGAAAGAAAGAAAGAAAGAAAGAAAGAAAGAAAGAAAGAAAGAAAGAAAGAAAGGAAGGAAGGAAGAAAGAAGCTGAAAAAAAAAATGACTCTCAGTCACCTCATGTAACTTATCCTAAAGTGTGAACTTAATTCAAAGTGGGACCATACTAAGTACCAAAGCTTGGTGATTAGCATACTATAGTCCTGTTATTGAGAAGTTACAATAATTAAGTTCAAAGTGATTCTTCTTTTTAAATTAAATAATACTATACTTTTCTGCTAAATCATTTAACTGTCCACCAAAAAACTTTACGATGCGTCTCATACGCTGTATTTTAAAATTTTTGAGAACATAATATAATTAAATCACTTCCTCAGTTCCATTCATTTCTCAAATACAAAACAAGTTAAAATCAAAGCAGTATACTTTCCTTACTGCTGCTGGCCTTTAAAACATCTTTGGCATCCTGTCTTTTTTAAACTTTACAATGCATTAGGTTTGTATTACCTTATATACTCAAGTGTCCTATAAAATAGATCTATTGATTTTACTCAATTTAAAACCTTGTTTGCTAATCTATGTCTCTAAAAATTTGTATATGTAATAGTGTGTGTACTTACATAAAAAAATGAACACATACAGGAGGGATGGTGAACAGGGGAAGGGGGGAGGGAACAGGGGATTGTTTTAGTTTTTGTTTTTTTTTTTATTTTATTATTTTATTTTTTGGAGGGGAACCTGGGAAAAAGATATTGTAAATAAAGAAAACATCTAATAAAAAAATGAACACATACATGCATGTACACCATACAATAAGCACGCACATATTTAGACCTATAATAAAAACTGCAGTTCTTGTCAGTTCCTGTGCACATGTCACATTTACAATCATAATATAAGCATTCATTCAAATGAATAACCCTGACCTACAATCATGCATTATAAAATACTTAGTGTTTCCACTAGCTCTTTATATTATTCTCCTAAGAATGTTAAGTTGTTAAAAATGTTTGAAGTCATCTGTATGTACTTCTCCCAACCATTACATTTACGTGATTTTTTTTTAAATCATAAAGCTTCTGGGCCATGCTAATTTCATCCTCGGATCCTCGGGTAACAAACATTAATACTTGGGCAGATCTCCTTTCAAGTGTTTTGCTATTTCCTTCTCTATCATTCATAAATGAACAACATAAAAATAAATATTTTATTGTAAAACGCATGTTTTAGAAAACTTTTCCTTTTATGTAATGTATTGTCAATATTCCTACAGATCAAAACAAATATGCTTAACTAATTCTTTCAACTTTTTCTTTCATTGTTTTTGAGATTATAATATAATTACATCATTTCTCCATTCCCTTTCCTCCCCCGAACCCTGTTTTATACCCTTCTTTGCTTTCATTCAATTTCATGGGCTCCTTTTACATTAATCATTATCACATGAATATATGTACATACATATTACGTATACATAATATAAATATATATATAGAGAGAGCCTTCTCGATCTGTATAATGCTAATTGAACATATATTTTTATGTCAAAATAGGTAGGGGAAGCCACTAAGATGTCAATCCTACACTAAGAACTATAGATAGTCAAGGAATGCTGAGAGTGGGAAAACAGTCTTCCCCAAGAAAGAACACAACAACAGGTTATCCAACATGAAATAACTAATTTTTACAATATCTTCCTTATGGTCTCTCCTGAAAATGTACCATAATTCAGTCAGCCATTTATTTATTTCATGATAAACATTGTGAATTTTTCTGTTTTTTTTTTTTCCCTTTTAAAACAATGCTTCAATACTGATTGAACATCACATGAATGAATACACATTCCAATAAATATCCACAAGCTTTGTTCTGGAAAGCCACTGGATCATTTGGGTATTTTCAGTAGGGCTTTTCTTTCAAATTTATTTAAATTTAGCTTATGGAATAGTATGTTTCTGTATGTCTTCTTCTTGCAAGCTCGGTTGTGGTTGGCTCCCTCCTGCCTCCCTCACTAAGACCTCACCGCCTATCCCATCACTCCACAGTCATTTCACTCAAGTCGTACTGTTGGTATTGGTTCTTAGTGTTTGCTTCAGATTTCCTAGGTATGAAAATTTCTAGACAAGAAAATTTTCCAGTCTCTAACCAATGGTGGATCAATAGCAGCAATGACTTTCTCTGTGTTACAGGCAATGATGGAGACGATGCAAGAGTTTAAGCACAAGAGCATCATTGGAGCACACTTGGCAAAGCAGGCTAGTTTCCTTCGAGGCACTTTTACCAAAATCCTGATTTGTATGGATATTGATGAACAGATATGATCTTTCATGTTCAGGACTCATGTTCACCCAGAAAAGAACACTTGTGTTTCAAAAGAAAAGAGAGAGCAATCTTAACTGAAGGAGTGGCATGATACAATGGTATAATTCACAGGGAACTATAATTAATGTGTGAACAGCACAGTGTGGGTCAGTGAGTGACCTTTCTAATTGACCCCTATTCACCTACACAAGTCACTACTACTAACTCTCCTCATTTGCATGATCTGCTTCAAATAGGCTGAATATGATAATTGGAATTATCTTAAGACTTCAGAATAGCATTGTTCTATTAGGAGTGGGGGTTATAATACCTTAACACAACACAGCTACATTTCCACAAATTAAAAGAACGAAATTCTCTTTGATGCCACATAAGCAAAAGACAAGGTTGAAAAAAAGTGACTAAGTATACAATTTAGGTGAGGTTGAAATAATGTTATCAACAAGCATGAAGGCACATGTGATCTCATACAATATTTTAATTTACTTTATTTGTTTTAGATTGTTTTAATTTGTACTAAGATGGGAGAATTAGTCACTAACTCCAGAGTATAAAGTACAGTGCTAAGCATTGCCTGCTTTTACAGATATTAATTAATAAAAGTCTGTGGCTCAAGCTGGAGGAAGTGCATATTCTTTCTAGCGTGGCCTACACGGAAATTTTGGGTGTCTTTTCCTACTTGGCTAGATAGAATTGTCCTAATCAAGACTCACACAATATTTTAATTTACTTCGTTTGTTTTAGATTGTTTTAATTTGTAGTAAGATACAAATTAAGATGCAGTGACAGGCCTGTGATTGGACAGGAATATGTTGCAATGGATGATACATATGTTCATGTGTTTGCTAACATATGTGTAAAGATTTTTAAAAATTTACATATGTACCTATAGATGGAGGCCAGTGATCAACTTCAGATGTATTCCACAGTTCCTGTCGGCCTTCTTTTTAGAGACTAGCTCTTTTGTTCTGAACTTGAAGCTCATCTACTTGGCTAGGTCAACTAGCAAATGAACTCTAGGGACAATACATCTACCTGTTTTCCATTAACACTGTCCCACACTACTAGCATCATGTGAACGGTGGGCACAAATTTAGCTTTACAGAAGGCACTTTATCAACTGCACTATCCCCTCATGCCCTTAAAACCTATTAATAGAATTAAACAAGGAATGAGCAAGACCTGATTATACTCAGTACTCATGCACTAAAAGATTACTTTAAAAAATAATTTTTTCTAAATTAGCCCATAATAATGTGACTCCTGTTGAATGTAAACACTGAGACTTTACAAGTTGTTCTCAAGTTTGTGTGTGTGTGTGTGTGTGTGTGCATTTATGTATATATGTCCTGAACATAAAGGGGTTAATAAGACCAACTATGAAGAATTACATGTAAGTCAAAAGGATTTTAAATCATTTATTTACTTTCAAAACACAAACTTGGTTATTATATTATATTTCTTACTTGGCTTATATTTCTAAGCTTTCTTCTACCCCCTTCCTCCCTTTTTTCCTTCCTTCCTTCCTTTCTTTCTCTCTCTGTCTCTTTCTCTTTCTCTCTTTCTTCCTTTCTTTTTGTCTTTCTTTAGTATGTATGGATACATCCATGGTTATGTATGTGTGCACATGTGTTCAAGTATATGTGCACGTGTGTATGTGTTCATGTCTGCCTGTCTCTGCTTACACAGCATTGGAATTGCAAGGGTATACCATCACACTGCCTCAAGCATAAGCTGGCAATAGAACTAGGGTCCACACTCTTACAAGAACTTTTCTAACTGAGACAGGTCCAGTGCCCAGACCCTTCTAATCTGATCCTCTATGCTGCCTCCTGCCTTTAAAGCCTAATCTTTCTCTTCTGTAACCCAGATGCCAGCATGCCTTAATACATCCCTGGTCTTCCACTGAGCCCACAGTCACACTGTTCCCACTTGTCCTCCACCTACTGGACCAGGCCACTTACATCTCACACATCTTGATATGACTGCAATCTAGCCAACAGTCTGCTCTAAATCCACAGTAAGCCCCCTTCTCACTACAAACAGGATCAAGTTCAAAGTCTGGGTGTTAAAGGTTCTTGACACTGTATTATTCAGGATCATTTCTTGCCAAGGCATAAACTTTTACCCACCCTCTGCTCCTTTCACATTGAACCAATTCCCACTTTCCCAGACTTTCATGAAAGCCGTGACCTTTCACAGCTCCAGCTTTTATCTTAGCTATTTGGCTCTAAATGGTTGCTCCACCTTTTTACCAAGAAAAAAAAAAATTGCACAACGTCAAGATTCAGCTCAAATATCATCCTTCATGAGAAGCCTTCTTTACACCAGATGTGGAGAATTCCATCTTTAATACTAACACAATATTTTGCTTATTACACTTTGATATTTACAGTTGAAGAGTTTAGTGCCCCATTCCCCAGGTGTGTAATGAAATCCTTGCAGGAAGGGCACAGAAATGTCCGAATCTACCACATGCATTCCTGAAACAAATCAGGTACAATATATTGTTTATGTTCATTTGTATCACACAGCTTATCAGCTTACATAGACCCTGTGTACTTAATCCTCACCTGTTTTATGAACTAGCTATTACTTTCCCCATGTTGCAAATGAAAGGACTTAAGTTCAAAGGCATTGTAAGGGGAGCAAGTTAATGTAATTTAACATCAAGAGCTATGATTTATATGCAGGTTTCCTACACATACCTAGTGCTCTTTTATTAAATTACATCACCTATACTTTCTGTTGCTAATTTCTATTTTTACTTCTTTATTTACTGATATAAAATCCTTAAAAATAAAACTTCCTTTGACAACAATTTAGGAAGTTTAATCTTCATTTTCCAGCATGTTTTACATAAAATAAGTAACATAGCAGAAAGTAACTCTTTACTAGGCAAATCAGATAAAATTCAAGATTTATGGAGGTCAAGTTCATAGAGATAATTAAAAATATATGCATATGCTAAGTTAAAGAGCATTTTATATATTTGTGTGTGTGTGTATATATATGTATATACAAGTGATTAATTAAAAAGTATATATTTTAGCCACCAATAATCTTTTTTAAGATTTATTTATTTATCTTATTTATATCAACACACTGTCACTGACATACCAGAAGGGAGCACCAGATCCAATTACAAATGGTTGTGAGCCACCATGGGGTTGCTGGGAATTGAACTCATGACTTCTGGAAGAGCAGCAAGTGCTCTTAACCCCTGACCCATCTCTCTAGCCCCCACAGCTGTTATCTTAGAAACTGGGAGCTGAGACAAGAAGATCAAGGTCAGTCTTAGCCACATAGTAAATTCAAGGACAGCCTGGGCTACATTAGACTCTGTCTGAAAAACAAGAACAATATTACCCATTTTAATATTTCCCATAGTTAGTAAAATACTTTAAGGCAGGACAATTTTCTGAGTTTCTTTGCTATATCTTTTATGCATTCAGTTGTGAAAACTGACCTTAAATTGAAAACATTTGATTTGTACCTTCTTCTGGTCACACTGTCCTCACTCGATATTCAAACTACCTTTCCTATGAAATAAATCCATCAGGGTGACCTTCCAGTCTGATGGTAATGTGGCACTAAACACTCTTAGAGAAGCAGGTGGGCGTACCCAACATTCCTTGCTCTTCTTTGGGCAAGTAAATTTTTTACTGATGGACTTATGTAGAAAAAAGAGAATGGAAAATTAGGCACAGATTAATTTCAAGACTACCATATTTTGAGACATTGTCTTACCATATAACTCTGGCTGGCCAGGATCTAGCTCTGTAGATCAGAATGGCCTCAAACTCTCAGAAATCTACCTGCCTCTGACTCCTGAATGCTGGGTTTAAAGGTGTGCACCACCATACCTAACTTACAAGGCTACTGTGTGATAAAGAAAGAAAACCTTCAGAGCTTATGGCCACATCAGTCTGGTGGCTACCAGGGTTTGGCTGAAACATTGGACCAGTGTCTCAGAAGGGACATGCCTTCTTTTCCATTCAGTTGACAGGGCCCATCTATCCTGTGACTCTGATTCCACTTCAGAGGAGCTGCTTGCAATGTCAAGGACAGCAGAATTCAGAAATTGTAAGGGTTCAAATTGTTAGCACCCAGCACGGCAGATGTGGGCGGGCCCACAGACCTGTCGTCAAGACAACGGATATTCCC
>NW_022196905.1:203437618-203464441 GCF_008632895.1 Mastomys coucha
CCCCCCCCTCCTAATTAAACTTCCAAAAACACAGAGCTGCTTGTATCTGGTGTCTGTGGACACACCGCCGCGAGCCAAAGCTATCACAAATGGTCTTGGACATTTCTAAACCCTGAAGACCAAGACCAGGAAAACCAAGAGGTATTCTCTGCATGGCACAGGGATAAAATAGCTCAGCCAATCCTCATGGATACATTCCTAAACAAGCAGGCCAGTTTCTTTTCCAGTTACTAAATCACAATCCAAATGAGTTTACTTAAAGAAAGTGATAATTACATTTACTTTGCAAAGTTACAGTAGAACTGTGCGAATCAAAAGAACAGCCTTTCATTTAATTTATTTTATCACATTTCTGCTTTTCTCTGTAAACAAGGAAAATGTGAACCATGTGCTTTTAAATCTACATAAAAATAAGCACAAAGTGTGGAGTACAGGAATGGGCTTTATCTATTCAAAAATACAGGGGGATCGCTTCTCGGCCTTTTGGCTAAGATCAAGTGCAAAAATACAGGGGAATGTGACAAGCTGAAATCACAAAATCAAATTGCTTAAGAAAGAGTAATTGAAATCAAGATTGTTAATATAGCTTTCCCCAAATAATTCTATAAGCAATTACTAGTTACATCCCATCCTAGTCCACTGCCAAGTATCAAAGTCCATGGGGTACTTACAGGAAGTACTCCCACCAGAGTACAATTCTTCATGTGTCTTGAGAAAAAAATCCTCTCAAGATGTATGAGATCATAAATTCTATTTGTCATAATTTATACTAGTATCCATTTTCAGATGCTAAAATTGAAAGAAGTTTAACATACAATTATGTCACTACTATATGCTAAAGCTAACTTTTAGAGTACAATTATGCTATTAGTATACAACAATATATATGAACTAGTATCTATTTGCAAAACAGTTAAGTGAAATTAGGAGGATGGCTCAGCCAGTAAAGGGCTTGCCACAAAAGCATGAAGAACTGAGTTCAGTCCCTAGCACCCATGGTAAAAAGTACAAAGTTCTGGGCATGTCCCTAGAATCCTAGTGCAGTCCAGGGAGGTGGAGGCAGGAGAATGGCTAGGTCTTGACAGTCAAGCAGTCTTGACAGCCAGCCAAACTAGCCAGTCTCTGAAATCTAGGTTTAGTGAGATACCATATCTGAAAAACAAAGGTAGAGAAGTAGAGAGGTGGAGAAGTGATTGAGGAAGACAAGTGATAATGTTGAATCCTGCCCCCTACAAACTACATGCACAAAGACACACATACGCACATGCATGTGCGCGCACATATACACACACACTCTAAAGTTAGAACCTCAGAATTCTATTTTACTTCATATTTGTGTGTCTGAGAGAGCCATGCTTCATTCATGGTAAATGCTCAAGAAATATTGAATGAATTAATGAACATTTGCAGCCTTAGACTCATATGCTCAAACTTAGCTCTTTGTAAACATGGGATTGTGAATGTTTAAACTCAAGTCAATCCAGATGGTAAATAAAATCCAAACCAGAAACTACTAGGAGACTATGTAGCCAAGATTTTACTCATATACTACTCAATGCTAATTGAATATTGAAAATATATCTTGAGTATATAGAATTCCCATATGTTGGCACACTGGTATCCTATCACATCTTTCTGAACAAAAATGTCTTTGTGGGGAAGGGCTTTAACTTCCCAAGAAAAAAGATGTTAGAATACTGGAGAATGAATATATCTCCACACATGGAAAAAGCAACCTTTATTTCACTAATATTTTTGTAGAGATCATCTTTCTATAAAAATAAGTACTTGTGACTTAAGAACTTCTCTATGCCCTATAGACTTGTACTGTTTTACATAAAAGTAACACAGCAGTAAGTACTGGGCAAAGTAACATATACTTTATATTTATATAGTACTCATAATAACATTATAAGGATCATATTATCTCCATTTTGTATATCAGAAAATTAAGCATAACTGAGTTACTAACAAAATTGCCAAAGTCATAGTTATTATATAGAAGGTTCAGTATCAGAGTCCATTTGTATCTAATTCTGAATCCCATCTGTTTCTGGCATTATCTAGTGTGTGTGTTCACCCCTGTACAGGACAGAGAACAACTTTCAGTAGACAGTTTTCTCCTTCTACTATGTGGATTCTGGGGGTTAAACTCAAGTCCTTGGTGTGGTGCTTTAGATGACAATGCCCTTCACAGACACATAGGTTTGAGTATCTGGTCACCAGAGAGTGACACTATTTGAAAGGACTAGGGGGTGTGGTCTTGTTAGAGGAAGTGTGGCTGGGGGTGGGCTTTGAGGATTCAAAGAGCCAATTCCAAGCCCATAGCCTTTTGCTTCCTGCTACCTGAGGATCTAAATGTAGAACTCTCAGCTACTACTTCTCCAACATCATGTCTACCTACATGCCCGCATGCTTCCTGCCATGGTGACCATGGAACTAATCCTCTAACACCATAAGCCAGCCACAATCAAATGCATTCTTTTATAAGAGTTGCTGTGGGCATGATGCCTCTTCACAGCATATAGATATAACTAATATGTCTGCCATAGACGCAGGTGTCCTTACCCTGTGATCCATCTCACCAACCTCCAAGTTATTAATAATTATCCTACTTCTTTGAAACTTTGAAAAATAATTTTGAAACTAAATCAAACTCAGACAAAATATTTGCATATAATAAGAAAAGGAAATAAGAGAAGAAAGGGAGGGAGAGAGAGGTAAACAATGTGGTTGTCCATAGTTCTGGGTTCAGTTCTTGTTTATCACAATGAATTGTGGGGCAAGTTATCTTTAAATGCTTAGCTATCTGTTTCATCAAAAAAAAAAAAAGCATACACTAGAATGTTTTTGAAGTTAAAGTTTTGTATTTGAAGTTGTATTTGAAATTCTACTCTGAATTTCATAATATCTGCTAAAGATTTGCTCCTACTGTGGATATTTCAAGCTCAGAACCCAGTGAATATGTTCTCAATAGTCAGTATTTTTCATTGTGTTTACTACTGGTAGCTGCTTCAACCAGCCAACTGCTCACACATGCCATTCCACACATACATTTAAAGCAACCCAAGCTCCCAATCTAGTCCATTATTCCCACTCTTTATTTTCTAACCCCGGTGAATATGCCTGTTGGCCACATTTTTACTCTGGCCCAGATATATACTATTTCTTTTTATGGATTGATAAAATTACCTATAAAGAACCAATGCCACCCAATTTTTAGGTTTCAAAAGGAATTCAACAGTGAAAGGATTAGTTTTTACAGATTTTGTGCTGAACCACTTACTAAAACAAATACAAACAGGAATTCTCCTGTCTAAAAATTTGGTAAAGGTAATATATTTTCTTTGAAGAAGTTATCATCAACATAACAGTACTACACTTCCAAGCAGTTTATCTAACTTTACTGTTCCTTAAAGTTTTAAAAGCATATGATCTTAGATCTTTTAGATATTATGGTTGAAAAGGGTGATATAGATAGATAGATAGATAGATAGATAGATAGATAGATAGATAGATAGATAAAATTACATGGCTTGTTTCCTCAAAGAAACTCACACACCATCTGCATATATAAGATAATATGAATCATCTCCATAAATGGTCAGCATTTAAAAGAATGCTCTTCATACCCATTGTGGATTGATAATCATGTGTTTGTTGAACTTTCTATGATAATCTCAACTGTAAAAATACAAACTATCAGCACCTGTGTGAGCAGCTGGACACCAGTAACTGATCTCTGCCCAAACCCATTCAAACTGCCTCCATAACATAGTAAAACTGCTGCCACAATTTATTTAAAAAAATGTTAAATTTTGCATGTGCATATGTACATAGTGCTAAGGATTAAACCCAGAACTCTGTGCCAGGCAAATGCTCCACCACTAAGTTACCTTTACAATTTAAATACAGGAAAGAAAAGTCCAGGAATATACCTCCCCTGCCCAACCACTCAAATATTCAACTTTACAAAAGCTAGTCATAAACATTCTTAGTTACTTCATACATGGTGGAAGTTTTCCATTTCTAGCTCCTTACACATAGAGAATACTCTCTCAAAAGAAGACCTTCATTTTACTTCACACAGTGAAACACACTGGTCTAACTCTGACCAGTGCAAGGGAAGGCCTTTAAAATTCACTAACACTGATGAAAATATGCAACCTTGCAAGAGCAAATCACTGCAGATAGATGCCTATGTTAGACTCACCACCTCTTCAAATGAAAGTCTTACCATGTTTGCATTGTATTGACTGTAGTACCAGAGCATGTGGCCACACAAGAGGGAGGGAAGACATCTAACACGTGGAAACCTAGGTTTGTTTCTCATCACTTCCTATCCCTGGGACAGGACAGGTCACTAGTGAGAGCGTTTTTCTGATCTTAATTTCCTCACATATCTGTTGCAATAATTCCCCAACCCAAACATGCCCCGGCAATGAAAACACAACTCAATTAATATGAATACAAGCTGTGTGCCTAGATTGGGCAGATCACCACTACGTTACCATCTTCCCCATCTATGAGACCCCTTATAAATTGTGGTTTCTTCCACATCCTCCTCCTCTGTTGTCCTCTCTTTCACTCACTCCTTCTCTCTCTCATTTCCACCTTCCCTTTATCTGCCTAATCACCAGCTCTTAATTTTACCTAAGTGCTGAGTCATTCCTTGATCGCAACCCCTCCCAGGAGGACAGAATTAGCATCAAATTACAAATAACCCCAGAGCTATCCTCAACACTTATCCATGAGAGACTATGATGTTTGTGTGACTGATGTGATTAACAGGGACTTCTTCCACAGACAGAGGACTCTAGATTCTTCTTATTTTAAGACTAAGTCTAACTGTGTAGCCTTGGGTGACATGGATTTCAAAAACGTCGACCAAGATGGCTTTGAACTCGCAGAGATCATCCCTAGGAGACTATGTGTGTGTATGCCACCCCAACTTCAATGTAAACTGTGTTATTATGATATGTATCTGCCAGGCGGTGGTGGCACACACCTTTAATCCCAGCACTTGGGAGGCAGAGGCGGGTGGATTTCTGAGTTTGAGGCCAGATTGTTCTACAGAGTGAGTTCCAGGACAGCCAGGGCTACACAGAGAAACCCTGTCTTGAAAAACCAAGAAAAAAAATGATATGTATCACAAAGATGATTCCTACATACAGAGACACTGAACTTCTACCCTCTTGGATACTCTCTATTTATTTCCTGTTCTCCCTTGAGGTATCTTAAAGTTTCTCCTATCTATGCAGAAAGATATATGTCACCCAGCAAGAGGATACAGCTCAATAAATGTGTCCTTAAACAATGTGTCTATTGTCTAGCATTATGTAGAGACTTAAGGTAATCTTATTAGGTTATACTCATTTATGGGTCAACTATTGTATGATCTGTTACTTATTTAAAAAATGTATATAAATATATACAACATTATATTTATGTAAGTATATATGACCACATATGCCTATCTTAAAACACAATACTTTCTAGAACACACACACACACACACCAACAAGCACTCAACTACTAAGCATTTGCCATCTCAAAACACATCATGGAAGAGGAACAGAGTTTCATGGATCCAGGGAAGAGGACCAGAGTTCCAGAGACCCAGGGTAGTCAATCAATTGACCTGCTGCCACACACACCGCCAGCACAGCATAAGAACCAGCAATTATCCCTGTAAACACTTCATACTCAGTCAAAGTCAGAGAAGGAGTTCGAAGGACTGTGATAGGAGCAAGCAGGCCAGTAACCCCTGGAGGTGACTCTGTGGTGCACAATCCGCATGCTGACAGCTCAACATGGATGAGAAATGCAAGGAATGAGCAAACCGTTACACCCTGCTGTCCTCCACCCCTGCCTCCCCCATCACACCCATCAAATGGCATCAACAGGAATCTTAGTAACATAGCAGATATCAACCCCTAACAGTAAATATATATATTTTTATCTCAGGCTCTGTGGTGACTCTTTTCATTGATGAAGTACGGCAGTGTTAAACGTTGTTAGAATGTTTTGGAAAACTCTGAGTCTGAATGCTTTGCCCAGGGTATGGACACACACAATTAGATTTTTGTTTGTAGCTACTTGTGGCCTCATTACTAGTAGTCAAGGAATTGTTTAACAGGTGATTGATGGAAAATATTTAGCTGAAACTATAAATGTGAATTGCAAGACAAAAGGCAGAATAGAATACACACTTCCTAGTTTTGCTTTTTGGATTTCAATTATCACCTAATTTACAATGCTTCTTAGTACAAATATATGGCTGAGCACTTTAGAGTGGCCTGAGAGGGTAAACACACATTTTGTAAGAAGCCAGTGAAATAAGCAACACATTAGGCCAAGGTGCCCCAAAATCCAATAGCCAATATCCAGTCTTAGGACTTAAAATGGAAAGAACTAAATAAATAAACAAGAAGTCCCCTCTGGCATTCTAGGAAAGCACATCATTCTGTGAAATTCAATTCATAGCTTTGAGGTTAGAAAGAATTTTTTAAATATTTTTCTCTCAAAGTGTTATTATTCAATAGAAAACTAAAGGAAACAAACCACTTAAGCTTTATTGCTAAATAGTTGTGCTGTGTCTAAAGATGGGGAGAAGATTCTCCACTCTTTAAAGTTTGATAATTCCACAAGTCATTCACAATGTTGGAATAAAAAAATATTGCAAATGATTTCAAAAATCTCCCAGAAAATGAAATCTTACCGCCCCTGGGGTCTCTCTGGTCCCCCGAGCACTGGCCAAACCTTGCTCTGAGCTCATGCAGAAGGCATTCCTAGATTGTGGAGGGGGTAGCAACAGAGTCCTGACTAGAAACCTAGAAACCATCACCAAATCCCTGAGCACCAGACATTTCCAGCAGAATGTACCGTGCCTCATTTTAGTGGCTATCCAACTGTGTTTTCTAACATTTCTTACAAATGCTTGCAGAAGATCCTAGTTAAAACATTTTCACAGAGAGACTAAAGCCCTGTTAAAACCATAGACAATGCCCTAAAGTAAACAATGGTTAATCACCAGGGCTAGATACAAATCTCTATCTCAGCATCATGGGGGCCAACTGGCCTACGGTAGATCTTCTATACTGTTAGTTGTGAATTTTATATTTACATGAGTCATGTTTGCTGAGACATTCAAATGTGGGGTTCATACCTATACAATAAATAAGGAAGACTTAGTTTCAACAGAAGAAATTATGTTCACGTTAGATTGTCATACGGGTGTAAGGTACACATTTTGGCAAGAACTGTTTATTTGTGGTATAGTTTGGAATGACATTTTCTGATTCTTCCAGCTCGCTTCTCTTTGTTGAAGATTGTGTTGGTTATTCTAGGGTTCTTCCTGCACGGTACTGGCATAAAATGGACATATAGCTTAACAGAACAAAGAAAACCCAAAGACAATCTCATGCATTTAGAGCCAAATCACTTTCTACAGAAGCTCCCAAAAACACACATTAGAGACAAGGTCCCATTTAGCCTAAGCTGGGCCCTAACTTACTGTGTAAGCTTGGTAACTAAGGACCACATTGAACTCTTGATCCTCTTACCCAAATTCGCAGGTGCTGCAATTTCAAATGTGTACCTTACACCTGTCAAAACACGTTTAAATAAACAGTTCTAAGAAAACAGTGTCTATGTGAAGAATGAATGGAAAATCAACCTGAATGGGGTTAAAGACAAATATAAAACCACCAAACTGTAAAACTATAAGAAAAAATAAGAAGCTACTTTATATCACTGATCCAAGCAAGGATTATATTTTGGCCAAGGATATAAAAGCACAGGCAAAGAAGGAAAAGGTAGACAGTAAGAGTATACAAAACTAGAGATATTCCACACGGTAAGGAAGAAACAGCACAGCAAAGGAACAACTTAAGGATAGGAGAAATGTTCACAAACTACAACTACTATGTAGTTAATATTTAGAATATTTGAGGAAACTAAAAACGCATACCCAAAACTATCCTGGTGAAATTTCAGTCACACTGTTTGGAAACAAAAGTGTGAAGAGTTCAGGGTAGGGAAATGAAGGAAGGGGAGGAGGAATGAGAAGAAAAGAGAAGGGAAGGGAAGGGGAGGGGAGGGGAGGAGAGGAGAGGAGAGGAGAGGAGAGGAGAGGAGAGGACGAGAGGAGAGGAGAGGAGAGGAGAGGAGAGGAGAGGAGAGGGAAAGAAGGAAACAAGCTTTAGAAAAAAATGACTTGATCTAAGAAATTCAAGGAAAAGTAATTTATCTTTTCCAATTGCCGCTAAGTTCTACTTGTGAATCAAAACACCCACTGGCTCTCCAGACAAGGGTGAAATAAGTGCTCACAGCAAACGAAGGCTAGAATTCAAGTATACAGAACATAATGCCTTATCCAGCCATTAGGCAAACCTTATTTTGGCCCTGTCTAACTTGGCTGACACCACAGGCAAAATGAGAAAAAAAAAATCAAAACATATTTTCAAGATCTGAGCCACAAAAACTAAGACAGAAGGGACTGGTTAAAGCAGCAGATCCTGAAAGTGAGTTTTCAAACCAGCGCTTGGCAGCCCAGAGAGATGCTGACTTCAAGGTAAATGTTTGGATATTTCAAATTGTTATGGAATAAAGTAGACATGGGATTGAGCATCAAGCTCTGAAATGCTGTACCTAAGAGGATGCCAGTCCAGCCAGAAAATACACCACCAAGAACAACAAAAATAGCTAACCTAGAAATGAGAAATTAGAAACCTGTGAATTTTTTTCTCAAGACCTCAGGAACATGGAAACCAGGGCCCTGGTCATGAGGAAAAGCAACAAGGAGTCCTTGGGATGCCAAAAGCTTACTTTTTCCTGACCATGCCCACAGATGCTCTTCAAAGGGCAAGTTCAACCTCTCACCTTCACTGACCTTTAAGAAACAGAAAAAGAACCATCTAGTCCGGAATGTCAAGGCAGAGAGCTGTTTCACAGGCAGCTCCCATGCAAATGCAGAGGGGATAACAAACTTACTGACAAACACTAGATATCCCTAGTCAGTCTTCCAAGTGTCTGCTCACCATTTGGACCTCTATTTTAGTCAATCCCCAAATTTTCCGTTGCCTGAACACCCTTAATACCTTCTTAAATATAAAGCAAAGAACAAGAAGGAAGAGGAAAAGAAGGAAAAGAAAGAGAGCGGACAGAAGGATAAAGAGAAAGGCATGGAAGTGGGGAGAGAACAAGGATACTTTAGTCCAATCGTTTCATAGGTCTCTGCTTTTAAATGTTGTTTCTGATGCAAATCCTGCACATGTGTTTGTAAATTTGACACTTCACAGATGTCAGTCTTCTGGTTAACACTTACTGGAGCAGCACCCTGAAAGGAGACAGGTCATCCCTTGCTTTAAGACAGGCTCCGCTCCCCCTGTCGCTGGCTCCCCATGTCTCTGGTGACCTTTTGCACTCCAGAGAGTGAGAAGCACCTAACTGTACACTCAGCTGAGCAGATGACCTCCCAGTATAGAGCAGTCAAGAGGTCAGCCTGGCATCCCTTAGTGGTATTCTATCTGCATCTCTGTACACATTCATCCACAGAAGGAAATGTCCCTCCGTCCCTGCAGATTTCATCTGTGAACACACTTGACGTATGGTAAGCTAGACCACGAATTTTCACTTGTACTGGAAATGTCCCAACCAACTCAACTGAATTATTACAGGCTTTCTTCCTCTCCTACAGTTTTCCAGACTTGAAATCAGAACACTTACAGATAAATAATTGCACTCAACTTCATAAATATATTAAGGATGGAACAATTTTTAACAAATTATTGCGGAGCATAGTTTTCCTTGGGTAGCACTGGTTTTTGTTGTTGTTCTCTTATTTGGAATAGAATTTTGTAGAGAAGACTATGAACAGCCTCGTGTTGAGTGTGTACGAAATGCCTGAGAGTGGATCTGGAAATAGGACTCTGTAATAAATATTTTTAACTGGCTATGATCTCTAACATCCAGGATTTAGATTTAAAGTAAATGAAATTAACTTCTGATATCAAAGTAATTTCCTCCAAACCAATCAGGATTACAAGAACACCTGGGCTCATTTCTCAGGTTTGTGTTTGCTGTTTTGTTTCTTTGTGTTTCAAATAAAGTACCAGAAAGGAAAATTTAAAATGCAGCAGGAATGGTGTTCTGGGATGGCATCATAAAGACATTTAATGTCACTGGGTCTTTGTCTTCCTGTCTGTGCAGTGGGAAGATTCACAAGCTCCAGCACACTGGAATGCTATGAACCTAGCTAGAACAATGGACTCAGCTAAGTTTCAAAATCATTAAAGCTGTTTGTCTGTGTTCCATCAAGTTACTGTGTACAAACAAGCAGGGAATATCAGGATGCTTGGTGAACTTCAGAAAGGACTTACTTCTCAATCCCTGACCAGCCCCTGGAATCCGCTACAGGAAAAAGACACACCAAAAGGTGATATGTACCTAGAAATCACCACTCTTGCTTTTGTACTTTTGTATGGCTGTATTTCCCAAATGTGTTCTCTCTCTCTCTCTCTCTCTCTCTCTCTCTCTCTCTCTCTCTCTCTCTCTCTCTCTCTCTCTGTGTGTGTGGGTCGCATTTCAGCAACCTTCTTTTGACTCTTACTTGGGATTTGGTGTGCTCACATTTTCCCTGTTATTTTAACTTTCATTTGTCTTATACAGTACTAATAAAAGAGACAGTAAGATTTTATCACTGTGTAGCCAGAGTAATAAATTAAAACCTTTCATCTCAGTATGTTAAAGGTGGGGGAGAACACTTGGAAAGAGACCACTGAATCTTCATACATCTTAACCTTCTACACTGGCCATTATGCAAATAGACACATGTTCACAAACATGCCTCATCAAAGATAGGTAAGAAAAGCAATAGTAATTCTAAGTTATTATTTTCTATTTTTATTCAAAAATAATGCTATACTGAAGGGGAAATGAAAAGTCAATATTACGCAAGCTGTCTTTTTTTTTTTTTCTTTTGGTGTTAATTTGCAAAGAAAAATAAACACCCATGGTTTGCATAAGCTTGAACCCACAGTAGGGACACCTCACCTTGGTAGCTTATTGAATCTTTCACAGGAAAGAACATCAAGATAGACAGTTCCTTTTACAATATTATAAATCTGGGACCTTACCCATACCTTAAGACAAACTGGAAATTCACACATCCCTTGTTGCAGCCTTACTACAAATGCTCCACCTACCAAAGGTTACATTTGAGGAGTTGCTTAGCATCTAGTCACCACTGTAGCCAGAAGAGACCCAAATAGTTAAAAAAAAAGTCTCAGGAACAGGGGGAGATTGATATTAAGAGGGAATATGTCATCAAACGTAAAAATTAACTAGGGAATTTCCAGGTTTTTCCTTCACTTGTGCACAGGTCTCCTTCATGCCCAAGAAGGGTTGACTAGAGTTTACTTATCCAGGGAAGGGGGGAAAAAAAAACAGCCACAGACCTAACCATCAGTTTTGGAATCTGGATACACTCAGGTCTACTGGATATTTGGCCCACCCTTTCTCTGCCACCTTGCCTGGAGGCCACACCCCTTGACTTGGAACAGACCACATGGATCTTTCCTGCCTTCAGTTTCTCAAGGACATCCTTACTTGGGCCTGTCACAGCAACATTCCCAAAGTTAGTTATGAGTCCATGCTGAACTGAAATTGCCTCGGCCACAATCCAACAGAACTTAAGACAGGGAATCCCCAAAACCCTCCGTGGTGCTTCAGCCAGTGTTGGGGCCCCTGGGGCACTGCGCTCACGTGGTTCCTGAGAACCTCGAGTGGGGCTCCCTACCACAAGCCTGCAGAAGCTCCGAGCGGTGCAGAGGAGGGACGCGTGGTGGCGCCGGCTCATGGGAGCAAAGAGCTACACTCCGGTGTTCCGAGCCCCGCAGGGTGATCCCTGGGCTTCAGAGAGTGTCAGTGCCATTGCAGCTCCCGAGAACTTTCAGGAAGACACAAAATTGAATGGGGTAGCAACTTAATATAAATATTTTTAGATTTATTTTTAAATGGGAGAAAATAACTGGAATCTTATCTGCAACTGAGTTCTTTTAAGGTTGTCACAACACCTTTCTGCCCTGGAACGCACACTTAAACTCTGGGTAAAACAAGGAATGAGGGTGTCCAGAGGTAGTGATGCCATCTCCACCCACCTTTTGGAAAACTCTGCCCACTCGGTCATGAACAGGCGCTGGGAAACCTCGTCCTGGAACAGCGGAGGTCTTGTCCCTTCCTGGTGCATTGAACCCGCTGTGTGCTGGCATTTAAAACCCACAGAAGCCAGCTGTGTTTATGACTTGTTTAATTTCACAGGGAATGGGGGAGGGATCAGAAATTCCAGGACGGGACGTTTGCTTTAAGCGAGGGGGACCAGTGCTTGGCATCCGATCCTACTAGCACCGAACTCCAGGGAACTTGGGCCGCCAAGGGTGGAGAGGGGGAAGGAAAAAAGGAGAGGGAGAGAGGAGGGGCGACGACGGAGGGGCTGAGCAGGAGAGAAGGAAACAGGTGAGCTCCCATTGCCTCTTGGAGGAGGAGATTCCAGCATCTTGGTCCCCAGTAGCGCACCACAGTCCCAACTTAGACAGGCACTTACCAGCTTTACACGGGTCCTTGTAATCTATAGGCTCCGTTTTGTCCTCTTCGTTCCCATCAAAAGTGTAATCATAATCGAGGCCAGCGCAGACCCAAAGCTCCCGGGAGAAAACAATACCCGAGACCACCAACCACAGGAGCATCCTCGGGGAGAGCGCTTGCAAATCCATCCTCCTCCCCTAAGAGGAAAAGGAGGGGACCAGACCCGGAGGGCCGCGTGGATATGCGGGGCTCTAGGGACAGTGTTCTTATCCCCACTGGGAGGCTCCTCGGAAAGACCTGACTGTTCAGGTGTCCGGAGACATGCGGATGTCTTCGGGACGCTAGAGAGGGCAAATGCTGCCTGTCTCCCCCGGATGCTGGGGAACTTGGCCGGGGGCCCGCGGGTGGGCGGAAGGCAGGTGAGGAGCTCGGCCCAGGGCAGGCGCAGCCAACCCGGCTCGGTCTAGGTCGTCCTTCCAGCGGCCGAACTTCCCGCGATCGCGACCGGCCGCGGCGAGAGGCGCGCACCGCGGGCTCAGCTGCCACCCGAGCTCCGGCACCCGCGCCGCGCCCCCACCGCTGTCAGGACCCCGCGGCCGAGCGCGAGCTGCAGCCGCCTGCGCCCGCCGCTGCCGCCGCCGCCGCCGCCGCCGCCGCCGCTCCGGGAAGATGAATCCGGTCTGCACATCAGCACATCTGAACTGAAAGGGGAGACCGAGGAAGGGGGTGGGGGGCAGGCATTTCTACGCCGCCAGACCTTAAAAGCCTGCAGAAGCTAGGGAAGCTCTCCACTGCCCGGAGAGCAAAGGGGTGTGAGGATTTAAAGTGCCTCTTCCCCCCCTCCCCCTGTCTTTTTTACCCTCTTCCTAACTTGAAGAAAAAAAAAAAAATCTTCGCAGCATCTAACCCAATCACTCGCATCCTGCTTACTTATTCATACAATCAGGGTCAGGATCCGGGCCACAGCCTCCTCTCTGACTTCGTTTGATAGCCTTATACAAACAAACAGACACGAGCTCGCTGACATTTCCATTTCTATTTTACTAAAGATAAAAAACCGAATGCATTCCGCATTCGCGTCCACGAACAGCAATTAATAGATGAGGTACGTGTCAGAGCAGAGCGCCAGACCGGGGGTGGCGCGAGGGATCGTGACAACTTCGCTGCAAATCTCTCTATCCTGCCCCCACCCCACCCCCAGATAAATAGGCGGTGTGCGTTTCTTTCCCTTGCTGTTTAACCTTCCTACCTCAAGAGTGGAAAAAAAAGTATCTGACCTTTCTCTGTTTGGGTAAGAAAACAGACTTCTGTGCAAAGTCAGTCGCCTAACCAACAAAGTTTTACTAAGAACTGGAGAAATTAATTTAAAAAAAAAAAATCGAGTTCCAGATCGCACCAGCAGGAAACGCTAAGCCCTCGCTGATGGGCTGGAGCTAGGGCTCACGTGGGCGCAGGAAGGGAAGTTGGAATACTCACTCGCCTCGCAAATTTTCTGACAGGTCTGGCGCCCGTGCCCAGCGCCTCCTAGTACCCATCGGCTTCACTTGTTTGATTTCCTCCCTAGGTCAGGGTGTAAGAGCCGGCAGCTGGATCAGAGAGGTAAAACACTCCTCAGCCCAGCGGACTCAAGACAAACACAAGTTGTGGGAAATCAAGGAAGGGAAAAAAAAAATCGGAGGAACTCTCTGAAAAAAAAAAAAAAAAAAAACCCTGGTGTGAGCAATTCCGAGGTTTACCCACATCTGTAAGTAGTTTCCAAAATAGGTGAGACGACTACCCCCACCCCCAAGCTTCCGGGGGCCTGGCGAGCTGAGCTTTCCTTTTCTAACAAGATTCTTTACTGTCACTTTAGCAGGGACTGTCTTCTGGTGTCTTTGTATCTTTATTTGAGGAACACATCCCTGTTCAAAGTAGCCATTTAGGAAAAAGTAAGGATCCAGGGAGCCAGGAGTCAGAGAGAGTCAGTCAGTCAGTCAATCAGTCAGTCTCTCTCTCTCTCTCTCTCTCTCTCTCTCTCTCTCTCTCTCTCTCTCTCTCTCTCTCTCTCTCTCTCTCCCTACCCCTCCGTTCCTCTCTCCCTCCCTCCCTCTCTCCCCCCTGTGTCTGTCTGTCTGTCTTTGTCTCTCTGTCTCTCTTAGGATAGGAAGAAACAACCTTTGGCTTGGGGAATGTGACTACTCTATACTAGCTGCCGAAAAGCAAGCAGATAATCTGGAAGATGACATACTGTTTCCTACTTGAAGGAAAAGGGTAGGAGGATCCAGACGGAAATGGGAGGTGATTTTTTTTCCCCTGGGCAAAGTTGGAATTTCTTGACGGCCACTACAATGATGACCTCTTTCTGTAGATCTTAAACATCTAACCCTGTCATACAGAGCAGACCCAGACTGCAGGTTAAAAAAAAATGCTTGATAAGGAGGTAAAGACACTGCTTTCCGAAATTTCTTGCTGAGTCATGATCAACCCAACCAGAAAAGCTGTGTGTATAATTAATGCCGGTGTTGCTCCTGCAGGGCTAAGCAAAAGTGCGTCCTCCGTTGCCCAGCTCAGAACTAGAAATGCAATTTTTCTTTAGAAGACCTCTGCTCCTGAACTGCTGATTGTGTGCGCATTTCTTACCCTGGACCTACTAAATGCCAGGAAACACCTAAGACTCTCATCATCTAAGACGATTTTCTTATATGATTTTCAAGAGCCTGTACCTAGAGTGCACATCCTTGGCAGGGATGAACATGGTTTATCATTTATTGTGAAAGAAAACGGTACCATATGGGGACATCTGCCTTACTGTTGATAGACAATGATGTCTGTTAGATCTTCCTTACAGATCCGTCACTGCTCAGTTAAAAATGTTTAGCTGTGTCCTGAGAGGCTCTGACACATGACTAATACAGATGTAGAGGCTCACAGCCATCCATTGAACTGAGCACAGGGTCCCCAGTGAAGGAGTTAGAGAAAGGACCTATGGAGCTGAGGGGTTTGCAGCCCCTTAGGACGAACAACAATATGAACTAACTAGTACCCTCAGAGCTCCCAGGGACTCAACCACCAACCAAGGACTGCACATGGAGGGGTCTGATTGTTCTGGCAGCATGTGTATAGTAGAGGACTACAAAGTTGGTCATCAATGGGAGGAGAGGCCCTTAGCCCTGTGAAGGTTCTGTGCCCCAGTGTAGGGAAATGCCAGGGCCAATAAGTGGGAGAGGGTGGGATAGCCAGCAGGGGGAGGGGGGAGGCAACAGGGGTTTGTTCAAGAAAATATCTAATAAAAAATATATATGAAAAAAATGTTTATAAGTTTGAACTAGGGACATAGTTCATAGAGAGCTTGCTTAGCATGCACAAGCCCCTGAATGGCTCCTCATTACCACCTAAAACAAATTTAAACTTAGTGGAGGGCAGGTCGTTCAAGGTCATCCTCAACTACATAAGGAGTTTAAAGCCAGCCTGCAATGCATGTGACCCTCTTTCAAAAAATGAAATAAATTAATGAATAAAAATTTAATATATTTCTATCCAGAGAACTGGTGACTTCCATACTAGAGTATCAGATTTAAAATAGAGAAGTGTTTATTTATGGTTAAAATGCTTGCTATGAGTATATTCTGAGCCTCATATCCTGAAGAGCTTCAACTTTTAAAATATTTATTATTTAGTGTGTGGTGTGTGTGTGTGTGTGTGTGTGTGTGTGTGTGTGTGTGTAAGCAAGGGAACAACTTTCTAGAGCTGACTCTTGCCTTCTAGGTCTGGCCACCCACCTTGTGGACAGTCACCTCTGTCTCCTCAGCGCCTGCCTTAGCTGGCCCACAAGCTTCTCTAAATTCTCCTGTCTCTGCCTCCTTCCCAGCTTTAGGAAAGCTGAATTATAGATGTATTTCAGCATCCAGATTTATGTGGATTTTGGAGATTGAACTCAGGTTGTCACATGTGCATGCAAAATGCTTTCACTCACTGAAAAACGACCGCAGCCTTAGTTTTCAGTTTTTAAATCTTAGACTTAGCTCTATTTGCAACAAATCAGCTAGGTTTAAATGTCATTTTTTTCTATAGTTGAAAGCAGATTTTTGTCCTGAACATGTAAAAAGATCAATTTGGAAAAATCGGACTGTGGTTAAGAAGTTGAATCTGAGTGAAGGTATAGACATGTGTAGTATCTAAATTCAATCGCATCAGGAAGATAAAAAAGAGAAATTGATTTCTTCAGGAAAACCTGCTGACATGGCCTTGGCATCTAGCTGGTAGCTGCCCTTGACCACCACCTTGGGACCTGCAATGACACTCAGCCCCTCATGATAGGAGCAAATTGTGACCCCAGAAAAAGGACAAGCTTCATAGCAAATCATCATATTTTCCTTGCTATCATAGTAGTTAAATTATAATGCATCTGTAGAGAATGCCAACCAGATATGTCTGTTTTATGATCTAGCCAATTAGTCAAAAGCTTTCCTATGACATTAAGTAACATGTGAATAAATTCCCTTCATGTGTCCTGTGAAAAATGATGCACAAAACAATAATATCATTTAAAATAAGAAAATGAATCACCTAGTTCCTGGAAAATATGTATCTGGAAAACTAAATGAACAAAATTTTTCAAACTTTATTGTGGAGTGAAATGTGGGTTTCCTTCCCATCCTCTCAGTTGAGTTTTGTTTTGTTTGTTTTTGTTTTTGTTTTGTTTTGTTTTTAAACATATTAGATTGTAACTAGGGAACTCTATAAATATACATTCCTAGGAAGCTGTCATTGTGGGGGCGGGGAGAGGGTGAGGGGTGGTCAAAGACAGCCAATATTGGCAATTTTATGTTGCTTCAAATTTTAGAGGAATGCCTTATGTTATTAGCATTATTCTTCCTGATGAAATTTTATATACTTTAGTAAAATACTTTCCTGTGGACTCTGAACCTCTGTGAAATCCGATCTCTACATTTTATTATTATTATTATTATTTTTCTTTTTTGGTTTTTTCACGACAGGGTTTCTCTGTGTCGCCTTGGCTGTCCTGGAACTCACTCTGTAGACCAGGCTGGCCTCGAACTTAGAAATCCGCCTGCCTCTGCCTCCCAAGTGCTGGGATTAAAGACATGCACCATGCCACCCCGGCCTACACTTTCTATTATAATACTTAAAAAAAAAAAAAAAAACCCCTGAAAACTATGAATTCATTTTCTGTGTAGAAGTGTTTTGCTTAGTGTCTGTCTGTGTACCATGTGAGTTCCTGGTACCTGAGAAAGCCATAAGAGAGAGTTAGGTCCCCTGGAATGGGAGGCAGTCCCATGGGATGGAACCAGCATCCTCTGAAGGAGCAGCAAGTGCTCTTAAGGAAAACTAAGCCACCTCTCCAGTACCAACACTGTGACTTTTTAGGTCATATCATTTTACATGTCACCATTACAGAATGCCCCCAGTTCCTTTAGCTCTGTTTTAGTTTATTCTTGGCAATACAGTTTTTAGGATTTCTTTTTTGAAGTTCCTTCGTGGTGCCAAAGATTAAAACTAGAGCCTCAGGCAAGCCAGGTGGGTATTCTACCACTGAACCATATCCCCAGCCCCACAACCTAAACTAATTAGAGTGATCCTAGACTTAGTCAAGATCTGTCTGTACTGCTAATAACAACTGGTACATATCACTATAGTATCAGCTAAGAAAGAAGGGAACGTATGGCAATATTTGCTTCAGAATAAAAGTTATTATTTGTTAAGGAAACAGCTTGCAACTTCCCAGGACAGAAAGGAAGTGTCTTGTTGCAATGTATTCTGGATACTTGTTTGTTCATTTGTTTGTTTTCCCTTTTTCTTTTATTGAAAATAGATTTGCTTTCTCACACAAAAGATCCTAATTATAGTACCACCCCTCTTTATCCCTCCCAGTTCATCCCCACATTTCCTCCCATTCTGATATACTCTTTTTCTGTCTCTCTTTTTTTTAATTTTCTTTTTTATTAGATATTTTATTTATTTGCATCTCATCTTTTTCTGTCTCTTATAAAACAAACAGGCTTCTAAGGGATAATAATAGAACAAAAGCTAACACATTGGAATTGGAAGTATAAAGAAGAAGAAGGAGAAGAAGAAGGAGGAGGAGGAGGAGGAAGAGGAGGAAGAGGAGGAGGAAGAAGAGAAGGAGGAGGAGGAGGAGGAGGAGAGGAGGAAGAAGAGGAAGAGGGGAAAAGGGAGGGGGAGGAGAGGAAGGGGAAGAGAAGGAAGAGGAGGACATGGAGGAGGAGGAGGAGGAAAAGCACCCAAGAGAAGGCACATGGACAGAAACACCACTTATTTGCAGAGTCAGGAATCCCACAAAAATACTAACCTAGAAGCCATAATGTGTCCACAGAGGACCTGCTGGAGACTCTACACAGGCCTTGTGCACAGTCCCTGTAAGTTTGTATGATGTGTGATTATGTTGATTTAGAGGGCCTTGTTTTCTTGGTGTGCTCCATCCCCTCTGGCTCTTACATACACTCTTTCTGCACTCTTTCAGAGGGTTCCCTGTGACCCTGTGGGAGGATTCTATGGAGATATCACATTTAGAGCTAAGTGTTCAGTGGTCTCTCACTATATAATAATGTCTGACAGTAGGTCTCTGTATTTGTTCAAAGCTGTGGCAGGAGGAACCTTCTCCATTGCTGGCTGAGCAAGAAACTGATCTTCGAACATAGCAGAATGTCATTAGGAGTCATTTTAGTACAAAGGTTTTATTTTGTATTGTTTTGGTTTTTGTATTTGACTGTTTGCTGGTTTGTTTTGTTATTAGCAAATAGTATTTGGTTTTATCCTAAGTCCCTGGGCTATCTAATCTCAGGTTCTTCATTACCCAAGCAGTGTTGGGTATGGGCTCCATCTCGTGGAGAAGGAATTAAGTCAAATAAGATATTGGTCGGCTAATTCCATAAGCTTTGTGCCACTACTATGCTAGCATATGTTGCAGACAAGACACCATTATAGATCAGAGTTTGGGGCTGAGATTTTATGCAGAGTACCTTCCTGTTCAAAAGACCATAGAAAGTATGGGTGAAGGCTCTATGTAGGCACCAGCCCAATTTCTTCATGTTCAATAACTTGTGTAGGTGATCTACACAACTATGAGGCCTAGCTAACTGTCAGTCCGTGGAGGGCAATCTATGGTCTTGACAACTGCCTGGTTTGTTTGGGGATTCCCATGTGATCTGATTGGTCAACAACTCAATTAGGTGTAACCCAGTGTTGAGACTAGAAGCTTTACTTGGTGATTTGATGACCAATTGGGGCTCTGTCTTTCACATTATTTGCAGATTTTAATTAGAATAAATATATGAATATATATAGATTTTAATTAGAATATATATGAATATATAGAGAGATTTTAATTAGAATATATATGAATATATATAGATTTTAATTAGAATATATATGAATATATAGAGAGATTTTAATTAGAATATATATATTCTAATATATATGTGTATATATATATATTCTGAAACTTCTGTTGCATTTGGCTTCCATACTGTCCCTCAAATGGCCCTTGTAGAGAAATTTTAATCCAGTAACCTGGTTGCTCTGATGGAATTGAAAGACCTAGGTCTTCGTGATCTGGCTGCAATGCTAACATGCCCTTTATACACACCTTTAATCTCAAACAATGAAGTCTAATTGAGAGGCAGACAGAGTAATGAATCAGGAAAAAAGATCTGGCAAAATGAGTCAGAGATAAGATACCTCAGTTCTCAGGAGAAAAACTATTTAAAAGCAGTTCAGGAAGAGAAGAGAGAGTGAGTTTTCAGTTCTGTTCAGCCAGCTGGGAGTCAGAACAGTGAGTGCAGTGCAGTGCAGTTGAGTTTATTCCTGAGTTCATGCAGTTCAGAGCAAGTCAGCAGAGGCACTTGAAGCCAGAGAATAAGAAAGAAACAGAAGATTAGAACAAATAGCCAGAATTAGTCTGATGCCAAACAGAGCAATTCAGTCAGAAGCTGAGAGAAACCAGGTTAAATCAGTCAGCTTTGAGAGGAGCTTGAGCCAGAACAGCTGAGTTGAATCAGCCATCCTGAATTCAGAAAGAATAAGAAAGGCTGAGCTTATTCATCACTAATCCTCCGAGATGACAATTATATCTGGCAGATAAAAATTACTTTAGAGGCCCTTAATTTTAGTTATCTCTTCCCACATTACCGTCATCCTCCTCCCATTTCCCCACACTTGATCTTTTTCTTCCACACCCTCATCCACTCATAGCTATCTATTCTATTTCCCTTTCCTGGGAAATCTACCTGTCCCCCCAGCCCCTTAATTTATACCTAACCTCTGTAGTTGTATAGATTGTAGCTTGGTTATCATTGACTTAACAGCTGATATCTGCATATAAGTGAATACATACCATATTTGTCTATTTTGGATCTGGGAAACTTCACTGAGGATCATTTTTTTTTTCTAGTTCCATCCATTTACCTGGGAATTTCATGATTTTTTTTTTTTAAATAGCTGAATAGTACTCCATGGTATGAATGTGCCACATTTTTTTTTTAAATCCCTTCTTCTGTTGAGGGACATCTAGGTTGTTTTCCAAATAACTCAGTAGGGAACACATTTGAGCAAATGTCTCTGGTAGGTAGGTTAGTTCCCTTCTCCCTGTGAAACCAGTACACTGATTTCCATAGCCACTGTACAAGTTTGCCCTTCATTGCCATCCGTTGACACCTGGAACAGATAAGTGTTCCTTTCACTCCACAGTCTCATCAGCAGGAGCTGTCACTTTTATGATCTTAGTCGTCCTGACCAATATAAGATGGAATCTCAAGGTAGTTTTGATTTCCGTTTCCCTGATTGCTAAATTGAACATTTCTGTAAAGGTTTCGCTGACATTTGAGTTTCCCATGTTGAGAATTCCGTTTAAATTTGTGCTCTATTTTAATTTGTGTTTTGTTTTGTTTTGTTTTGTTGATACCTAGTTTTGATACTAGTTTTAACAGATACCTTTAAGCTAAGTGTCTTTGCGTATTTGCTAAAAGTTTGTGGTTCTTCCCTTTCTAGCTACTGTGCCCTTGCTGTGTGGGACACTAAGATGACTTGTTCTTCAGGTTCTGTTTCATTGTGCTTACTACAACAATTAAAATGTAGACAGCAAAGTTTCCAATACAACATTCTGCATCCTTCCTACATATCCCAATGCAATAAGAGTTGAATGAAATAGTTTTACTTTTTTTGTTTAAAAAAGACAAGAAGGCATAAATTGCAGGTACATGTCATTTACTTCTCAATATATTATGGTATTATTTTGAAGATGGAGAATAAGCATTGGAAGAGCAAATGGTGCTTGGATATGATCTTTTCACCTCACCTCTTAACTGACCTTCTGCAAGGTCCCACAGTTGCCATTTATTGGGCTCAGCAGTTCTGCTAACAATGCTTACAAGCATTGATCACTAAAGAACTTGTCTGACAATGCCAATAGCCTTTGGCATCTACTAAGACCAGTTTCCTTTGAGCTTCAGTGTGATATATTCCCCCTTGTGACCCTAGATTTTATTCTAGACTGGGGTTCCTCTGATATGTCTTAATTTCATTTCTCCCCACCATTAAAATAAAAATGCTTAATCATGAGTTAGCCAGATTCCCATCAATCTAGAAATGCCCAAGACAGTAAAATGGTAAAGAGGAAAAGGGCTGTTTAGGTTCTTTGGACTCACAGCATTGGAAATTTCAGTCTTTAACCGGTTAGCTTTGTTACTTTTGGAGCTAATGGTGAGGATATGTATAATACAGTGGAAGGGAATTGCTCACCCAAAAGCTGAGGAACAGGAACATAGAAAAATGAAAATATTAGTGTCCCACTCTCTCTTTTAAGGGCACCACTGGTGCGCTGTAGATATCCACATATATTCCACCATCTCCCACTAATGTCACACTGGGGATAAACTATTAACCCATAGGCCTTTATAAGGCACTTAAGATCAACAGCAACATTATGTATGGAGACTGAGAGATACAAACGAGGTGAATAGTTAAGCCAGTCAGCATAGCCAGTGAGTGAGAGCTCAGTGGTTGTAATATCATCACCCATTTTTCTGTTCTCAAATGATGCCTCTTCATAAGGGCACCAATAATCAACTCAGACTCTGAAGGTAACATTTGTAATCATTACTTATGAACAAATTATCAAAACTGAAGTTTATTTTTCAGATAAAAAGAATTTTGAGTGAGATTTGAAATCTAAGAATGTTTAAAATTAATGAAATCAGTCATTCTTGTTTCTCCTGACTATTTCCTAGTCATAAACACTGAATGTACAAATAATAGCATTTCTATTATTAATTGTATTAGTTTACTTTTGCAAAGTAGGTCTCTGACAGCTTGGATTTCTCGAATCAAACAGCTTACAACAGTTAGTCAATAAATACACAGCGTTTTAAAATGAAAGAAACTTAAGAAACTAGCATTGTTTACTAGCCTTCTAAATAAGTTGCTGCAGAACTGCTTACTATATATTTAAAACTTGTGTGACTTCTTTTTTATGATGCATTATAAAATCACCAAGTTATTTTATAACTGGTTTAACTCTATTCATTATACACAGCTGCACTTGAACACTAGCTTTTCTGTGTTTCTAAACTCTCCCATTATGTTCCCAACTTAGTTCTGGGACCTAGCCAGAATTATTTTGTAAACTGCACTAGGCTTTTAAGGGGCAATAAATAATGACCTTGGCCTTCATCTTCAGGCATTATAACTCATTTTGGGGTGGCTTTTCCAACCACTAAAACACTAATTTTACACTATAAAACTAAACCAATACAGAATGTCTGAAGTGTGCTTGTTTATATAACTATTGCTTTTCATCTTTAGAGCACTTTAACGACATTAACTTAAGGTCCCTAGAATGTGGGCATAGTCTTTATTCTGAAGCCGAAACACTAGCTCTAAAAACCAGAGACATAGGAGTGTCCTCAAGTCAGAAGGGACAATTTTCTTCATGATTTACTTCTCCCTTGCCTCTTGCAAAAGTGAGTCGTTTAGATTTACTCTGAGTTTGACAATCCAAGGTGGAAACGAAGCTCTGTAAACTGAATACAATTGAGAAAACAAATCAGTGATGTAATGGTGGTTCTAATTGTCTCTAGAGTCAGCAGAGTGGCAGTTACCCATGCTGCCTTGCCAGTGTGCACAGGAGAGCTGAGCTGTCAAGAGCTAATTACCCGGCCAAGGTTTTGATCCTCAATTATCTAACTATTTCAGATGGGCGTGGTGGTTTAAATTTTTGCTAGGGGGAGAACGCTGACATTTCTGGATACTTTCCATGGTTTTGTAAATTTAAATTTAGTTTCAGGAAAAAGTTATACCTAGTGCTTTCTAGCCACTATCACACCTTTGAAATGCCAAAATTTGGAGGGTGCAGAACCCATTGTCTTGTCACTAAATAAGCTGGTGGGGACAATGGCAGAGAGTTGCTCCACCGATCCTGTCTCTGTGTGTGTGTCTCCCTCTGCCTCTGTGTCTCTGTGTCTCTGTCTCTGTCTCCCTCATCCTTCCCCTCCCCTCCCCTGTCTCTCCCCCTCCTTCTCTCAGATCTTCCGTCATCAGAAGGATTTAAAAAGATTACCCATTCATTTGTATTGCAGCATTTGTATTCCTTTGATTAAGAGAAATTCAATTCTGTTGCTAGAACATTTTCTAAGTGCATCTCCCTTTCAAAAATATAACACTAATAATGTCAAGAAGTAACTACAGATTTGTACGTTTCTGGAGAGCCCATTGAATGAGATAATTCTCTTTTCTTTCTGAGTCTGCAGTAACAGTCACTACAAGGAATGGAAATTGTCCGTGCATTTGGCTTTAGTATTATTTAGTGCAAGGTTTATGGCTTACTCTGAGAATGGTCAGACCACATGCTGAGAGACTGAAGCTGTGTGCTCTTAATTACTAGTAAAACAGGAAAGCAATTAGTAGTGCAATTATTTCAATATGTACAGGGAGAGTTTATTAGCCACTTTTATTCCCATGCCCTAGTAGATAGATGCCATAGTTCTCAGGGCATACATAAAGGAAAAATAGAATGGACATGAAAGAGGAAAGATAATATATGAAATTGAAAACATGGATACAATCATGCCAATTATTGATCTTAACTATCCCAACGCATCATGGGTCAGTTACTAAATTGTGGTTGTTCTTAACCCATAACTTAACTTGTTCCTAAGTCAGAATATTGCTTTGGTCTCACACTCAGTTGTTTTATTTTTTTTTAATTTATTTTATTTTTAATTTAGATTTTTTACACTCGATATTCCATTCCCCGCCTCCCTCATCCACCCTCCAGCTACTCTACATCCCACACCTCCTCCCCACCCCACCCTGTCTCCACATGGATGCCCCCACCCCCCACCCCACCTGACCTCTAAACTCCCTGGGGCCTCCAGTCTCTTGAGAATTAGTTGCATCATCTCTGAATGAACACAGACCAGGAAGTCCTCTACTGTATTGTGTTGGGGGGGTCTCATATCAGCTGGTGTATGCTGCCTGTTTGGTGGTCCAGTGTTTGAAAGATCTCGGAGGTCCAGATTAATTGAGACTGCTGGTCCTACTACAGGACTGCCCTCTTCCTCAGCTTTCAGCCTTTCCCTGATTAAAATACAGGGGTCAGATGCTTCTGTCCATTGGTTGGGTGCGAATATCTGCATTTGACTCTTTCAGCTGCTTGTTGGGTCTTTCAAGGCAGTCATGATAGGTCCGTTTTTCTGAGTGCTCCATAGCCTAGGTAACAGTGTCAGGCCTTGGAGCCTCCCCTTTAGCTGGATCCCACTCTGGGCCTGTCTCTGGAACTTCATTTCCTCAGGCTCCTCTCCATTTCCATCCCTGAGGTTCTTTCAGACAGGAACAATTATGGATCAGAGATGTGACTGTGGGATGGCAATCACCTCCCTCATTTGATGCCCTGTCTTCCTGATGGAGGTGGATTCCATAAGTTTCCACTCTCTACTGTTGGGTATTTCATCTAAGGTCTCTCCCTTTGAGTCCTGAGAGTCTCTCACCTCCCAGGTCTCTGGTGCATTCTGGGAGTTCCCCCAACCTCCTATTTCCTGAGGTTGCCTGTTTACTTTCTTTCTGCTGGCCCTCGGGGCTTCAGTCATTTTCCCTCTCCCAATACCAGATCAGGTTCCCCTCTCCCCCTCACTGCCCCCATACCCTGTCCACTTTTCCTCCCAGGTCCCTTCCTCCCTGCCTTCCCACTTGTAATTGCTTTCTTCTCTCTCCCAAGTGGGACTGAGGCGTCCTCACTGAGGTGAGGGCTGAGGCCCTTCACCTTGTGACCTTTTTGAGTTCTATGGATGGTATCTTAGATATTCTGTACTTTTTTGTTTTTTGGTTTTTTTTTTGGCTAATATCCACGTATTAGTGAATACAGACCATGCATGTCTTTTTGGGTCTGAGTTACCTCACTCAGGATGATATTTCCATCCATTTGCTTGAAAAACTCAGGATGTCCTCGTTCTTAATAGCTGAGTAATATTCCATTGTATAAGTGAACCACATTTTCTGAATCCATTCTTCTGTCCTGGGACATCTAAGTTGTTTTCAGCTTCTGGATATCACAAATAAGGCTGCTATGAACATAGTAGAACACATGCCCCTGTAGCATGGTGAAGCATCTTTTGGATATATTCCCAAGAGTGGTATAGCTGGGTCTTCAGGTAGCTCTATTTCAGTTTCTAATATGCAATTTTTCCAAATTACAGACATCAATGTGAATGATATAAAGATAAATTTTAATCTATCTAAATATAGCTTATATTGAACGTTTTTCTTTTTTTTAAAATAACCCTATTAAAAATGGGGTACAGAGCTAAGCAAAGAATTCTCAACTGATGAATACTGAATGTCTGAGAAGCATCTAAAGAAATGTTCAACATCCTTAATCATCAGGGAAATGCAAATCAAAACAACCTTGAGATTCCACCTCACACCAGTCAGAATGGCTAGGATAAAAAAAAAAAAAAAAAAAAAAAAAAAACTCAGGTGATAGCAGATGCTGGCGAGGTTGTGGAGAAAGAGGAACACTCTTTCATTGCTGGTGGGACTACAAGCTGGTACAACCACTCTGGAAATCAATTTGGCGGTTCCTCTGGAAACAACATAGTACTACCAGTGGACCCAGCTATACCACTCCTGGGCATATACCTAGATGCTCCAACATGTAATCAGGACACATGCTCCACTATGTTTATAGCAGCCTTATTTATAATAGCCAGAAACTGGAAACAACCCAGA
>NW_022196905.1:203464509-203465432 GCF_008632895.1 Mastomys coucha
TGGAATACACAAAGTACAAACCACAAACCACAAGAAACTCAAGAAGAAGGAAGACCAAAATGTGGATATTTTGTTCCTTCTTAAGAGGGGGAACAAAATACCCATGGAAGGAGTTGTAACTACGGAGCAGAGACTAAAGGAAGGACAATTCAGAGACTGCTCCACCTGGGAATCCTTCCCATATTCAATGAACAAGTTTTTCTTTCAATATCAACTACCATGGGTCTTATGATGTCTAATGTTTACATGCATAAGATTCTCTGTGGCCTTTGCATTTTTACAAAAGGCAATCAGTTTTTTTCTCAACTTTCTTAAGTATATTTTTCCATGAAATTAATTGTATCACTATGTTGTTACTCATTTCAAGGTAAACTCCCAAGAGTATTTTCCATTTAAAAGTTTCCAGAGGATTCACCATGGGCACACTGGTAAAAATGTGAGAGGGATTTTTGTGTGTGTTTTCAGAATTGATTTTTTTTAATCATCTACTTAAGCAAAGATTAACTGTATAAGTTCCCCATTGGAATTTGAACTTTGAAAGATCTCTATGAACTGCTTGAAGATGGAACTCGAGGAATGAGATCATCAAAGAAACACTAATGCACACATGGAAAATACAGACACTATTAAGGATAGCAAAATGTTAGCCAACTTTCTAGCTAAATTGTTAAGACTCTGAAGTACTGATTTTGTATGTTCTGAACTCCTCTAATTGATTGTGATGTTCATTAAATGTCTCTGACCCTCCCTAAAATAAACAAAACAATCATAATGGAAGCTCTTGATCTCAGATCTCAATATAAGGAAGCCCCTGCTCAGGAGACTAGACCAATCCCAAGCAACAATGCAACAATGCTCTCTGTCTCTGTCTCTCTCTGTCTCTCTGTCTCTCTGTCTCTCTGTCTCTCTGTCTCTCTCTCTCT
>NW_022196905.1:203465530-203466188 GCF_008632895.1 Mastomys coucha
GTGTGTGTGTGTGTGTGTGTGTGTGTGTGTGTGTGTGTGTGTCTGTTTAGGCATAATACCCTGAACATCCCCCTATCTTGTCTTCCCTGAAACTCTTCAGTTTCAAACACAGGAACAGCACAATAGTCAGGCACTAAGTGGCACTAATGTCTTGCAAAGTCATGGCTTCCTAACTGGCCCACTGTCTGAAGCATTCCTCAGATATACAAAGAGCATGCTTTATGCAGAGAAACATAAGCAGCTGTGTCCTTGTCAGCTGGTCAGGTTTTTGACATCCTGCGACCTCTAGTGAGAATCAGTTGTCAGCCAACATAAATTTCTTTACAATGTCTAAGTCCCTATGGGAACTCTGGAAAAACATAGGGAAGAACGCTATCTCAGCTGCACTCAGAATGCCTTTACTTACTTTTCTAAGTATTATGGTTTGAGATGACTTACCTATTTTAATGTTTTGTAGAAATTCTATTAGTCATTAGTATGCCTCCTGTTACTAAAGAATAAAAAATGAAATGAACAGTAGCAAACATTTAAATGCCAATATGAAATCAATTTCAGCAAAAAATAGATAACACTTCCACATACACAGATAAGAAAATGTAGCAAACCCATACATGTTTTGTGGTAAACATTTTGGTAAGTTACACACTCAAATTATAGC
>NW_022196905.1:203466850-203470845 GCF_008632895.1 Mastomys coucha
CAGACACTAATTTCACATTTCTTCTCATACTTTGCCTCTACTTTAAAGTCCTTTATATTTAAAAAAAATTCTGATGTTAATAAATGAACATATTAATACACTGTATCACTGTATAGACCAGAGCATTTGTTGTAAAGAATACTCATTCTAAATCAGCTTTGCAATTAAATATTTATACATGTTTTTTCAATGTTTTAGAGCTGCCATTGTAAATTATAAATTTTATCTGCATGAAAATTGGAGCACTCTAAACTTTCGTGCTAGTGCTGTAGTACTTAACAATACCTTAAAACAATGAGTTTTATAAAAGGAAAAAAATCATCCTTAAAAAAGGTAGTAAGTACTTATTGATCAAATAATGTTTATTTGGAGATTTATCACACACACACGTATAAGATATATATTCTGTAAGCATATTTTCTGGTGTCATTGTATTTAATAGAACTGCTCAGGAGTCGACTTGTGAGACACAATAGCTACTGATGGGTTTTCACAGCCATGTTTTTACACATACATGGTTTTACACATACATGTATAGCATATGTAATGCACGTGATTACAAAACCTTAGGACAAATGTGATGTGCACATGCATGTAGTTATGCCTTCTTGTGTATTTTTTCTTATGTTTGAGCATGAGAGTAATTTTATTATGTTTTAAGTGTTCGCTGGATACATTCACCCTTCACAATAACCAAAATGATTTTATTTCTGTAATAAATATAATTCACGGTTTAATTTTAAATGTCTCCACATGTGGCTTGTCTCTTTTGTCTTTCTTGTCTTCTCACTAGCTTTCTCCCTCCTGCCCTTCCCTTTTTCCCATACCTCAGCCTTCCTTTCTTCCTTTTGTCCTTCCTTGTGTTTTGTTTTGTTTTAACAAGAAATTTAGTCTAAATAGTTCTGGATCTACAGTTGTGGATACAATTTCCCAATGTGCTTAATTTCACTGTTTAACTGAACAGAAATATGATAAATTAAACAACCTTAACATGTATAAGATATGTATTATATGAACATATTTTCTGTCATACATATTGGTCAATAAAGGTCTATTTTCTAATTTTGTAATTAGCAGTTTTAAAAAGTAATTTTAAGTAATTAACTGATGTATATATAAGCTAAATGCACACTGTACAGAATGAACAAATTCATATTAATTTTTAAATCTATTGTTAAAATTTTTATGTTAGTCTGATAGCAAGAATCATCAGGACCATCATAATTTAAATGATCACACAGAAGCATCCCCTTCCCTTGTGTCTAGACATACCTATCCCTTCTTCATCCCTTGTCATTCTGCAAGCCTGGTAGGTAGCCAGTAGGCACCTCAGCTATATCCCTGCCCTTTGCTTCCTAACTGAGATTTCTTTTCTCAAACCTTCTTTGTAAGAAGCAACTCTCCCTAAGCACTTGAGGCCCAGCCCAACCTGAGGTCAGGAACAACTCTGCTTGGCTATGCATCACACACCAAGGACAGATGAAGGTGCTGGCTTCAGATCATGGAGGAATGATCAACAGCATCCGTGTTCCCACTGTTCAGGTCTAAGAAGCCATCACTTCATGCCATCTGTCTTGATTTCCTTTGGAGTTCTCTGATTACTCAGAAGTTCTTAGCAAGTTTAAGGCTATATTCAAATGCTCTGTGGCACACCTGATTAGTGTTTGTTATTTTCTTGCTGTTCAAAGAACCTAACTCACAAGGTAAAATAGCTCAATGAAGCCCATTCAGTCATATCATTTCCAGCTTAATTCTCATAGCACTTTGGCCATAAAGAAAAATGAAATTGTGAAAACTAAAAGAAAACCGATGGACCTAGAAACTGTAGGAGGAAAAATAACCTACACTCAGGAAAATCAATAGTACATGCTCTTTCTCATATACAGATCATAGGTTTTAACTTGTGTGTATGTGTGAATGTGTGTATCTGAGCATGAATATAGGTCATGATCCAATAAATCGATCATGGGAAGTTCAGATATGTTGAGGAAGAAGAAGAGAGTAAATAATACATGCTAAACAAAAGAGAAAAAAAGCTTAGTCTGAGTTGAAAGATACAAGGAAGGAGCAAAGGGCTATGGGAGAAGGGAGGTGGGATCCATTAAAGCAATCATGTTTTAAAATATCACAATGAAACCTAATGCTTACATGCCAGTTTAAAATATATATACATATACACATTATATATATATAAGGTCATTGGCTGTAACCTGAAAAAATGTGTGCTTTCATAATCTATAAACAGTCATGCATTTGCTAATTGTTTAGCTAGCCTATAAGTCCAAAAATGACTACATTATCACAAAATGAAGACTAAAGTTGTCTAGGCTGGAGATGTAATTTATTCATAAAGCATCTGGCTAGTCATAAAGCATTACCATTGCCAACAAGACTGTATTTAAAATCACATAGCAGACACACCAAAGGGCACTTACGATGGTGAAGCCTACCACATATGTATGTATCATCATCCCTGAGGATAGGAAGAAAAGAAGGAAGGAAGAAAGGAAAGGAGGAAGGAAGGAAGAGGGATTGGTAGAAATCTAAGCACAGTTCAATATTTTCTATTCTGTCTTATCCTATTCATATTTCTTATGAGTACAATATTGATAAAGTTAAAGTTGTATATGGTTCCCTTACAATCAAAGAATAGTTAGAGTAATTAATAAATAAATATTTACATATGCTTTATAGACCACATGTAAAACATGCCATCTCTTTTCTTAACTTCGTCATGCGCTTGTTCGGATGGCTGAATGGAAAAGTCTGCATGCTCCAACAATACCAGTCAGTTAAAGAAAGAAAAAGCTTCCTGGGACCTGGGACCTGCTGGCCAAGCACTATTCATCCCTAAGCATTTGTTGTTTTGCTCTATGGCTTGCCCAAACTGTGGCAAGAAAAGCCCAATGTCCAGGCCTTTTTGAGTGTTTGCGTAGGTTTTAACACTTGAAATCACAAGGGTGTTCTCTGCTTCTATGAACACTGCTGAGAGCTGAGAGCATGAAATGCTGAGGTCGGCAGTGTGGCACACAGCCAACTTCAACTCGACTCTCACCTCTGTTCTAAGTGTTCTGTTATTTTCCATCTTAACTCCTCTGAGTTGGGGAATCTGAAGAGAGAGATATCTCCATCAGTGAAGCGTCTTTCATACTCAAGGTGATGCTCTGAAAGCTGTGGACTCAATTTCATAAATATTTGACTTTTCTCTAATTCTTAAATCAAATATGGTCATTTTGATCAGTTTTTTTAGAAATCCTACCTTCATACCACTTACTCTATCTAAATATTCTGATTTATAAATATTTATGTGCATAAACAGTGTTTTGAAGTATTTAATTTTGCTCTATTCTATCCAGTTTTTCAGTTTCTAACTCATAAGACTGAAGTGGAAATTTTTGGTGTCTTTGGAGACTCAGTTGTGTCATGTGATGTTTTTCTGGAAACTGTCTTAAAAGATTATATTTTGCAGAGAGAGACATGTGAAGTTGTGTTAAGAAGATACATGGTGTTTTTCTGGAAGCTGCATGGACAGGGGATATGTTATGTTATGTCATGCTAGAGCTGATGTTTGAGAGAACCTGTGATGTTTGGGAAGGGTATGAGTATAACCCAACAGCCAGTGAACGAGACTGTGGCATTGACTCACCTTGCCACTCCTTGTTCCTCTTCATTGGGCTTTGCTAACAACACTGTGGCATTGGTTGTCTTGCTTTCTTTGCTAATCATGTTTTGTCCTGACTTCATAAAGAGAAAAGATCTAAAAAATCTCTTGCGATATTTCCACAGCTTCTTGGTTCCACGGACTTGGGCCAAATCACAGAGCCTTGCAGTTCTTCTGGATCAAGCTGTCTTTGCTGATTTGTTATCTCTGGTGTTAACTGGCCTGGGTGTCTCTGTCTGATGCCTGCCTGCCTCCTGTGTCCCTGGTTGCCACAGATCTCCTGAGAGACCTGCAGACTTTCAATTCTTTTTTTTTTTTTTTTTTTTTTTTTTTT
>NW_022196905.1:203473421-203474301 GCF_008632895.1 Mastomys coucha
AAAATCAAGTATCCGGAGAACTTTTTTCTTCTCAGAGGGAACCATGAGTGTGCCAGCATCAATAGAATTCTTTTCTTAAAAGACTTGAAGTTTGGGGTGGGGTGGGTACGTCCTCCTGGAGACAAGAGAGGAGGTGCGGTGGGGGAGGGGGGACAACGACAGGAGGAGGAGGTATAGGATGGGTAGCAGTTGGGAAGAGTTTGAGGAGATGGGGGGATGGGATAGGTAGTGGCTGGGAGGCAGACCAGGAAGGGTATGAATTCTGGACTGTAAAAAAGGATTAAAGAATCAAGGTAAATTTTAAAAAACACTGGAAGTTTTTAATCACCCATGTCTTTCACTTGCTTGGTTAGAGTTAAAGTAAGATATTTTCGATTGTTGAAGTTAACTGTGAAGGGTTATTTCCCTGATTTCTTTCTCAGTCCACTAGCTGTTTGTATATAGCAAGTCTACTGATTTCTTGTTTTGAGTTAGTCTCGTACACAGCCACTCTTCTAAAAGCGTTTATTGGCTGTAGGAGTTTCCTGGTGGAAATTTTAGGCTCGCTTGTGTATGTGATCATATCATCTTCCTTCACCATCTCTGTCCCCTTGATCTCCTCCAGTTGTTCCATTGCTCTAGCTAAAACATCACGTTCTATATTGAGTAGATATGGAGAGAGCGGACAACCTTCTTTTATTACTGAATTTACTGGAATTGCCTTGTGTTGCACTCCTTTTAACTTGATGTTGGCTGTAGGCTTGCTGTAAACTCAGGCAGTATCTCATGAGACCTGTACTGGCTGGTTTTGTGTGTCAACTTGACACAGGCTAAAGTTATCACAGAAGGGAGCTTCAGTTGGGGAAGTGCCTCCATGAGATCCAGCTGTGGGGCATTTTCT
>NW_022196905.1:203474377-203515698 GCF_008632895.1 Mastomys coucha
TTCCTCCCCAACTTGCTTCTTGGTCATGATGTTTGTGCAGGAATAGAAACCCTGACTAAGACAAGACCCATCTGTTTGAGTTTTCTGTAGCTTGGTTTAATGCTAGGATTGAATCCAGGCCTTTGTACATGTACTTACCAAGTAGTACTTTCTATTTACCCACAGGTCTGTATTCTGTGGTTTCAGCTTTCTTTTCTCATTGTGACATCTTTGATAGTATGTCGTATTGCTCAAAATTCTTTCTAAGTTTTCTTTTTAAAGTTCTAAATTCTAGGTATCTGAGTCATACATTTTCTTCCTTTTTGTTTCTCCTTTTCTTGTGTGTACTGTTTTTGATGTTTGGGTTTATTGTTGTTGTTTGGGAAAGGGTTTTATAAGGGAAGGGGAGCTGGAAATAAGATTTCACTCAACAGCCCATCTAGGCTGGCTTCTGTGATGGTTTGTATATATTTGGTCCAGGGAGTGGCCCTATTAGCAGGTGAGGCCTTGTTGTAGTAAGTATGTCACTGTAGGCATGGGCTTAAGACCCTCATCCTAGCTGCCTGGAAGTGAATCTTCCATTAACACCTTCAGCTACGCCTTCAGACGAAGATGTAGAACTTTCAGCTCCTCCAGCACTGTGCCTCCCTAAATGCTGCCCTACTCCCACCTTGATGATGGTGGGCTGACCTCTAACCTGTCAACCAGTGCAATTAGATGTTGTCCTTTATAAGACTTGCCTTGGTCACGGTGTCTGTTCACAGTAGTAAAACCCTAACTAAGACAGCTTCCAACTTGAGCACTCCTCCTATCATGTGCTCTCCAGTGCTGAGATTAAAAGTAAGACCTACCCTAACTCATACCCAGCTATCTTGTCTTGTTTCTTTTTCTTCTTCTTTCAATTGGACTCAATTATATTTAGCTCATTTTTATGTATTTTTATGTTTGGCACATATTAAATTTTGCTTTGTGGCTAAAATACATGAAGCTATTCCAAAGGCCCTTAGGCGTGGTACAAAATCTGTTTTCTGTGCTACAGCCAAAGAAAATCTGTATGTGTTAACACAGCTGTTTATATCAGTCAAACCGTCACTCCTCTTGTTCTGTCTTCCGTGTTGCTTTTGTTTCATTTTGCTTTGCCCTGAGCCACTTCACTTGCCCCACAATTCTGAAGATATGGGTGGGGTGGGAGGGGGGTTACAATCCCTGGGAACAAATTCGCTCACTATTGATTCTTGACAATGCAGTGAATAGGTATGAGAAATACTATTATGGCTTCTTGAAATATGAGCTACACTGACAAAGAAAAGTGATGTTTGACAATTTTTCTATTATTTATTCGTTCAAAATGATCATTGGTAATCTTTGCTTTTTTCAACTACATGTTTTGGGATTTTCTTGAAGATACTATGTTTTTTATAATTTCTGTATCTTTCTCACATTTGCTGTTTACTTTTTTTTAATCTATGTGATAATTTTTACACAGAAAAATTCCTGCATTTCTGACCTCTCTTCAGTCACTCTGGATGGTGTGATCTCATTTTTCTTCAGCTTGTTCACATATAAGATCAGATGATGATGCAGTTCATCTTCTGTGTTTCTTTTGGTCATCGTTACTGAGTAAATGGAGAATTCAGTTCCCCTAAGATCCACATTAAATATCCATCCTTTCACAGTAACTTGTGATCCAAGAGCCTAATTCTAAATGACAAGTCTTGATCATTAATATGTCTATCTAGATAATGCTGCTTCTACGAGTTGTCGGTCTTTTATGGTCATATTACATGATTAATATGTGATGTTACTTACACTGGAATATACATTTTATAAACTCCTTCATCAGTGTGTTACTATTATTCATATTAAAAGTGAACTTAATTGGTTTGCCCATAAGCATCTAAAAACAATGAAAACAAGACTCTCAGAAATATTTTCTTGAACAATTTGTAGAATTATGTAAACCCATAGATTGAAATATTTATTCAGAACCATCTCTCTGAATCCATGCATGCTTGCATGTCTAAGGTTGGATGCATTTTCATTATTAAAGCTGCTTGCTTTTAGGTATAGGAACACTGACCTCAGTGTCACCTTGACACACCAGGGAAAAGCAACTGTCAATTGAGGAGCTGTCTCCATCAGATTGGCCCGTAGGCATATCTGTCAGACATTTTCTTGATTGCTGCTAATAGATGGAGGAGAGCCTAGCTCACTATAGGTGGTGCTGCTCCTGGGCTGGTGGACCTGGGTTGTTATAAGGGCTAGCTGTGGCAAAGTAGAAAGAGACACCATGGTTATTGCTTAATTTCCTACCTCCAGGTTACTAACCTGGAATTCCCATCTTGATTTCCCTGAGTGATGGAGTGTAACATAGAAGCTGAAATAAACTTCTTCCTCCTGAATTCCCTTTGATCCTGTTCTTTATCATAGCCAGAGAAAGCAAACTACAATAGGTGTTTTTAATTTTTATGAAAAGTAAATGAGATAATTTTTAACAGTTGCTGGTAATATCTTCAGCTTTATTCCAATCAGTGGACTCTGGCTTCTCTTCATTAATAGTCATCATCACATGAAGAAATTAGGCTCTAATACTCAAAAACCTTTTCTTAAGACAATATATGGCTTCTGAATTTTTTCATAATGTCCATTAATTGGGGGTTTTAATGTACCTAAAATTTATTCAGTGGACTATACAATTAAGTAACTTTTTGAGACTAATTCTTTCATAAGATGGAGTTGTTAGTCCTTCTTGTCACCTGGATTTATATTCTGGACATTCTATCATAGAATCATCAGAGAAAAGAAGATCATTCTTTCCTCAGTAGAAATGTGACCCACATGTACGTCATTGATTCATATCAGCAGATGGGACCACCACAGTGTTGCTAAGTGAGGTAAGCTGCACATGTGACTAACAGAATACTGGCAGTCAGATTGTAATGTTGCGGCAATGACATTTGCTGAAAGGGTGATAAAGTACGATGTTTCACAACAAATGGCATGCCTTTAAAACTAGAACACATCAAATTTAAGTTGTCTTAGGCACACCAGGGTGGTTGTAATGTAAAGTATTAGTAGCAGTCAACCAAGTATATGCCAATTAAAGTTGGGAGTTTGCATGCGTTCTCTGTAGGTGTCACCATTGCTTTGTACAATTCTTATGCCAGGAACTGGCTTTTCATTAGGCCACAGGATGTATCTTTTATGCTAAATCCAGGGTCAAAAATCAGAAGTGTGCTCTAAATATGAGATGTCTCCTGGATTATTCCTTTGAAAACAACAAATTGTATTTGAATGATTATATTTCTGTTTGTGATAATATGGATATTTATGTTTCTTCTCTGGGAATAAGTGAATCCTTTCAAGGTCTTTATACAGCACTGTGTGATTCGAAAAGTGAGATGCTTTGAAAATGTATCCATCGAGATTCACAGAGCCTGATTCTACCTGGCACGCTCACTTGCAAGTGATTCTGTATGAGTTGTTGCTGAGAGAAAATTACCATGACATCTTATGAGGTAGTTTAGATTACCAAGCCCTGAGAGTGTGATCCACACAGTTCAAATTAATTATATGCTGACTTCCTATTGGACAGATTTGCTAGAATTCCATTGAGGGAGGCTTGTTTTAAAAGAGAAAGAGAGGCTCACATTAGCAGGGCATGTATGCTTAGGCCAATGTTCTGTTCATAATCATGAGACACTCATTAAATTAAATTCTATCACTTTTGAATTTAACAAAAGTGAAAGCTCTGTGGTGAAGAATGTGAGAGAGGAACGCTGCTCTCTCACTGTTTGCATGGCAGGCCGCAGGAACACACTGGGAGTTTTGTGGAGACATGAAGCTTTTAAATGGTGCAATCACAAAGCCCAGATTACACGACTTTATAATTCCAGTGATAGTATGTTATAAATTTAAAATAGTGACTATACTTTGAAACCTTGCAGAGAAAAATTTAGTGTCTTAGAAAGCACACAGCCATGTGTATTTATTTATCCTGGAAGGCATTCAGTGAAAGATAAAAGAATACAATACTCATGCATGCATGCATGCATATACTCACATGTACACACAGGCAAATATATGCACATGCATCCACACATGCACACTGATGCACACACACATGCGTGCATGCACACACATACACACATGCATACACATGCCTTCACACATGCACACATGTATGGACATACATGCACATGTGCACACACACTTTCTGTTTACTTGGTTGCTTTATGTGGTACTCTTCTAGCTAGCAAAGTCACTAACTTCCTTTATATATAATTGTGTGATAAAATGTTAGTAAATACTACTAATTTCTTCAGCAAATTATGCCAAAATAATTGTTGATCTATTTTGCAAAGAGTATTTTTAGGTAGACATTCTTTAGAATGTGCAAAATCTGGTACTTCAGGTGTGGAAGAAAAGCAAGAGCAGTTTCTCTTAAATACCACACAACATATGCTCTCTCACACGCACCTGTCGCAGGTGCTTGGAAAAGAAAAGAAAGAAGTCAAAAATGTACTACAATTTTTTCCAAAGCAAAGTCTTATAAGCTACCCTTGAATATTTTCTCACAAAAAAGTAAAATAAAATAAAATAAAACCTTCAGCATATTGACACAGGTTACCCAGAGATGCCACCACATGCTGCCCATGGCCAAAAAGGAGGTATTAAGACAGAGGTAATGACAAAGCCACAAGTTGTAGATCAAAATTTCCTCCAAAACGATTTTTCAAGTATTTTCATTATTATTAATATCATCATCATCATCATCATCATCATCATCATCATCATCATCATCATCATCATCTCTGTATGTATTTCCATGTGGGAGCATGTCTACGTGAAGTGGTGAGTGTGAACATATGTATGTATGGGTAGAGATATCCAGTGTCTTCCTCAGTCTCCCTCTCCCTCCCTTTCTCCCTTCCTCACACTCCCTCCCTCTCCCTTTTCCCCCCCTCTCTCTGTCTCTCTGTCTCTGTCTGTCTGTCTGTCTGTCTGTCTGTCTGTCTCTCTCTCTCCCTCTCTCTGTATGTGTGTGTGTGTGTGTGTGTGTGTGTGTGTGTGTGTGTTCATTTTGAGACAAGGTCTCTCATTGGTGGGAAAGGTCACTGATCCACTAGACTGTCTGACTTGCAAACTTCAAAGATCCCCTGTTCTACATCTCTAGAGCTAGGATTAGAGTGAGTCATGTGCCACTACCCAGGTTCTTGTGATCTTAAGTCAGGTCCTTCTGTTTGTTCTGCAAGTATTTTATCATCCCATCTCCCACCCTCCAGTTTCAGTTGGTTGACCAATTAGGACTGTATATATTTATAGAATACAATGCAATGCTTTATGTATGTGTATGTCATAGAATGAGCAGAATTGGACTGCTTAACAATCTATCATCTCAAATTCATCTTTTTGGGGGGATATGGAAAGCAAACTGTAATCTGTGCTATTCTGAAATGCACAATGAATTATTACTGTTGCTGTCACAGCAGAATGTTTTCCTGCTCTATCTGTAACTTTATGTCTGCTCACCAATGTCTCCCCTGCCCTCCCTCACACCTCAAGTAGCCTCATAAATACTTTCTATGTCTATGAGCTGGATATTTTTGGATTCACCATCCAAATGACATCACAGGCATGCCAACGCCTCTTCTCTAAATCTTCCTTTGCCAATTTTGAGTGCCTTTCAAATGAAAGACATTCTCTGATGGTTTTGAGTCCAAAGGCCTTTTAGATGTCAGTAGATGATAACAAATGTATTGGATAATTTGAATCACTGAGAAACACAGAATCAGACTGAGATACAACCTACAATTTATTCACCTAATTCTTCTACATTTACAGTACAGAAAAGTTGGACTATTCAGGCACTGATTATATATGGCTGGTCACACCCAAGCTCCTGGTTATGTCTATATTCTTTTTATTGTTCCATGGAACTTAGACAATTTTGTAGACTTCCTGTGTATAGATGACTGGCTCAGCTGCTGTCACTGGTTTATTTAGTGGAAGTGTAAGTAAAACCTTTACTAATTGTAATTTAGCTCTTACAAGCCAGCTTTGGAATAGTTTACATTTTAGTAAAATGCCATAGTTTCACACTCATCTGAGGGATTTTTTGTTTTGGTTTGGGTTTTTGTTTTTTCAAGACAGGTTTTCTCTGTCTAGGCCTGGCTGTCCTGGAACTCACTCTGTACACCAGGCTGGCCTTGAACTCAGAAATCCGCCTGCCTCTGCCTCCCCAATTGCTGGGGTTAAAGGCATGAGCCACCACTGCCCGGCTCATCTGAGGTTTTAACTACACTATATTATATAAAATACTAAAGGGGGTATAAATGAATGTGAACTTGCTCATTGTGCTCATATACAGTTTATGATTTCAGTAGAACTATCTTTCTCCTGAAGAATTTATCAGTGTTATGGATTGTGACTACTTTATTCTCTAGATCACATGTCCATTATAAACATCTATCCCCAAAGCAGAAACATGCTGGGCTTTCCATGTGGGGTCCCATAGATGCAGCTTTACCTGAGTTGGTATATTGCATGGCAAGATGCTCATACAAAGACTGCATCCTGGAGGCATTCTACTGAGAGACCTATATTTACACTGTTTCATGTCACACTTGCATAATTATACATGGGAGAATGACACTATATTGTCTGCTGAATGAGGATTTTAAAGCTTTGTGACTGGAACTCACATAAAGACTGACCTTTCTCTTCCAAGCAACATATCTTTTTGTTGAGCAAATTCGCCAATTAAGCTGATCTGTTTTCAGGTTCTGCTTCCCATGAGTGGAAGCTGTCACTGAGAGTTGCATAGTGACTTTATTCCATGGTCATACAATCTTTCCTTCAGCACAAATATACCCGGAGGGTGGTCATGCTTTTTGTATCCTTTCATTTGATTCTACTTATTCCAGTTGTTCATAATAATAAACACATCCACCGTACTAACAAGGTGGCTTAGTGGATAGAAACACTTGCCACCAAAGCCTGACATCTTGGATTTAATCCCTGGGATCCACATGATCCCCACGAAGGGAAACAATTACTGCAAGTTGTCCTCTAACCTTCACAGACTATGGTATGCATGTGCTACCACCTCCAACAAGCACAGAATATAAGTGTATAAAATATAAAAATTATAAAAAAAAATGCCCATGTCATTCTCAAAAGATTCTGCTTCAATGGCTATTTATATAACTACTACAGAGATAATGCTAACAAGAAAAATACAGCATTCTCAAACTGTTCTCCTATGAAAAAAAAGATAAACTATATAAAGGTTCTGTTTATAGATTGTTCTTTAAGTCTGACAGGTCTATAATTTAAATTAAAATCTCCGTTCTCTCTGCCCAACTGGTGCATTACTGCCCCAGGTCGCATCGTGTGGACACTGACTCCACATGTTACTTAGTCCAGAAAGGGTTCAGTTTAAACTTAGGAACCGTTGCCAGAGTTACAAAGTCAATCAATGTTCCTAATGACCATTTTCTTTTCACTTTCAAAAGCCATTTGACTCATCCCCTAACCAGTGTGCAGGGGTTTCAGGCCTTCCATATTACTGCAGATACAAAGTTGTTCTGCCTTCTCTCTTTTGCCTTATCATAAAAGAACATCTGAGGGAGTTCTGCCTAAAGAGAGTGTCCAAATATTGGCTGAAGTCTTTAGACACTGAAGCGGGCAGAAAATACAGTGAACGCAGACCTTTTATATCAACCTCTCTGTCAGGAATACTTAAAACAGAGTCATACATCAAACTTTATGCATTGTTTTACTTGAGCTTATAATTATGAATTATTTAACTGAGATTTGGATATTATCAAATTGTTAGAAGAAAACAAAATCATACGACCATATATAATCAAGTATTGGTCTATCTGTGATGTGGGAAAAAGAGAATAATGTCTCTGTTGCTGCTGGATATTGTATGGTTGCTGATAATTAAACAATAATTTTCTAACTGAACACAGGGGGAAAGGCACTGGTTATATGTTCTCTGGCAAAGAGGCCCTGGCTTATAAGGCCATATACAAAACATTTATTTTCCTGTCCTTTCATAGAGAATTCCAGAATTAATTTGTAATTTAATACAAATCAACAGTGAATTTTCAAAATGTAATGTGGATATGTATACATGTATATATGTTTGTGTCTTTATCTATGATATATATGTCTGTCTTCTCTCTCTCTCTCTTTCTCTCTCTCTCTCTCTCTCTCTCTCTCTCTTTCTCTCTAAATATGCATATGTGGTGTATATCTGTCCATGTCTATATGCATATGAAAAGTGAAAGGAAAACCTATAGTGACATCTATTAAATGGTTCTCTCCACCCTAAGCACCATAGCAGCTTTGAGTGAAAACAAAACAAAACAAAACAAAACTCTTCCCATCTAAACTAGAAAAGCAAATGTTGCAATGAAAATACTAATAATGTGAACATTACCATGCACCAATATGGTAAGTGCAGCAAGTCCCTAGATAAGAACAAAAGGATTCCATCCATCATTTTCACCTTGCTTATGAAAATAATGATAAAATGTGTTGCAGGATTTTCTCTGTCTAATTACATTAGGGTAGTGGGAGGCCTGTGGTTGGACAGGGAAAAGGGAGGCGGAGCTAAGAGTTGCAGAGACAGGGAATGTCTCGAGGTAGCAGGGAGAAAGGATGATGGCGGTGGACGTGGTGGATGTGGATTAGTGTGGCTGTGACCAGCCACAGGTTGTTATGATATAATGTTAGACTATTGAATAATTTTTCTAATCTAGGTGGGAAGCTTTTATCATTATCAATTGGTTCTGAAATTATTGTGTTGGCATCTTGTGTATTGAGAGTTTATTGATATATAAATCTGATTGGTTAACTATAAGCATTGAGTCTTGTTTTTTACCAGGTTACTGGGTATTGTGTTATCAAACCATGAGTATGGTGAATCTATTTGGTTATTGGAATGTGGAACAGAGCTGGTGGGACCCCAGCAGGACCCCGGTGGGATCCCACTGGGACATAGTGATGGGGCCCACCGGTGATGGTACTAGAGCGGGAACATGGCCCAATGGGGCTGGAGAGTTAGCCAGTTGAGAGAAGCAAGAGTGCATAGAGTTGGCAGGTTCATTTTTTTCATATTTCCTGCAACAATGTTGCACTGATTAGTGTCAATTAATGTAATGCAAAAAGCTCCATGAGAAGCCCGTGTGAAATTTCAGTTTGCAGGGTTGAAAATCAGAAGGTTGAATTCTTTTCATTTACTATCTTTACACAAGCAAAATATCCTATCTGTTAAGCATTGCCACTTAACCAACTTAATAGTGTGTAACTTCCATGTGTAAATGAAAATCAGTGAGGTATAAACTAGTAGGATCTCATATCATACCTCCGTAGTGTTGACGTTCAGCCTTTCTAAGTGCAGAGAAATGAAGAAAGTAAAATCAAACAAAACACATCACTGAATGGAAATGGACTGCAATGGCCTCATTTTTAGAATCATTGCCAATATGGTTTTTTTTTTTTCCTGTGTGTGTGTAGTGTGTGTCTGTGTGTCTGTGTGTCTGTGTAATATTGGACACAGTAACATCTTCACTATTTCTCAACCTTGATTTCATTAAATTAACTAAACTCTGAATCCATTATTGTTTTAGTTTTCTTTTTGATGCTTGGATAAAACACACTGACCAAAACCACTCTATGAGAGAAAGTATTGTCTGGCTTACACTCCCAGGTCACAATGGATCACTGGAGGAATTAGAGCAGGAACTCAAGAAAGAATTTAAACCAACAGTCATGGAAGTATGCTGCTCACAGCCTTCTTCACTGACCCATGCTTCTTCACTGACCCATGCTCAGTTATCTTTCTTACACAGCCTAGGACCATCTGCCCAGGAAATAGCACCACCCACAATGATGTTGGATGTGGATGTAGGAGACTAGGTCCTTCTACATCAATTAAGTTAGTCAAGACAGTCTTTTACAGACCTGTGCACAAGCCAACACAATAAATATCATTGCTCAAGCCTCGCTTTCAAGTGATTCTAGGCTGTGTCAAGTTGACAAGAAATGCTAACTAGGAAAATTATGTAGGTCCTTCTTGGGAATAAGGAGTCCTGACATATTTGCATGAGCCAATATCAGCCTCCATTCTAATTTTTTGAGGCTCACATGTGTCCAATTCTCACTGTACTTGCCTCTTGTTGATTTGCTTGCTTGACTTCCAGGTAGAATGTCCTATGGCCTTCTTCAGGTCACAAAAAGAAAAGGAGGCTCATTCCTCCTTTCCTCTGAACAACTCAAAGATTCCAACAAAATGATTACCTATAAGCCTCAAGGGTAAGCGATCCTAGTTCAGGAGAGTTGAATAAGACATAATTAGTTGAGAATATGACAACTTAAGTTTCAATTGAGTACAATATTAGCCAACCATTGCTGTATGCACTCCATGTTACTGTGGACGCTGATACGATTTGAAAGAAAAATGTCACTGAGTGGTGGTGATGCCTGCCTTTAATCCCAGCACTTGGGACACAAATGCGGCAGATCTGTGAGTTCAAGACCAGCCTGATCTACAGAATGCCCAGATCTACAGCAGAGACAGGTAGAGTTTGAAGTCAGGCTTGTCTACAGAGCACTTTCAGAACAGTAGAGGCTACACAAAGGAACCTTGTCTGGGGAAAGGAGGAGGAGGAGGAATGTCCATACAGTTCCATGTGTTTGAACATGTGTTTCCCAGCTAGAGATACAATTTTGGAAAGTTACATAACCTTTGGAAGATACAGCCTAGCTGGAGTTGCTAGATTATTGGACTTGAAGTTTATACATCAGCCTACTTCCTGTCCAATATTTTCTTCCCAAGACGTGAGGAAGTGAGGAATCTCATGCATGTTCCTGCTGGCATAGAGCCTTTCCCTCCATTCCTTCCTTGGCATGATCCCTTCAAGCCATGAGCCAACATGAACTCTCCTAACTAAATCAGTTCTGGAAGGTATTCTGTCATATTAGTAAAATGAGTACCCAATTAAGAAAATCAGAGTAGGCGTTATTCTTGCTGAAAATTGACCATGTGGTTCCTGTGTCCTAGGAAGGATGTGGAAGAGTTTGGAGCTCCTGATGTGGCAGAATTCTATAAGGTGGGCATCACAGGATATTCTGGTGTGAGTTTGAAAGACCAGAATAATTTTAAAAAGGCTTGCTGGGAAGACAGATGTTTTTGTCTCTATGACAAAGTCTCATTTACAATACATTGGCAAGATGGAGACTCTTCAGTTTACAAGTGCCATCTTTCACAAGATGGCTAAGCTCTCATTATGAGAATATCCCAGGTCTAATTAATAACAATAATTAGTACTATATACAAATTCATCTCACACTTAATGATTTTTTTTTATTTTGACAGAATCTATTTGTTTCTGGCTATCTAACTCCTACTAAAGATTTAAAGAAAATGGAACCCCAAAGCTTTTTGTGGAATGTAAATTAGTATGAAAAAAATGAGTTGGGTAGCTATTTTACATTGTCCATTTAGAAAATCTTTAATATGAACAACATACAAAGATGAAAGTTTCATTTGGGCTCAATTCTAGGTGCCCATTCATGGTCACTTGACCTTGTACTTCTGGGTCTGTAACAAGGCAAGACACTATCACAGAAGACTTTGTGGTGAACAGAGGTTTTCAGTGCATGACAAACCAAAAGGAGAAAGAGGAGAGGAAATAGGTGAGGTAGAAGCAGGAAGAGAGAGATAGGAGAAGAAATTTAACTATTAAGAAAAACAAAAACTATTTCAGGATCATTTGATTTCATCTGATCATGTTTTGAAAAGCCTCAAGGATTGAGTAGCTATTACAAAAGTGAATCCTAAAACACATATACATATCTAGATAGTTGTGCCTACTGAGATATTGTTTTTGCTTCGGACTTCTATATACAAGACTATCTTCAACTCCTGCAAGCCAAGTTTTTTGTCACTCTATGTAAAAACAGCACATCAACTAAGTGTCTTTAGTAATGTCAAAGCGGTACATTTGTCTATTTGATGGCTTTGCTACAGAAACACAGCTCAGTGAGATTACTTCCCTGCCATAAGAATATACATTATTTCTGATTCTCCCTCAGAATAATGCATCTCCTGACATCTTGTACCAGGTCTCAAAAATTTTAACCTTTTTTTTTCCAGAAAGAGAATAGATTTCACCTTAAAAACATTTTTTCTGAGACAGTCCACAATTTTAGCAACGACAACAACAACAAAAAAACAAGGAAGGAAGGAAGGAAGGAAGGAAGGAAGGAAGGAAGGAAGGAAGGAAGGAAGGAAGGAAGGGAAAAAGGGAAGAAGGGAGGGAGAGAGAAGGAAGAAGGAAGGAAGAGAGAGGAAGAGAGAGAGAGAGAAAAAATGGACCCAGAGAATGGTATCTGTCAGAGCATCACAGACATATATTCTTATCTACAAGAAAGCTTAGATAGCATATCCAGGAGCTGTAAATATTTCAGGGATCCTGGGAGCTAACTTTGTCTTCATCGTGCAGATAAATGTGATATTTCCAACAATAATAACAGTAATAATATCAAGCACTATGTAATGAATGCTTGAACTGGGTGCTAAAACCCAGTTAGTCTGTACAACAGTACTGAGGAAGTGGATTCTGAAGGTTTCTGATTCCCTAAATAAGAAAGCTGAGGTTTCAGGCTGCCGAAGTGGCAGGGTAGCTGAGACAGGATCCTTTCTACCTCTGCCTACAACCAGGAGGGACTACGGATCCACAACCTTCTCTGCACACTTTTCTCACAAATGGAGAGCTTCTCTCCAGGGAGTGCTCTGACCCCAGGTCTCATGTGGGACCAGCTGGGAGTCACAGGCCACAGAAGTTGCGGCCTTCATTTATCCATCTGCACCCAGGAGGGACAGCTGATCCATAGCCCACTGCACAGGGGTCCTAACAGGGTAGAGCTGATCTCCCAAAAGTGCTAACACAGGCTTACAGACCCAACCAGACACAGCGAGAACATCTAACACAAGAGATTAACAGATGATTAAAGGCAAACACAAGAATCTTACCAACAGAAAGCAAGACTACTTGGCATCATCAGAACCCAGTACTCCCACCACAGCATGTCCTGGATATCCCAAAAACACTGGAAAAGCAAGATTTGGATCTAAAAGCATATCTCATGATCATGATAGAGGAATTTAAGAAAGACATAAATAACTCCCTTAAAGAAATACAGGAGAACACAAATAAAGAGGTACAAGCCCTTAAAGAAGAAACACAAAAATCCCTTAAAGAATTACAGGAAAGCAAAACCAATCAGGTGAAGGAATTGAACAAAACCATCCAGGACCTAAAAATGGAAGTAGAAACAATTAAGAAATCACAAAGAGAGAGAACTCTGGAGATAGAAAACCTTGGAAACAAGTCAGGAGCCTTTTAAGAAGGAATGAAGTATCCACACTTTGGTCTTCCTTCTTGAGTTTCTTGTGGTTTGTGGATTGTACTATGTATATTCCGATCTTCTAGGCTAATATCCACTTATCCGAGAATGCATACCATATGTGTTCTTTTGTGATTGGGTTACCTCACTCGGGATGATATTCTCTAGGTCCATCCATTTCCCCAAGAATTTCATAAATTCATTGTTTTTAATAGCTGAGTAGTACTCCATTGTGTAGCTGTACCACATTTTCTGTATCCATTCCTCTGTTGAGGGACATCTGGGTTGTTTCCAGTTTCTGGCTGTTATAAATAAGGCTGCTATGAACATGGTGGAGCATGTGTCCTTATTATATGTTGGAGCATCTTCTGGGTATACGCCCAGGAGTAGTATAGCTGGGACCTCTGGTAGTACTATGTCCAATTTCCGGTGGAACAGCCAAACTGATTTCCAGAGTGGTTGTGCCAGCTTGCAATTCCACCAGCAATGAAGAAGTGTTCCTCTTTCTCCACAACCTCTCCAGCATCTGCTGTCACCTGAGTTTTTTATCCTAGCCATTCTGACTGGTGTGAGGTGAAATCTCAGGGTTGTTTTGATTTGCATTTCCCTGATGCCTAAGGAAGGATGTTCTTTAGGTGCTTCTCAGCCATTAGATTTCACTCAGTTGAGAATTCTTTGTTTAGCTCTGTACTCCATTTTTTAATCAAGTTATTTGTTTCTCTGGAGTCTAACTTCTTGAGTTCTTTGTATATTTTGGATATTAGCCCTCTATCAGATATAAGACTGGTAAAGATCTTTTCCCAATTTGTTGGCTGCCATTTTGTCCTATTGACAGTGTCTTTTGCCTTACAGAAGCTTTGCAATTTTATGAAGTCACATTTATCAATTCTTGATCTTAGAGCATAAGCTATTGGTGTTCTGTTCAGGAAATTTTCCCCTGTGCCTATGTACTTGAGACTCTTTCCCACTTTCTTTTCTATTAGTTTGAGTGTATCTGGTTAAAAGGAACAAAATACCCATGGAAGGATTTTCAGAGACAAACTATGGAACAGATACTGAAGGAAGGACAATCCAGAGACTACTCCACCTGGGGATCCTTCCCATATTCAATCATCAAAACCAGATACTATTGTGGATATCAGCAAGTGCTGGCTGACACGAGCCTGATATAGCTGTCTCCTGAGAGGCTCTGACAGTACCCGACTAATACAGAAGTAGAGGCTTACAGCCATCCATTGGACTGAGTACAGGGTCCCCAGTGAAGGAGCTAGAGAAAGGACCCAAGGAGCTGAAGGGTTTGTAGCACCTTAGCACGAACAACAACATTAACTAACTAGTACCCTCAGAGCTCCCAGGGACTAAAACTCCAACCAAAGAGTACACATGGGGCGACTCATGATTCCAGCAGCATATGTATAGCAGAGGATGGCCAAGTCGGTCATCAATGGGAGGAGAGGCCCTTGCCCCTGTGAAGGGGCAGGGGGTAGGAAACAGGGTTTGTTTTTTGTCTTTGTTTTTGATATTTTTTTTGGAGGGGTAACCAGGAGACAAGATATCATTTGAAATGTAACTAAAGAAAATATCTAATAATAATAATAATAAAAGAAGCTGAGGTTTCCAATGTTTGAGTAAAAGCCCAAATCATGCAGTGATTAGGCTATGACCAAGGTAGGCCCTTGGGAATCCTGTGCTCCTCACAGTGTCATTTGCTGTGGATGTAGGACAGGGTTAAATTTAACCTAGAGTGTGAAATTATTGAAAAGCAAATCTGAGTTAGTAAGGACAGATGCTGAGCTGAGTGGTTGTCAGTTTATCCTGTGCTGGGGACTTGGAGCTCAGGGAGAAGTTCTTGAAGTATAAATATAAAGTACATGGAGCTACTGGAGATATAAAACTTACCTTGTGCAATGAACCTTTTACACAACCACCAGCTTAATTGTAGTTGCTGATTGGCCACCCGGAGTGTGTGTGTGTGTGTGTGTGTGTGTGTGTGTGCACTTGTGTGGTTGTGTACATGCATGCATGTGTGTGTATGTACACGTGTGTGTACGTGCATATGTGTGTGTGTGTGCGCACATGTGTGCGTATGCTTGCATGTGTGTGTGTGTGCACGTGTGTGCTTGTGTACACGCATGCATGTGTGTGTGTACACGTGTGTGTACGTGCATACGTGTGTGTGCACACATGTGTGCGTATGCTTGCATGTGTGTGTGTGTATGTGTGTGTGTGTGCGTGCACATGTGTGCTTGTGTACATGCATGCACGTGTGTATGTACACGTGTGTGTGCGTGCATGCGTGTGTGTGTATGTGCACATGTGTGCGTATGCTTGCGTGTGTGTGTGTGTGTGTGTGTGTGTGTGTGTTCAGGCTACTCAGTGAGCAGCTAGCCTTAGATTTGGCTCTGATCCATCCTGGACTGCCAATAGAGACCTGGCCGGAAAGTGAACTCCATTAATTAGAGTGCAGAGTCAAACATGGTTTCATTCATAGTCCCAGACACAATTCAGAAAACAGACATGATGTCTTTCATATTAAGACTCATAGAAGTGAAAACCTGCCCCCTCAGTCATTTTTTTTAAAATGTACTGAGAAATACTCCAAAAACATCTATATACAAAGGAAAGTGCTCCTTGGATACTGTTCTATTTTGGGTAGATTTGGTCTACAAATAATATATAATACAAATAATTCCTTCTTACAGTGGTTGTAATATAATGGATATTAAATACCAATCCAAGTTAGCTTTAATTTATTCATCAAAGATTTTGGCTTTTAAGACATAGTTTTCTTACCTTTTATGAAATATTAAATATGAAATGCAAAAATATAGTATCCCCATTTTGCTATTGCTCACAGCATGGTCTGAATTCATTATGCAATCGAAGCTTCAACTGCACCAGGTGAGAGAATTCTTGGGATGCAGAATGCTCTGGAAGACTGCGGGCATGTCCTTAGTGAGCAGGCGCTGCTCCTCACAGTGCCCCTACCCCACCCCTAAAAAGAAGAGGCATGTCTCCTGGAAGATAAGATGGTAGGGAGGCTTTGGGCTGTTGTTCTGAGTAAGAAAACATGTGGTCCTATATTTAGTAAGGTATTTGAGCCATCGGATGTGGAATTGAGGGTATTTGTGTAGCTAAATGTTTGTAAGAGAGATGCATAATGTGAAAAATGAGATCATGATTCAAAAGATATTTGATATTATGAATTCTTCTTTACTTTCCAAAATAATTTAAATTGTTGATATAATAACATTTCTGCTGGTCATGTTTCCAAACTTGGTCTGTTAACAGAAAGATCATTGACCCTTAACCAAGGCATTTGCTTTATAACAATAAAACTCATACATCCCACCGTTTCTCAATTTTTAAAAAATATGAAAGACAGAGGTATGAAAATATTCTCTCTCTTCCTCTCTCTCCCTCCCTCTCCTTCCCTCCCTCTCCTTCCCTCTCTCTCCCTCTCTCTCCCTCCCTCTCCCTTTCTCTCTCTCTCTCTCTCTCTCTCTCTCTCTCTCTCTCACACACACACACACACACACACACACACACACACACGCTTACACACAACGGGATTTTTCTATGTAGCTATGGATAGCCTGGGACTCACTAGGTAGACCAGGCTGACTTAGAACTCTGAGATCTGCCTCTTTCTGCCTCCTGGGTGCTAAGGTTGAAGGTGTGTGCTGGCATCATTGCTTTTTAAATACAATTTTTTTACACTATAAATTCCATAAGTAAAAAGGATAGATTTGAATGTTATTAGTCATCTTAATACAATGGGCATACATTTTTTATAATGAAATTGGTTTCTTTTGTTTATGTATTAGGGTATACGTGAGTTCTCTGTGTGTGTGTCCATGTGTATGCATATGTGTGTGTGTGTGTGATTGCATGTGCACATTTCTGCACAGGTGCATGCACCTACACATATACACAGAGACTAAAGGAGCACATCAGATGTCTTTATTATATGCCACATTATTCCCTTGAAAAGGGTCTCCAACTGAGCCTTCAGCTAGGAAGGCTAGGCAGTAAACCTAAGGGATCCTTCTTTCTCTGGGTCCCACACTACTGTGGTTACAAGTGTCTGTTCAACATAGGGCTTGGAATTTGAACTCAGGCTCTCATGCTTGCTCAGTGAGTACAGTTACCCATTGAGCCACCTCGCTAACCTTACCCCACAGTTTCTCATAAAGCAGTAACTAGTCAGAGACCACAGACTGTCAAGTAAAGCATCCAGATTTACATGTTCTGCACTACTGAGGTATTGGAGACTCTCTGTCCTTGAGACAACTGGGTTTACAATAGAAACAGCTTAAGGCAGCAAAAGTGTCACTCTTTGTGAGGACATTTATTCTTCCCTGACAATGACAGCAGTGCATGCCGAGGTCTCTAGTGTCCTTGAGAGCTGTCTACCTTCTGATGATTCATTCCACTCACCTAAGCTGAATTAAAAGCCAGAAGTCACATAAGTTTTGGACGAACATTAGCAGAGATCTTTTTCTTTGGGTTTTTGGAGGAAGGGGCAGCACAACGTGCTGGAAGGAGCCAAAATATCCATTCAGTAAGGATATTACATTAATAGGATCTGAATTTAACTATTTGATGAATATGAGTTTACATTAAAAAGGAGCAATAAGCTTAGAAAGGGAGATAATAAAACACCAGGTACATGTGCTTTGCCTCTCTCTTCACTCCTGACAATTCCATACACAAATACAATGAAATGTGATCAGATCTACCCCTCCTTCCTGCCTCCAGCTCTACCTGTAGCCTCTACCCACCCACCTCCTAACTTCATGTATTTTTTTTCATTGTACCCAGTCTAGTTAATGCTGCCCCTATATAATCATACTTGCATGAGTGTGTAGCCATTCCCAGGAGGCATTCCAACTTGTAGGCACACCCTCAAAAAAGAGTTGAGCTCTCCTATTGAGTTGACCTCTCATCTAAAAAAATACTTAATTACACTGTGACACTTGGGCCACCAGGTTCCAAGGGACCTTGCCTTGCCTGGCATGTCAGTGCTGCAGCTCGCATGGTCCACCCCTGAGTTTGTTTGGATTCACCTCCCTGAAGCCTGCTCAGCACTTGACTGAAAGTGAAAGCTGGCCAGCAGGGAAGAATCAGAATAGCTAAGATCAAAAACTCAAGTGACAGCACATTCTGTTGAGGATGTAGAAAAAGAGGATCATTCTTCCATTGCTGGTTGGATTGCAAGCTGATACAACCACTCTGGAAATCAATCTAGTGGTTCCTCAGATAATTGGAAATAGCTCTACCTGAAGATCCAGCTATACCACTCCTGGGAATACACCCAAAAGATGTTCCACCAGACCACAAGGACACATTTTCCACTATGTTCATAACAGTCTCATTTGTAATACACAGCAAACCAACAGCCAATATCAAATTAAAAAGGTGAGAAATTTGAAACAACCCCATTAATATCAGGGACAAGACAAGGCTACCCACTCTCTCCCTATTTATTCAATACAGTATTTGAAATTCTAGCCAGAGCAATAAGACAACAGAAGGAGATCAAGGGCATGCAAATTGGCAAAGAAGAAGTCAAAAGTATACTATTTGTAGACGATATGATAATATATATATAAGCTACCCCAAAAATTCTATCAGAGAATTCTACAATTGATAAACAACTTCAGTAAAGTGGCTGGATATAAAATAACTTCAAACAAATCAGTGGCCTTCCTTTATACAAATGATAAGGAGGCTGAGAAAGAAAAGAGGGAAACAAAACCCTTCACAATAGTCACAAATAATATAAAATATCTTGGTGTAACTTTAACCAAACAAGTGAAAGATCTGTATGACAAAAATTTCAAGTCTCTCAAGAAAGAAATGGAAAAAGACCTCAAAAGATGTAAATATCTCCCATGTCCATGGACTGGTAGAATTAACATAGGAAAAATGGCCATCCTATCAAAAGCAATCTACAGATTCAAGGCACATCAAAATTCCAACACAATTCTTCAAAGGCATGGAAAGAGCGATTCTCAAATTTATATGAAAAAACAAAAAACCCAGGATAGCAAAGACAATTCTCAACAATAAAAAAATGTCTGGAGAAATTGCCATCCCTGACCTCAAGCTGTACTACAGACCAATCATGATAAAAACAAAACAAAACAACATGGTATTGGTGCAGAGACAGACAAGTAGATAAATGGAATAGAACTGAAGACCCAGAAATGAACCTACACACCTATGAACACTTGATCTTTGACAAAGAAGCCAAAACCATACAACGGATAAAAGAAAGCATAATCAACAAAAGTCTAGAGGTCTGCATGTAGAACAATGCAAGTTGCTTCATATTTATCTGCTCGTTCAAATCTCAAGTTCAAGTGAATCAAGGACCTCCATATAAAACCAGATACACTGAATCTAATAGAAGAAAAAGTGTAAAATAGCTTCAAACACATTGGCACAGGGGAAACTTTCCTGAACAGAACACCAATGACTTATACTATAAGATCAACAATCAACAAATGGGACCTCATGAAATTGAAAGGCTTCTGTAAGGCAAAGGACACTATCAATAGGTCGAAATGGCAACCTACAGATTAGGGGAAAATCTTGACTAAACACTACATCTGATCGAGGGCTAATATCTAAAATATACAAAAAAAAAAAAAAAAAAAAAAAAAAAAAAAAAAAAAAAAAAAAAAAAAAAAAACTCAAGAAGTAGTACTCCAAAAAACAAACAAACAAACAAACAAACAAATAACCCAATTAAAAATTGGGGTATAGAGCTAAACAGAAAATTCTCAACAGTGGAGTCTCAAATGGCTGAGAAACACTTAAAGAAATGTTCAACATCCTTAATCATCAGGGAAATGCAAATTTTCTTAAAAATTTAGATCTACTTACTCAACCCAAGCTTTCTAGGTAACCCAACATTATACGGTTCATTTTTTAACACTATGAAACTGTTTTATTATTTCTGAAACAACATCAAGATAGCACATATATGGGTGGTGATCAAGGATTCCAGGTCAAAGAAGAAAAACACTTTCAGAGTTTTTTTAAACTGTGGATTTTTTTAAATTCTGTCTCATATATAAAAAAAAAAGCTAAGTATCAGAGACAGACAACATAAGCAAGAGGACATGATGCTTGCTCCAAGGAACACTTGTAAGTGTTCCTGGCATTCTACTACATGTTTTCTAGGGCGTACTGATTTAATCCTCCCAAAAGAAGCTGTAAACTTTATAATCCTCATTTTATGGTTAAATAAACTAAAATATGAACAAAGGTTAACTATTACTGAGGCATAAGGTCACACTATTTGAAATTTAAAGCACTTCTGTGAAAATACAAAAGTTCTGTATGTCATGTGTACAGAACAGCCATGCAGTGAAACTCTTTGCTTCCCATGAGACTCTACAAAATGTCAAAATAAGTATGAGTTCTAATATATAATAATCTTAGATGCAAACTAAATCTGTGATTTATATGAAGTCAGTGTCTCCATATAGAAATTTCAGTAATATCAATTTATTGACATTGGTACTACAAAATATTTAGGCTGGTCAGTAAAACAGAAATGGTGATATAATACTATTATTTCTGTTATTGCTCATTTCTGTTTTAAGTGATTTTATCAAAGAAATTAAGATTTAGAGTACCTGTGATAATAAGAACCTTTTCCAGTTATACTTTTTAAAGAAACATACCTAGACCTGCTAATATTCTATTATGACAGCTTTTCAAATGGACTATGATTCATTTTAAATGACTCATTAAACTAATTGATAATGCACACATATAACAATAAACAAATCCATTTCTTACTAATGGAGATTTTATTACCAGTTACTAAAATAGCTGGAATCTTCCTTTGCTGCATGTTTCAGATTTTTCTTTTTATATTTTGTTATTTTTAATGTTTTTATTATTTATTTACTTACTTACTTACATATTTATTTTTCACACTCCAGATCTTATTCCACTCTCCATCCACCCTACAACTGTTCTACATCCCATACCTCCTCTCTGTCCTCCTGTCTCCACAAGGATGTCCCCACCCACCCCCACCCCACCAGATCACTAAATTCCCTGGGGCCTCCAGTCTTGTCAGGGTTAGGTGCATCTTCTCTGACTGAATCCAGACCTGGCAGTCCTCTGCTTTGTATGTGTTGGAGGCCTCATATAAGCTGTTGTATGTTGCCTGGTTGGTTATCTAGTGTTTGTGAGATCTCAGGGGTCCAGGTTGAGACTGTTGGTCCTCCTACAGGGTTGCCGTCCTCCTCAGCTTCTTCCAGCTTTTCCCTAATTCAACCACAGGGATCAGCAGCTTCTGTCCAATGGTTGGGTGCAAATTTCTGCATCTGACTCTTTCAGCTGCTTGTTGGGTCTTTAGGAGGACAGTCATGACAGGTCCTTCTTTGTGAGCGCTCCATAGCCTCAGTAATAGTGTCAGGCTTTGGGGTCTCCTTTTGAGCTGGATTCCACTTTGGGCCTGTCACTGGACCTTATTTTCCTTAAACTCTTCTCCATTTCTATCCCTACAGTTCTTTCAGACAGGAAAAATTATGGGTCAGAGTTTAGACTGTGGGATAGCAACCACATCCCTCCATTAATGTCCTGTCTTTCTGCTGGAGATGGGCTCTACAAGTTCCATCTCCCCACTGTCAGGCATTTCATCTAAGGACCTGCCCTTTGAGAATTGAGAGTCTCTCAACTCCCAGGTCTCTGGTACTTTCTGGAGGGTCCCCCCAAACGCCTACCTCCTGAGGTTGTCTGTTTCCATTCTTTCTGCTGGCCCTCAGGACTTCAGTCGTTTTCCCCAACCCAATACCAGATCATTCTGCCCTCTTCCCACCCACCTTCATCCCTTTTCCCTCCCAAGTCCCTCCATCCCTCCCCCATTGTGATTACTTTCTTCTCCCTCCCAAGTGAGACTGAGGCATCCTCAGTTGGGCCCTTCAGCTTGACCTTTTTGAGTTCTGTGGACTGTATCTTGGGTATTCTGTACTTTTGTTTTTGGCTAATATCCTCTTATTAGTGAGTACATACCATGCATGTCCTTTTGGGTCTGAGTTACCTGACTCAGGATGATACTTTCTAGTTCCATCCATTTGCCTGCAAAACTCGGGATACCCTTGTTCTTAACAGCTGGGTAGTATTCCATTGTGTAAATGAGCCACATTTCCTGTATCCATTCTTCTGTCATGGGACATCTGGGTCATTTCTAGCTTCTGGCTATCACAAATAAGGCCGCTGTGAATACAGTAGAACACATGCTACTGTGATATGGTGGGCATCTTTTGAGTATATTCCCAGTAGTGGTATGGCTGGGTCTTTAGATAGATCTATTTCCAATTTTCTGAGGAACCTCCAGATTGATTTCCAGAGTGGTTGGACCAGTTTGCAATCCCACCAGCAATGGAGGAGTGTTCCTCTTTTCTCCACATCCTTGCCAACATGTGTTGTCACCTGAGTTTTTGATCTTAGCCATTCTGATATGTGTAAGATGGAATCTCAGGGTTGTTTTGATTTGCATTTCTCTGATCACTAAGGACTTTGAACATTTCTTTAGATACGTCTCAGTCATTCAAGATTCCTCTGTTGTAAATTAGTTGTTTAGTTCTATACCCCATTTTTTGATTGGTTTGTTTGGTTTTTTGGTGATTAACTTCTTGAGTTCTTTATATATTTTGGATATTAGCCCTCTATCGGATGTGGGGTTAGTGAAGTTTTTCCCCCAATCAGTAGGTTGCCAATTTGTCTTGATTATGTCCTTTGCCTTACAGAAGCTTTCCAGTTTCATGAGGTCCTATTTATCAGTTCTTGATCTTAGAGAACTAAGAGTTGGAGTTCTGCTTAGGAAATTTCCTGCTGTGCCAATGAATTCAAGGTTCTTTCCCACTTTCTCTTCTATTAGATTCAGTGTATCTGGTTTTATAATGAGGTCTTTGATCCACTTGGACTTGAGCTTTGTGTGAGGTGACAAATATGGATCTATTTTCATTGTTCTACCTACAGACAGCCAGTTAGACCAGCACTATTTATTGAATATGCTTTTCCCCCCCCCATTGTATACTTTTGGCATCCTTGTCAAAGATCAAGTGTGTGTAAGTGTATGTGTTTTATTTCTGGATCTTCAATTCTATTCCTTTGATCAATATGTCTGTCTCTGTACCAGCACCATGCAGTTTTTATCACTATTGCTCTGTAGTAGAGCTTGAGGTCAGGGATGGTGATTCCCCCAGCCTTCTTTTATTGTTAAGAATTGTTTTCACTATTCTGGGTTTTTTGACTTTCCAGATGAATTTGAGAATTGCTTTTTCTATGTCTTTGAAGAATTGTGTTGGGATTTTGTTTTTGGCTAATATCCACTTATTAGTGAGTACATCTGTAGATTCCCTTTGGTAGGACGGCCAGTTTTACTGTGTTAATTCAGCAAATCCATGAGCATGAGAGATCTCATTTTCTGAGATCTTCTTCTATTACTTACTTGAGAGACTTGAAGTTGTTAGCATACAGATCTTTCACTTGTTTGGTTAGAGTTACCCCAAGATATTTTATATTATTTGTGGCTATTTTGAAGGGAGTTGTTTCCCTAATTTCTTTCTCAGCCTGTTTATCATTTGTATAAAGGAAGGTGCTCATTTATTTGAGTTAATTTTATATCTGGCCACTTTGCTGAAGTTGATTATCAACAGGAGAAGTTCTCTGGCAGAATTTTTGGGGTTGTTTATGTATCCTATCCTATCATCTGCAAATAGTGATACCTTTATTTCTCCTTTGCCAATTTGTATCCCCTTGATCTCTTTTTGTTGTCTTATTGTTCTAGCTAACACTTCGAGTACTATATTGAATAGATATGGGGAGAGTAGGCATACTTGTTCTGTCTCCAATTTTAATGGGATCACCTCAAGTATGTCTCCATTTAATTTGATATTTCTTGTTGGCTTGCAGTAAATTGCTTTTATTATGTTTAGGTATGTGCCTTTAATTCCTGATCTCTCCAATGCTTTTAACATGAAGGAGTGTTATATTTTGTCAAATTCTCTTTCTGCATCTAAGAAGATGATCATGTGATTTTTTTGAGTTTATATAGTGGATTACATTAATGGATTTTCCTGTATTGGCCCAATCTTGCACTCCTGGGATGAAGCCTACTTGATCATGGTGAATGACAGGTTTTTTTTAATTGGATATTTTCTTTATTTACAATTCAAATGTTATCTCCTTTTCCTGTTTCCATACCCCACCCCGGGAAACACCATATCACACCATTCCTTCCCCTGCTTCTATGAGAGTGTTCCTCCACCCACCCACCCACTCCCACCTCCCTGCCCTTGATTCCCCTACACTGCGACATCTATCAAGCCTTCATAGGGCAAAAGACTTCTCCTCCCATTGATGCATGACAAGGCCATTCTCTTGTACATATGCAGCTGGAGCCATATGTACTCCTTTGTTGATGGCTTAGTCCCTGGGAGTGGGATCTGGTTGGTTGATATTGTTATTTTTCTTATGGAGTTGCAAACCCCTTCATCTCCTGCAGGCTTTTCTCTGACTCCTCTATTGGGAGCCCCACACACTCAGTCCAATGGTCGGCTGCAAACATCCACTTCTGTATTTGTCAGGCTCTGGCAGAGACTCTCAGGAGACACCAATATCAGGCTCCTTTCAGCATTCCCTTCTTGGCATCCACAATATTGTCTGGGTTTGGTAACTGTATGCAGGATGAATCCACAGGTGGGGCAGTCTCTAAGTCTCTAGGTGGCCTTTCCTTCAGTCTCTGCTCTACATTTTATCTCCATATTTGTACCTGTGAGTATTGTGTTCTCTTTCTAAGAAAGACCAAAGTACCCACACTTTGGTCTTCCTTCTTATTGAGCTTCATGGGGTCTGTGAATTGTATCCTCATTATTTGGAGCTTTTTGGGCTAATATCAACTTATGAGTGCATACCATGTATGTTCTTTTGCAATTAGATTACCTCACTCAAGATGATATTTTCTAGTTCTATCTATTTGCCTAATAATTTCATGAATTCATCATTTTTAATAGCTGAATAGTACTCCATTGTGTAAATGTACCACATTTTCTGTATCCATTCTTCTGTTGAAGGACATCTGAGTTCTTTCCAGCTCCTGACTATTATATGTAAGGCTGCTATGACATAGTGGAGCATTTGTCCTGATTACATGTTGGAGCATCTTCTTGGTATATGCCCAGGTGTGGTATAGCTGGGTACTCAGGTAGTACTATGTCCAATTTTCTGAGGAACCATCAAACTGATTTCCAGAGTGGTGATACCAGCTTGCGATCCCACCAGCAATGGAAGAGTGTTCCTCTTTCTCCACATCCTCATCAGCATCTGCTGTCACCTGAGTTTTTTATTTTAGCCATTTTGACTGGTGTGAGGTGGAATCTCAAGGTTGTTTTGATTTGCATTTCCCTGATGACTAAGGGTGTTGAACATTTCTTTAGGGGCTTCTTGGCCATTAGATATTCCTCAGTGAAAATTCTTTGTTTAGCTCTATGCCCCATTTTTTAATAGGGTTATTTGGTTTCTGGAGTCTAACTTCTTGAGTTCTTTGTATATATTGGATATTAGCCCTCTATCAGATGTAGGATTGGTAAAGATCTTTTCCCAATTTGTTGGTTGCTTTTTTTGTCCTTTGCTTTACAGAAGCTTTGCAATTTTATTAGGTCCCATTTGTCGATTCTTGATATTATAGTATAAGCCATGGATGTTCTGTTCAGGATTTTTTTCCCTGTGCTCATGTGTTCAAGGCTCTTCCCCACTTTTTCCTCTATAAGGTTCAGTGTATCTGGTTTTATGTAGAGGTCCTTGATCCACTTGGACTTGAGTTTAGTACAAGGAGATAAGAATGGGTCAATTTGCATTTTCTACATGCTGACTATCAGTTGAGCCAGTACCATTTGTTAAAAATGCCGTTTGTTTTTTTTTAAAACTGGATGGTTTTGCTCCTTTGTCAAAAATCAAGTGACCATAGGTGTATGGATTCATTTCTGGGTCTTCAATTCTATTCCATTGATATTCCTGTTTGTCTCTGCACCAATACCAAGCAGGTTTTTTTTTTTTTCACTATTGCTCTAAAATACGGCTTGAGGTAAAAGATGGTGATTCCCCCAGAAATTCTTTCATTGTTGAGATAGTTTTCACTATCCTAGGTTTTTTGTTATTCCAGATGAATTTGAAAATTGTTCTTTCTAGCTCTGTGAAGAATTTAGTTGGAATTCTGATAGGGATTGCATTGAATTTGTAGATTGCTTTTGGCAAGATGGCCACTTTTACTATATTAATCCTGCCAATCCATGAGCATTGGAGATCTTTCCATCTTCTGAGATCTTCAATTTCTTTCTTCAGAGACTTGAACTTCTTGTCATACAGATCTTTCACTTGTTTGGTTAGAGTCACACCAAGGTATGTAATATTATTTGTGACTATTTTGAAGAGTATCATTTCCCTAATTTCTTTTTTAGCCTGTTTATCCTTCAAGTAAAGGACAGCTATTAATTTGTTTGAGTTAATTTTATATCCAGCCACTTTGCTGAAGTTGTTTATCAGCTTTAGGAGTTCTCTGGTGGAATTGTTGGGATCAGTTAAGTATAAGATCCTATCATCTACAAATAGTGATATTTTGACTTCTTTTTCAATTTGTATCCCTTTGTCGTCCTTTTGTTTTCTAATTGCCCAGATAGAACTTCAAGTTCTATGTTGAATAGATAGGGAGAGAGAGGTCACCTTGTCTAGTCCCTGATTTATTTTTATTTTATTTTATTTTATTTATTTATTTATTTATTTTTTTTTTTTTGATTTTCGAGACAGGGTTTCTCTGTATAGCCCTAGCTGTCCTGGAACTCACTATGTAGACCAGGCTGGCCTCGAACTCAGAAATACTCCTGCCTCTGCCTGCCAAGTGCTAGGATTAAAGGTGTGCGCCCGGCTTCTAGTCCCTGATTTTAGTGGGATTGCTTCAAGTTCTTCTCCATTCAGTTTGATGTTTGCTACAGGTTTGCTGTATATTGCTTTTACTACGTTTAGGTATGGGCCTTGAATTCTTGATCTTTCCAAAACTTTTAACATAAAGGGATGATAAATTTTGTAAAATGTTTTTTTTCAGCATCTAATGAAATGATCATGTAGTTTTTTTTTTCCTTGAGTTTGTTTATGTAGTGGATTACATTGATGGATTTCCATATACTGAACCATCCCTACATCCTTGGGATGAAGCCAACTTGATTGTGGTGAATGATGGTTTTGATATTATCTTGGATTCAGTCGGCAAGAATTTTACTGAGCCTTTTTGCATCAATGTTCATAAGGGAGATTGGTCTGAAGTTCTCTTTCTTTGTTTGGTCATTGTGTGGTTTAGGTATATGTGTAATTGTGACTTCATAGAATGAATTGGGTAATGTATCTTCTGTTTCTATTTTGCGGAATAGTTTAAAGAGTATTGGTATTCGATCTTCTTTGATGGTCTGATAGAATTCTGCATTAAACCCATCTAATCCTGGTCTTTTTTTGGTTGGGAGACTATTAATGACTGCTTCTATTTCTTTAGGGGTTATGAGACTGTTTAGGTGGTTTATCTGGTCCTGTTTTAACTTTGAAAGCTGGTATGTGTCTAGAAAATTGTCCATTTCATCCAGATTTTGCAATTTAGTTGAGTATAAACTTTTATAGTAGGATCTGATGATTTTTTGAATGTCCACAGTTTCTGTTGTTATGTCTCCCTTTTCATTTATGATTTTATTAATTTGGATACTTTCTCTGTGCCAAATGCAACATAAAAGAATAATCTGGAGACTGCTAGCTAGTCTGCTCCCTGGAAGACACCATATCCTGAACAGCTCAGAAGATCTGCATTTAAAGCATTTGATAACACATCCTGAGGCATCCCAGGAGATCCACTGCACTGAGGGTAACTGACACCACAGCCTGAGACATCCCAGGAGATCTGCTGCACACAGGACAACTGAGAAACTAATTGCCAGCTTGTTTGCTCCCCTGAAGACACCACAGCTTGAAAGCATCCCAGAAGCTCCTCTGTACACAGGACAACTGGGCAACCAGCACCACAGTCTGGAGACCTCCTAGGGGTTCTGAGGCCTGCAGGGTAACTGACACAACAGACTGAAAGCCTCTCTGGAGTTGTGCTTCATGGAGGGAAACAGAAACAACAGTCCATAATAGCTCCCTATCCCGTAGAGATCATCTTCACACAGGACAACAACTTGAGTGCTCCTCTGAAGACCCAACAGTCTGAGGCCTCCCAGGAGATCTACTGAAGCCAGGGTAACAGATCAGCAGCTTCTCTGTCCCTCTGAAAACCCCAACTTGAAAGGCCCCACAGGAGGTCTGCTACAGCCATAGCCACAGGCCTATCAGGAGACCTGAAATAATACAGGGACAACAGAGGCAGACTCCAGACAGAGTCACCCAGACCAGAAAACACCAGGAAAAAACAGATGGTCAGAGGCAAGTGAAAGATCATAATCAACAGAAGTCAATATACATGGGCAACATCAGAACCAAGTTCTCCTACCACAGCAAGCCATGAATATACCAACACACCTGGAAATCAGAAAGCTGACCTAAAATTCTATCTCATGAAGATAATAGAGTCCTTTAAGTAGAATATAAATAACTCACTGAAAGAAATAAAGGGAAACACAGGTAAATGGGAAAAGCTCTTAAAGAGGAAACAAATAAGTCCCTTAAAGAAATACACGAAAACACAATCAAACAGGTAAAGGAATTGCATAAAGTGGTCCAAGACCTAAAAAATGAAAGTAGAAACAATAAATAAAACACAAATTGAGGCAAACCTAGAAATGGAAAACCTAGAAAAGAAGTCAGGAATTACAAACGTATCACCAATAGAATACAAGAAATAGAAAGGAGAATCTCAGGTGTAGAAGATACCAAAGAAGAGATTAACACAACTATCAATGAAAATTCAAACTCCTAACTCAAAACATCCAGGAAATTTAGAACACAATGAAAAGACCAAATCTATGAATAATTGGAATAGAGGAGAAAGAAGACTCACAGCTCAAAGGACCTGAAAACATCTTCAACAAAATCATAGAAGAAAACTTCCCCAACCTAAAAAAAGAGATGGCCACAAAGGTCCAAGTAGCCTGCAGAACTACAAATAATGGGACTAGAAAAGAAAAACCTTTCATCACACAATAAATAGTCAAAACACTAACTGCATAGAACAAAGAAAGAATATTAAAAGCTACAAGGGAAAAGGGCCAACTAACATACAAAGGTAGAACTATCAGAATTAAAACAGACTTCTCAACAGAGACTATTAAAGCCAGGAGAGCCTGGTCAGAGGTAAGGTAGACTCTAAGAGAACACAAATGCCAGCCCAGGCTACTATGCCCAGCAAAACTCTCAATCAACATAGATGGAGAAGATAAAATATTCCAGGACAAAACAGTATCTAATCTACCAATTCAGCTCTATATAGGATCCTAGAAGGAAAACTCCAGCACAATGAAGGTACCAACACCAAAGAAAAGACAAGATATTAAGCATCTCACAACAAAGCCAAAAGGAGAGAACCACAAGCATATAAAGTCACCAACAAAAATAAATATAACAGGAACCAGAAATCATCTGTCTTCAATAACTCTCAATATTAATGGACTCAACTCATCCATAAAAAGACATAAGCTAACACTCTTGATACATAAACAGAATCCAGCATTTTGCTGCATATAAGAAACACACCTCAATAACAAAGACAGACAGTATCTCAGAGTAAAAGGATGGAAAAAGGTATTTTAAGCAAATGGTCCCAAGAAACAAGCTGTAGTTGCCATCCTGATATGTAATAAAATAGACTTTGGACCAAAAGGTATCAAGTGTGATGAGGAAGGACACTTCATGTTCATCAAAGGGAAAACCAAGAGAAAGTCTCAATTCTGAACATCTATGCCCCAAATGCAAGGACATCCATATTCATAAAAGAAACTTTACTAAAAACACACATTGAACTCACACAATAATACTGGGAGACTTCAACTCCCCACTCTCACCAGTGGACAGGTCATTGAAACAGAAACTAAACAGAGACACAATGAAACTAATAGAAGTTATGAACAAAATGGATTTAACAGATATCTACAGAACATTTCACCCTAAAACAAAAGAATACACCTTCTTCTCAGCACCTTATGTTAACCTCTCCAAAATCGACCATATAGTTGGTCACAAAACAACCCTCCACCAAGATAAGAGTATTGAAATAATCCCATGCATCCTATCACATCACCATTGCCTAAGACTGGTCTTCAATAACAGCAAAAACAACAGAAAGCCCACATACATGTGGGAACTGAACAACTCTCTACTCAATGATAACTTTGTCGGGGAAGAAATAAAGGAATAAATTAAAGACTTGCTGGAATTTAATGAAAATGTTGGTACATCATACTGAAAATTATGGAACACAGTGAAAGCCATGCTAAAAGGAAAATCCATAGCACTAAATGCCTTGGTAAAGAAACTAGAGAGATATTATACTAGCAACTTAACAGCACACTGGAGCACTCTAGAACAAAAAGAAGCAAACTCACTCAAAAGGAATAGATGGCAGGAAATAGTCAAACTCAGAGCCAAAATCAACCAAATAGAAACAAAGAGAACAATACAAAGAATCAACAAAACCAAAATCAGATTCTTTGTGAGAATCAACAAGATAGTTAAACCCCTAGCCACACTAACTAAAGGGCCCAGAGGGAGTATCCAAATTAACAAAATCAGAAATGAAACAGGAGACATAGCAACAGAAATGGAGAAAATTCAAAAAATCACCAGATCTTACTACAAAAGCCTATACTCAATAAAACTGGAAAATATAGATGAAATGGATGGTTTTCTAGACAGTTGTTACATAACAAAGTTAAATTAAAAGCAGGTGAACTATCTAAATAGGCCCATATCCCACAAGAAAATAGAAGAAGTCATTAAAAACCTCCAAACCAAAAAAAAGGCCAGGACCAGATGGATTTAGTGTAGAATTCTACCAGACCTTCAAAGAAGACCTGATACCAATATTCCTCAAACTATTCCATAAAATAGAAATAGAAGGAATACTACATAACTCACTTTATGAAGCGACAATTACTTTGATCCCTAAACCACACAAGAGCCCAACCAAAAAAAGAGAACTTCAGGCCAATTTCATTTGTGAGTATTGATGTAAAAATACTCAAAAATATTCTTGCAAACTGAATCCAAGAACATATCAAAACTATCATTCACCTTGGGCACAAACGTGGCAGCCAGTTCCACAACTCCCAGAGGAGGCTCCACTCCCAGGTGCTCTAGAACATACAGGATCTTAGGATAAGGGGTGATGTTCCAATACTACCAGGAATAACTGGGACCAGTAGGATCTAGGGGCACAGAAATCCCACCAGACCAGTGAGAGCTCTTTCAGGTTTGCCCTGGTTTACCTTGGGAACGAATTCAGCAGCCAGTCCCATAGCCCACAGAGGAGGTTTCACTCCCAGGCATTCTAGCACACCCGCGATCCCAGGAGCTTGGTTACACCAGGATCTCAGGGTCTCAGAAGCAGCTTGACTCCCAGGAACTCTGACACACCCAGAATCTCAGGATCACAGGCTACCAGAATTTCAGGATCACAGAGAGAGCTGGAATCTGAGGAATTCTGACTCAACCAGGATTTGAGGAAGGACAGGCTCTAGTCAGATATAGCAAGGGCAGGGAGCACTAGACGTAATCAGATGGTAGGAGGCAAGCACAAGAACAGAAGCAACAGAAGCCAAGAACACAAAATAGTATCTCTGGTCACACTTTGCTTCTTCGTTCTAGCAATCTTCCTCTCCTCCTGATTATTAGCTAAAAGTCTCCATAAGTCGTTTCTGACTTGCGCCCATCATAAATACTTAGTCTCTGCTTCTGTCAAAGGAAAATAATATGATTATGCTTTGTGACAATGGCAATGGCAGCGTAACACTGAGCTGTATGGTGTGCTCCAGCACAGAGAAGATGGCCACAGGATGCCACCAGTGCCTACCATCATGAGAAATAAGTTGACAGTCATACAGAATATATGACAGATATTAACCATAGTATCCAGAAATGCTGGCCCATGTCTTGGCTGGATCTCTTACTAGGTAACAACAGATAACATGTTTAATGCCTGACATTCTGGATTTCTATACATCTGCAGTGTGAATGTTTATAATTCACATATTCCCTATATATTCATTGTCCCTACTTTTATTATTGAAAGACCTTTAAATGTCTTCAAGGGAATAAAGTTTGATAGTCTCCCACATCTGTCTCGGTCCCGTTGTCTCCCTCTGCACCTTGAAAACAACCATGCAGTTCAAATGAAGTGAGATGAGGGTACATGCTGACCTCACAGAGTTCAGCAAGTAGAGAGTAGGATAATGGCTTATTTCCTCTTCTGGAGAAGCGTGGGTTGTGGCCAAAGGCACTCTGTTGAATTTTGCTTCCTGTATATACTAGGCATCACTGTGTGAGCTACCCAGGCCAAATGTTAGCAATGTATGCCAAGTGGGATTCATACTAGGTTTGGAGGGAGGGAAAGCCCACAAAGGGAACTTCCGCCTTTTTACCTTATTCCCACCCTTTCCCTAACAAGAAGGAAGGCTCATCTGCAGCATGCATGTATGATGGGATTCAACACTAGTTTACAGAAAAAGATGAATCAAATACCATCAGTCATTATTTTTGCCTTGTGTCCCTGTAAGAACTCCAGGCAATTACAGTCAACAGAACTGACAGAGTGCAATTTCCTGCTTTCCACTGACAGCAACACTCATTATGACTAATTTCCCAGTTATCTTGCGATCTAATAACATACCTGTAAATGGAGCCCTGGGTACTCCCAGATTCACTGCTGGCTTCTAGATAATCCCTGGGGATTTATGAGGTGAAAAAGAACCCACAATTAAGCTGGAAAGGGGACTAGGAAGGAACTAAAAATATATACAGAAACCTATCAGGGGAAAAAATCAGAGCAGGAAAAAGATAGGAGCCAGCAAAAGAATAAGGGCTCCAGATATTCACAGAGGCTGAGAACCTTTGTTTGAAAGGAAACCTTGAAATCCATCAGCCAGTGTCCAGTAGAGCTTGAGAGCAACTGAAAACAAGGGGCAGACTGTTCACCCTCATTTTGTGTGCTTTGAATTTTCATCTCTATAATGGTACCTACCATAGTAAGTAGTTATGAAGATTGGAACATTCAACACAGAGTATTATGTTGGACATGTTAAATGTCCTAGATGTGAAAGCAAATGCTATCATTGTGATGATGATAATTAAAGATAGACGATTATCTTGAGAAAGTTTAATAAGGAACAATTCTCTGGAATTAAAAAATAGAAGTGTAAAATAAGAGTATACTATTAAACTACAGAAAAATGGAAATGCACCCTACATAGGGATAACAACCTATAAAATATTTCACAAATACAGTGCTGTATCAATATTTTCATTTTGATCTGTAGAGGAACAAAAATGGGTCTCAGAAGCAAAGTTAATAACCTAATGTTTTTAAAATGAAGAGTTTAAAATATGAAAGAATTCTATACCTTAAGTTTGTTTCAGAGCATTTGAAAAAAAGATAAATATGGAAGCAAACATCAAACACATGAGAACATGGACATCCTGGAGACTTGTATTAGCTGCCTGATTTCCTTCCTGATCAATCTTAAGAAAGCTGTGTTCACAGGATATATGTAAACAGCTTGATAGATTCCAATTCTGACCAATGACTACTAGCATTATTTTTAAAGCTAGGACATCATTATCCTCCTGAAGAGTGTGGTATTTTGACATGAGAAGTTTCCAGTGACTGTGGTGACAGACAGCCCTGGCAGAGGCACCTGGCAGACATCCACTATAGTAAGTACCCTGCAATAGAGTGCAGCAATTGTCTCACTTCAATGAGCTGAGAGTGTCTTTCCTTGCAAGATGGACCTGTAGTATGTGGTAAAGAAAATATTAGTACACAAGATTTGTACATTCGCAAGAATGAAAACATACTCATATATAATAAGAATGTTATATATATATATATATATATATATATATATCCAAAAAAACCCACAAACTCATTTTTCAATTATTTATTTATTTTTATATATCTGAGTGTTTTGCTGGCATGTACACCACTTGCTGACAGAAGCTAGAAAAGAAATTTAATTTTTCTAGAATTGAGTTACAGACTATTATCTGCCCATGTGTGTTCTGAGACTCAAGTACCCAGTTTGCTGGAAGTAAGTGCCAAGCCATATCTACAACCCTAAGATAATACAGGTCTTTACCTCAAGTAGAACTATCTTAGATTATTTGGCTTATGGGACTAAGATGTTATCTTAGATAGCTTCATACATATTGCAATATTAGTTACACTAGTTGATTTCACTTTCTTAAAGTGACAAACTACAAAGAAAAGACTAAGAGAAAATGTGAAAAAGAAGACATTAGAAGTGTGTGTACTTCCATCTATGCAAAATTAACAATTATGAGAACTAAGCTGATAATGACTTTGCATTCACCTGATACGTGATATGGAAGACAATGCATATGGGAGAATGAGCAGAAGGGAGGAGAAGCATTGTAAAGTTGGGGTATTCTGTGTAGCCCTGGCTGTCCTGGAACTCACTCTGTAGACCAGGCTGGCCTCAATAGAATATCATTCTTTAGAACACACTTTCTGATAGATCTCATTTGCCAAATTTGCAGTCTTTGGTATGTTTAGTTCATGGAAGATCTCATTCTAGATTCCTTGACTCCTGGAATTCAAGTTGCTGAGGAAACCTGTTTTCTCATCCCATGCCTTTTATCTTTTCACATATCACTGTTCTGAGGTAAATAAGAAGGACTCTCATGGAGTCTCCAAGAAATTTTCTTTTTTTTTTCTTTCATTAATATTTATTTATCGATTTTACATCTGATCTTAACCCCTTTCCTCTTCTGCCATTCCCACTCAGGAAGTTTTCTTATAAGAAAGAGCAGCCATAACAATTGAAAGCAAATTCTTTTCATTTACCAAATGAAAAGAAACTGATATTCATGAATGCATAAAATGTACTTAACAAGAAAAAAAATGACTAATATAACAAATATTACCTACCCAAACCCGATTATGAGCAAAAGCCACACAAGCGTAATTTGGTCATGTGTGCACAATCTGTGCATTACTAGGAAAAATGTTACCTCTACATACTTAGGATTATCACCAAGTTCATGATAAGCATAATATTTCAAGGTACTATTAATGAAAAGTTAAAGAGAAGTTCAAAACCAAGGTACAGTGCCTTTACTTTCATGGCAGACTAAAAGCCAAGTGCTGAACTTCAAAGGTAGATGATGAAATCCTAGAGGAAGCTGGTGTGGATAGAGGAAAGAGAGCAGTCTAATTTAATTTGTATCTCGCTAAAAAGGTAAGCAGCATGACAATTCATAGATAAAGCTAAATGAAGAGGGTTTGGAAACTCCAAAAGTCAACCACACAATTTCATCTTCAATTAAATTTGCAGGCAGATTAGAAAGCTAGCTTAAAATGGAATTTGGAAATTTTCAGGGAAATGGATAGATATAGAAAATATTGTATTAAATGAGGTAGCCAGACTTAAAAAAAACAAAACAAAAAAAAACAAACAAGCATCTTGCTTTCTCTCAAATGCGTAGCTTAACTTTTAGTGTTTATAAGTATATAAGTGAGGAAGTGTCAGAGTGGGTAAGGGCTATGGAATTAGATAGGAAACCTTAAGAGTGAAGAGGAGGAAGTATGCAGGAAGGAGGAGAAGAGAAGGACATACCTGAAAAGAAATCACAGAGGAGATGGGGAGGAGAGGAAGGTGGGCAGAGCGGGAGCGGGATGGGGAGGGCAAGAAGAGAATCAACAAAAACATTTTATTTAGAAATTTTCACAGTGGCAAGTTGTAATTTGTATGCTAATAACAAAAATAAGAAGTAGAAATAAATGAGTATGTATATAAATAAATGAATAAATGAATGGAACGGCTTTTGTAATCCCTATCTAATCCTAAAATTCAACAATGATTCCATCCATTTCAACACTCAAAGTCTTCAAAGATTCTGTCAGTATATTTTTAATAATCTTGGAGACTTGTTTTAAGTTATGCAGAAATGGCCAAATCATTAAACTCCAGCAAACCTCTTAGAAAAGTAGACCCAATCTTACAACAGCAAAAATAATGACAACAACCCAAATCTAAATATATAAACCTAGAACTAGACTTTTTGATTTTTTTCATGGTAATTAAACTTTAGTGAAGTGGTGGTGTGCAAGCATCTGCAGGGGCTTATGACCCTAAGCTGAAGTTTACACAAGACAGCAGGAGTTTCTCAACATCCGGTGAGGCACAGAAGCATCACTCAGTGCAGATTCCCCCTCACTACTCAGGCAGCCTAATTTGTGTTGACAAAGTAAGGGAGATGTGTCTTGGCCAACTTAGCTGGACCATATTTCCAAGTGCTAAGAAATACAAACAAACAAACAAGCAATCACTCTTTCTCATCAAAAAGACTTACATGAAGTTGTATGTTTCATTCCACGAAGAAATGTCTACCACAAACTTAACTTCTCCATAAGCCTAAGAAGATCATTATCACAGACATCGCTAGAGTGAAGCCAACAGAAACTCAATCAGAGTGTTCTTAATAAATCTGAAAGACCTTGCAGGCCTGTGTCTAGTTGGTCAAAATCCAGCAAAACTAATGCTTTTGAACTAATACATGAAGTCCAAATTTTGAATCCCAAGCAAATATTTTTTTAAATCGCTACTTTCCAAAGGAACTTCACCATTCCCTCAGGCTCCCAATGAATACAGTGTTTTGATTAATATTGATATTTTCACTTTTTGAAGGCCAGCTTTACAGCTTAGAAGATACAAGGTGACCATCATAATTCAATTTTATACAATAAACACTTCTGTGGTTATAACTTAGTTACTGTCCTAAGTCATTCCTTAGCTTTGGATTAGTTAATAATAATAATAATAGATTTTCTTCAGCTCAACTTTGGGCTTCTTGGAAATTTCATCAGGATATAAAATGTTAACCCTTTTTCAAATCTTACAAACCATAACACAGACAGCCTGATTGAGGGCTATTAGAAAGAAGTATGTTTTAAATCATCAGCAGACCCAATCCTGTTGAGTCTGGGAAACAACTTGACTTCTTGCTCTTCCTGTCTGCAGTTTCAGCCTCCTTCATTTGTTCATGACCAGTTCTTTAAATCCATACATTCTTTCTGATCAATACATTCTCTCCATAATTAAATTTGTATCCCCACTTTCTGTAGGAACACAGTCTGTACTTTTCTATAAGATAACTAGCAAGTTTGAGTAGCCAAAGTCTACTACACAGGTATGTGCGCACATAAGTAGTGGTTGTGGTAAACCAAAGAGCATCATCACCAGGCTGCAAGCTGTTCTGTCAGGGTTTTGTACAATTTAATGTCTAATCTTGTCAATTAAGGGTCATCACTCTTTGTAATGTGTTTCAGTGGTGTATCCCAGATCAAAATACCATTGAGATCTAATAATGGAGAAATGCAAACACTATTATTACCCCAAAGAACAGAATTGCTTGCTATCACGGGCTCAGAGGGGGTTTGCTCAAGTCACACATAAGCAGCAAGGACTCTTATTATTCCTATTCCAGATCTGAATGACTGTAGCTTTTGCTTCTATACTTTGCAACAGATGTGTTGTTCATACTTCCTTGAATGCTCTCTCTGCCAGCACCAGCACCCTGGATGTCTTCATGCTGTTTGCCTAATCGCTTTCTGAGTGAATAAAGCTACCACCTGTTCTCAAACACAACCATACTCACCACAGAGGGTGTGATTGAAATGAATTGTGATGGGATCATGAGCAGGATAGCAGCTTCGCATCTGTATAAACATGAATTGATGTGCCCTTCACTCAGAATAGAAAGGCTTTATCTCAAAGACAACAATGGATTATTATCTCCCACAGCTCCCCTCTACTCTACCACTGAATCACTTCAAGAATATGCCCTGTCTAGATGGAGCAGATAAAGTTCTCCCCAGTGGGATGAAATAATCTGCACATCACATTTCTTCACCTTCATTATTAGTTTTGCTCAGCTCAGGAAGAATAAGACTAACAAGAGAACCTTTAGTTTCCATGTTTAATATAATGAAGTAATTTAAAAGCTTTTCCAATTTGTCAGCACTTAAAACATACATACAAGTAACATTATACAGACACAACAGCCTATGTTTAAAAACACACACACACACACATACATACACACACACACACACACACATATATATATAATGTATATACACATATATGTACACATGCAGTAACAATGAAAAGAAGGCCATCAATTTGAAAGAAAGCAAGGAGGTATGTATGGGAGGCGTGGAGAGAGGAAAGAGGAGCTAGAAGTGCAATTCTAATATAATCTTAAAAATAAAAAAAGTAAAACAAAAAAAGAAACTTTTGAGCAATGGAGATAATAATGTCAGTACACAGCTGAAAATATACTATGTCTTTTAATTTAGACTAAATTTATTTTAAATAATACGTAGAAATAAAAAATACATACATACTATTATAGTTCCCTGTTGTTTTTAAACATGTATCTGTTCTAAACAGTACACAATGCATACATGTTTTCACCACCCTGGTGAAAACATCAGAATCCTTTATTCTGCCATTTGAAATATATAATAAATGATTACATACTATATTATTATCATTAAACTTTATTACTAAATGCTATTATTAAATAAAATATGCAATAAATTATTGCTGACTGTAGTGGAAATCTGACTGTATAATAGCAAGCTGATTTTTATGTGTGCATGTGCAGACCAGAGATGTCTTCCTCTATCAAGTCCATCTTATTGTTTGGTAAAGGAATTCTCACTGAACCAGGAGCTCCCAGACTGTCTAGACTGGAGTAACTGCAGTCCCCTAAAGATTGTCTGGTCTCTGTCTCCCAGCACTTGCAACGCAGAGTGCAGACAATACTGGCTTTTTAAGTGGATGCTGGGGATCCAAACTGAAGACCTCATGCTTGTCTAGCAAGCACCTCGTGAGTGAGCGTTCTACTCTCATGCTAGAACTTCTTATACCTCATTAACCTTATCTCAATACACACTAGTCAACTGCTTCCTAGCTCTGCCCCTCTGTACTTTGTCCTCCCCAGCCTCCAGTATTCACTATTATACTATCAACTTTATAGGATCAGCTTCATTTTGTGTTCCGCATACAAGTGAGACCATGCAGTACTTTGATTCAAGCCTGGATTTTCTCACAACAAAATAGGTACTAAGTTCTTCTATATTCTCACCAATAAGGAAGTATCATTTTATGGTTGTATAGTATCTTACTTTGTTATCCTGGCTAGCTTATTATCAAGTTAGAGTTACTTGGGAAGAGAAACAAACTACATACACTATGTTCTATTTGTTCTTGTTGGTATAGGAGGAATTTGTTCCTTCCCTTTGCTAAGTCAGAACCTTTTATCTTTTCACTGAACAGACTGCCTTCACTGATTCTCTGTGGCATATCCAAAGATCTAACATCATTATTGTTGGGCTCTCATGCCATGATTAAATTAAAGAACTTGAACACTAGCACTATGAGTCTGTGGTAGTCAGTCTGCTTAGAATGTTCCTGATTATTGCTATAGACGTGTATACAACATGGGATTCAGGGATGGCTCCTCACTTAAAGTCATATTTAACAGTATAGCATAAAATTCCACAGTGATATTCAGAATGGCCTGCAGATTAAGCCTACAGACTTTTCACCTAACCTTTCACACTGTCACTAACCAAGAGTAGCAGACCTTTGATCAAGATGACTGAATGTGCTACAAAAATGAGGACTGTGATAGTGAGGTTGATATGCACACATATTTCTTGTCAGAAAATGGACCCTCATCAAATCTCCATATTTTCCAACAATGTTGCAGTTCTTATCATCTAAAAGAAGATCATCTTTCATCCCAGATCACCAAAATGAAGAAGAAATATGTCTGATCATTTCTTTGACTGTCATACCTATCTAGCAAGGTTGATTATTGACAAACAATCCAAATTTTAAGTGCCATGTTGTATGTATCACAATACTTATGAAAAATAAAAGCAGAGGTATGTAGGTATGGGCTTAAAGACTTAGCTGCCACATTTTCTCTCTGGTGAGTTTCTAAGACCAGAGCAGCCAGCCAGGAGGTTCAGGCCCCACGAGTCCCAGGGGAGCTGTGGGGCGGCAGGGACAGGATCCTCTCAGCTTCCGAGTGACAGAGGAGGATCAACTTCCTTCTTTGCCCCTTCCCTGCAAGTGGAGGGCCTACCTCCAGGGAACACCTTAACCAGAGACTTGGGTGAGAGCTGCCATTTTCTCTCCAGTGAATTTCTAAGACAGGAGCAGCCAGCCAGGAGGCATAGGCCCCACGAGTAGCAGGGGACTTGCAGGGCAGCAGGGACAGGACAAGCTCTAGTCAGAGACACTAAAAACATCTAACACCAAAAATCAAGAGATGGCGAAAGGCAAACACAAGAATCCTACCAACAGAAACCAAGACTACTTGGCTTCATCAGAACCTAGTATTCCCACTGCAGCAAGTCCTGGATATCCCAAAACACCAGAAAAGCAAGAATTGGATCTTAAATCATATCTCACAATGCTGATAGAGGAACTTAAGAAGGACATGAATAACTCCCTTAAAGAAATACAGGAGAATACAGGTAAAGAGGTAAAAGCCCTTAAAGAGGAAACAAAAAAAATCCCATAAAGAATTAAAGGAGAGATCACAAGTGAACAAGTAGAAGCACTTAAAGAGCAAACTCAAAAATCCCTTAAGGAATTGCAGGA
>NW_022196905.1:203516333-203516630 GCF_008632895.1 Mastomys coucha
AAACAAAGAAAGAATACTAAAAGCAGTAAGGGGAAAATGTCAAGTAACATATAAAGGCAGGCCTATCAATATTATACCAGACTTCTCACCAGAGACCATGAAAGCTAGAAGATCCTGGACAGATGTCATACAGACCCTAAGAGAACACAAATGCCAGCCCACACTACTAAAACCAGCAAAACTCTCAATCACCATAGATGGAGAAACCAAAGTATTCCATGACTAAACTAAATTCGCACAATATATTTCCACAAATCCAGCCCTTCAAAGAGTAATAAATGGAAAACTCCAACACAA
>NW_022196905.1:203522595-203638722 GCF_008632895.1 Mastomys coucha
AATCACAAAAGAACAAACACGGTATGCACTCTCTGATAAGTGGTTATTAGCCCTGAAGTTTGGAATACCGAAAGAATAACCCACAAACCACAAGGAACTCAAGAAGAAGGAAGACCAAAAGGTGGAAATTTCACTCCTTTTTAAAAGGGGGAACCAAATACCCACGGAAGGTGTTGCAGATATAACTATGGAGCAGAGACTGAAGGAAGGGCAAGCCAGCCTAAATATAGCTATCTCCTGAGAGGCTCTAACAGTACCTGATTAATACAGATGTAGAGGCTCACAGACATCTATTGAACTGAGTACAGGGTCCCCAGCGAAGGAGTTAGAGAAAGGACCAATGAAGCTGAGGGGTTTGCAGCCCCTTAGGACAAACAACAATATGAACTAACTAGTACCCTCAGAGCTCCCAGGGTCTCAACCACCAACCAAAGACTGCACATGGAGGGGTCTGATTGTTCTGGCAGCATGTGTATAGTAGAGGATTGCAATTTGATCATCAATAGGAGGAGAGAACCTGGGCGCTGTGAAGGTTCTGTGCCCCAGTGTAGGGAAATGCCAGGGCCAATAAGTGGGAGAGGGTAGGGTGGCAGGCATGGGGAGGGGGGAGGCAACAGGGGTTTGTTTTTGTTGTTTTTGTTTGTTTGTTTTTTGGAGGGGAAACTGGGAATGGAGAAATTTACATGTAAATAAAGAAAATATTTCATAAAAAAGAAAAAGAAAAACATACATTTTATACATTATCTGTAAGTAAATAATCCAGAGAACACTTTTTAAAAGCATCTTCTGCTTGAGTCTTCATAACTTTTGAACTGAAGTCTTCTAGACTACATAATGTGAACTTTTCATTTTGCGTATAAAGAAATTGAAAGTCGGGGGCTGCAGAGATGGCTCAGTGGTTAAGAGCACCATTTGCTCTTCTGAAGGTCCTGAGTTCAAATCCCAGCAACCCCATGGTGGCTCACAACCATCTGTAATGAGATCTGATGCCATCTTCTGGTGTGTCTGAAGACAGCTACAGTGTAGTTACATATAATAAATAAATAAATCCTTTTTAAAAAATTGAAAGTCCATAAATCCCACAAGTTTAGAAAGTGGTGATCTATAGGAACATGTCCAAATGAATACCATTTCATTTTAGACCCCTATTTCTTCACACAAAAATATAGGAACATGCTAAGAGAATTGTCAACTGGATATTAGAGTGAAAATCAAGCCAAAAAAGCTGAATTTCTTTTTATGTTTTTGTACCTGGATTGTGTTTAACTTTTGTAAATTTACTCAAATAATCTTATTCAGTAATAATTTATATCAAGGAGTGGTACTTTTTCAATCTAAAATATGCTGAATGTTTGTTCTCCAGCTAATGATATTCTTTGGGAAGGTTGTGGAGTCTTTAGGACATGGGTATGTCTGGCAAAAGTAGGTCACGTTAAAGGATATGCACTCCCCACTTCCCTGTCTGCCATGATGTGAACCTCATGCACCTGTGGACAGACAGAGCCAGTCCATCCTATCTTCCCTAACATGACTGAAAAAAATACCCTGAAGACATAAGTCAAACTAGATCTTCCTCTCATTAAGTTATCAAGTTCAGGTATTTGTATCTCATCAACAAAAAATGTAAAGAACTACATACAAATATGTATATAAACTATAAATAACTACAACAAGAATGTAAATAACTACAAATAAATGTAAATACAAATAATTAACAAGATAATATGGAAGAGCTGAAAATCTGAATGGTGTGACTCTTGACTTAGTATAACTGGATACACACACACACATATAAATGTATATGTATATATTTATATATGTATGTATATACAATACATATAAATATTAATATGCTTGTAGTAAGCTAATTGCCACAGGAAAATTACTAAATTCTGAGGAGGAATATATTCCTCATCATTCTTGATATCTGGTAAGTCTTTACATGGAAAATAACTGGCCTAGGCTTTAACAATACTATAAAGTCAACGTGATATTCAGCTAGAGAGACTGTCGAGGGCCTTGGATGTAAGTTCTCAAGAAAGGAAATAGAGGAGGGCTTTGAACAAGGAATTAATATCCCAAACGGACAAGGCTGCTTAAGTTAAGGCCTCCGGAAGGAGGGAAGGTCAGATGCTTCCTTTAGGACTCTGTGTAAAGAACCAAACCAGGGACTGAACTTTGTGGCCAGGAAACACTTTCTCTGAAAGATCTTCCATGCTCTACTCTACTTTGTGGCTCACACTTGTAATCAGCATGTAAGAGACTGAGAAGGCTGTGAATTTCAGGTCAACCTGGGCTATATAATAAAGACTTGCCTCAACATAAACAAGCAAACAAAGCTCAAACATGCAAACATGTTTGTCTGGATATAATCCTCTTGTTCATGTTGGAATCATGACTTGTAGAATGGACTTGCATAAATATGTAGCAGTGAAGAGGGAGGTGGAATAATTATTACTTTGAGGAAGAAAATGTTGTTTACACTTTCTGTAAACACGTCTTCTATTAAAGTAGGTTTTGGGGGGGTGGTGTTTGCTTTGTTTGTTTAGGTTTTTGTTGTTGTTTTGAAATGGAAATGCTTTCACCACAGAAAACCAGAATAAATTATAGAAACTTAAAAGCCATGATGCAAAAAATCTCATATACTCATGCATGTATATATATTGACAGAGAGAGACGGAAGGGGAGTTAGAGAAAAATGGAGTTGGTATAGAGAAATAATAAATAGACTGATGGTAGACAGATTACAGTGATGACAGATGACAGATAGATGGTTGATAGAAAATTAGATGATAGATTATATACAGATAGATGATGATAGATATTATAGAAAGATAGATTATTGATTGATAGATGATAGATTATACATAGCTATATGGATAGATGATAGATAGATAGATAGATAGATAGATAGATAGATAGATAGATAGACAGACAGATGGATACATAGATATAGATTATAGGTAGGAAAATAGATGATAGATAATGATAGGTGACAGAAATGCCCTAATTTCCTGCATGCTTACTGCAACAGTTCTTTTAGTTGTATTGTGTTAGTCTATCTCAGGATAAAACACCAATATCCAGGGTACTACTGCAACTTCAATTTATATTGTGAATGTTTCACTTACCCACGCAGAAGTCATTTGTGGCACAAAAATGGGGTCCCACCTCTGCTGGGGGCTAGGTCGTGGAGTTTGACTTCCTGAACCCCAAGCCTCCCGCCAGGCTGTCGGGGGATGGGAAAGGTGCAGTCTAGGGTCCAAGCGGACCTGCCAGAGTCTGGCTCCAACTCTCTTGGGCACCACATACACTGCTGGGCACTGCAGAAGAGGCGGTTCTGGAGTCCCTGGGTTGCGTGGAGGGCAGGAACCTCAGGTTCTCTCCCTTGGACATCCCAGACACCGCCTTATGTTGCAGAAGAGCTGAGAAGGGGACCCTCGGGCAGACTCTGGCCTGGGGGGTAGGGAGGAAGGTAGGAGGAGAGCTCTGGCAGTTTACCGCAGGGAGGAGAGAGAGTCTGGTTTGTTTATTATAGCAAGGCAGAGAGAAAGAGAGAGAGAGTAGAGAAGCAGAGGGTGGCCATGGCCACTTGGAGAGAGGAGGGAAGGGAAGATGGAGAGAGGGGGAGCAAAGGAAACAAGAGTAAGAGCAAGACAGAAGAGGTAAAAGAGTAAGGAGGGGCAAGCAGCTCCTTTTATAGTGGGCTGGCCATCCTCACTGTTGCCAGGTAACTGTGGGGGTGGAGTCCGGACAGAATACCAGGAGCTTGGGGCATTGCCTAAGTGACTGATGGCCACACACTTCTCTGTGGGGGCTGGGGAGCTGTGGGAGACTGTAGCTGTGACAGGAGCCAGGTGCCCAGGAGCCCTGGCCGAACATCTTCTATCCTTTAGAGTCACCAGAGTTCCAGGCCTGTGCTTGATTGGGGACCAGGCTGTCTGTGCACAGCTCACTGCTCCACAGCCATTAGGTAAAAATACGGGATAACATTTGATGGATTTTCTAAAACTTTTCAACTTGATCATCCTATTTCACTTTGAGCAAGCAAAGTTATTGGAATCTGATGCCAATAATGACTACACATATTAAACAATGAGCACAATTGATTTCAAGATGATGTTACAATCTTAAACATCCCCAAACTCTGGTGCACCAGATTCCATACAAAGTGTGCTACTGGAATGAGTTCTGCAGAACAACATCAACGCAGTAGGTGATATCAATACCAGAATCCCTGCAGCAGACTATTTACCTGAACAAAAACAAGCAGAAAAGCATCAGAATTAAATAACATTGGATATCAAATAGACTTAGAAGTTTCAACAGAATATGTCATCCAAACATCATCTAGTGTGTGTGTGTGTGTGTGTGTGCATTCTATTCAGAAACACTTAGAAGCTTGCTAAAATAAATCACATCCTGGGAAACAAAACAAGCTTTAACATATTCAGAAAGACTGAAATAACTCTGTGTTTCCTATTGGACCATAACCTAATAAAACTTAAACTCTTTAGCAAACAATTTTCTAGTAAGTAAGCAAACTCATGTAGATTAAAAAACTCTCTACTGAATGACTAATAGATAAAAGAAGAACTCAAGGAAGACATAAAAACAAAATTCCTGGCACTAAATTGGCCTGCTTTTTTATATCACCCAAGACCACTGGCCCAGGGGTGGCACTGCCCACAATGAGCTTAGGCCCTCTGACATCAGTCATCAATCAAGAAAACACTGTAGACTTATCAACAGGAAATCTGATGGAGGTATTTTCTCAACAGAGGTTCATCTTCCCAGACAACTCTAATTTGTGTTAAGTTCACCAGCCCCATGTTCCCAGACATAAGACTCAGACAAAAAATATGCTTACAAATACCTTGGCCATACAACTAGGCTCTTCTCTCTAAAATCATTAGAATCATAACCTAAATGACCCATTATTTTAACCTCTGTTCTGCCACATGGCTGGTTACTGGCACTCAGGGACCATGTATTTGTATCCTCATATCTCGGCTGATCCTCTCGTGCCTGTCTCTATCCCAGAATTCTTTCTGCTTGCCAGATGCTCTGCCTTCTATTTCCTGCCTAAGTCACAGGCCATAGGCCTTTTAATTGGCAGGTGACACATCCACAAAATACACAAGATGTTTTCTCTACAGACTATTTAATTCTAGTCTTGATAGTCAAGATAACCAATTTGGCATTAAACATACTTATGTGAAAGGGCTACGTGACATAAAGGAGAAACTTCCTTTAATTAACAAATGTCCCCTTTGTAGCTGCTGACATATGACAGAAACATTCATTTCACAGAGACATTTACCAGAAGGAATAGAAAAATCAAAATATGAACACACACACACACACACACACACACACTATTTTAAGGCCTTTTAGTGCTATTTTTTGTGAGTTTTAAATTAACATATAGTTGTGGTTCTATTAGAATACCTTAATAATAATTAGGAATCACTGCTGAGCTTCTAATTCCATTGTATCCTCAGAAGAGTTTTACTCACGTAATCCTAAAAGAGTAAAACTTGGTTAAAAACTCTCATGCTGCCTTGTCATTGACATTTTGCATCAAAAGGTGGAAGATAGAGACACCAAGGAAGACTCTGAAGATAAAGATGTCAGGGCTGGTTTCTTTTGCTCAGCTTCTGGTTCCTGGGCTACAATGAATGACCTTGGGCATATTTTTCAGATGTTCTCGAAGTTCATCCATCAAACCTCGGAGGCCTATATGGATGTGAAGAAGTTTATGGCAAACTGGGTATTGCATGGGTTGTCTCAGGTAAATCCTTCAAAGAAGGGCTGAAGAGTTTCATCCTTTAACCTTGCACTCAGTTTAGGAAGGCCCATGTACTCACACAGTTCCTTGAAGAAGATCATGACAAAAATCCTACTAGACGATGTCAAGGTCCTTCATTCAGCTTTATACATTCGAGAACACTCCATGGAAGTGAATCTGTGTATAAAAGAAATGTGTCGAGAGGAAATCCTGACTGCCTTTGTGTCAAGATGTCGAATTCTCAGTTCCTTCTCCAGCACCTTGTTTGCCTGTCATGGTAATGGACTAAACCTCTAAAACTACAGGAACCTAGCATAACTGTCATCTGAGGGGCTTCACCCAACAGCTGATGGATGAAACAGATGCCAAACACTAGGAGGACCTTGGAGAATCTTGCAGAAGATGGGAATGAAGGATTGAAGGAGCTAGAGGGATCAAAGACACCATATGACAAAGCCAACAGAATTAACTAACCTGAGCCCATAGGGGCTCACAGAGACTGAACAGAAAGTGTGCATGGAATGGACCTAGGCCCTTTGTGATATATATATATATATATATATATATATATATATATATATATATATATATATATATATATAAAACAGTTGTACAGCTTGGTCTTCATGTGGACACTTCTAACTCCTAACAGCAGGAACAGGGGCTGTTTCTGACTCTACTGCCTGCCCTTGAATCACTTTCCCTAACTGGGCTGCCTTGTCTTGCCTCAGTAGAAGATATGCCTAGTCTTACTACAACTTGGTATGCCGAGGGAGGCTTCCCCTTTTCTGAGAAAAAAGGGAAAGGGAGCTGATGTAGAGGTGGTGACAGGGAGGGACAGGGAGGAGAAGGGGGAGGGGAAGGTGTGATCTGGATGTAAAGAAATAAAATAATTTTTACAAAAACAAAAGAGAGAAAAAAAAGAAAAGAGAAGAGAAGAAATGTGTCACTACATTTTTAAAAAAATCATGGAGCTCTAGCTATAGGAAAGATACTGTGTCAGAAAGTGGATTTTTAAATAATCTATGGACTCTAAAAAGAATGACTTCAGCTGGGTGCTAGGACACATAGTGTAACTCTAGCACTTGGTAGGCTGAGGAAAGCTGGCCTTCTCAAAGAAACATTTCCTGTTAACCTTTTCATGTCTACATATATAAGTCTTTCAATTAGCAGTTGTAATTTATTTAAGGACTCTCCTAGATGATTCTTAGAAAGAATCTTACATCTGTAATTTTGGGAGGGTACAAACATTGTCTTCTTATTCCTATTTAAACTTTCATTAAGATAGAAGCTATAGGTCCTAACAGTCTAGTTAGATCTTGTCAGGAGCCATAATGGGCCAAGTTAATAACTAGCTGGTGATTATCCTGAAGTGGCCTGCTTTGGATTATTATATAATCTGTGACAGGTGTGCCCTTATTAAGCAAAGCTATAAGGGACTCATTTTAGGAAAGGTTCCTGCTGTTCATATGCTTTTCCTGTTGCTATTAAACATATATAACAATCACTAAGTAGTAGCACAACCCTTTGGAGCAGATCTCTGCAGATCCACGAAGATGTACTGTCTTGTAGTGATGCTATATAGACAGATGACTTAAATCTTAATGATGATCCTATAAGAATTCCTAAAATTATATCTGTGATTATTAAGCTCTTTTATAACGGGACTGTTACTAGATCCTTTTCTGAGAGTCAAAGCTGCAATGAGAACTCTTCCAGTCTCCCAAGTGTCACCAGTTGATTGCTCTTAGGTGGTAATCAGACTTTCTCCTACTCAGAACATCTTCCAAGAGGTTGTTAAACAATTAATCAAAAGTCATAAAAAGGGAACTATGATTTATTATAGGTGTTAGGACAGAAGATAAAATACCAACTGTGTTTATCAAGACAAAACTTTACTAATAATGTAGTTATTGTTTTAAACCTTCAGTGAACCTGTGGAGCTGAGATCATGTATTCTGAAAGATGTAAAAGTACTGAAGACGAAAAGATGGGTATGCAATTCATAGAGCAGAATGGTTTTGCCTTTCATCACTTAGAGTAGGAATCTTTTCCCTTTCCCCACTTAGAGAATTTTTCCCTCTCCCCACTTAGGATCTTTTCTATTTTTTGCTTAGATAGCTTTGGTAGGAAACTTTTTACAACTGAGTAATAAATTCTATAATCACTTTTTAAAAAAGGTGGAAGATAAAAAGTAAAACTCTTGTTTCAAAAGTAAAATACTAAAATTACACTGGAATTTTCACCTCAGAGGTTATAAGAACTGATGACATCAGGATAGGAAACAACTGTAAAGCAAGAAGCAACACGGGTCAAAATGATTTATACAGAGAACGTATAAGAGTTCCCACTGAGCCTGGGTCCTGTATGAAACAAACACATGCTATTGTCACAGCTGGGAGAGTGACCTTTTCAACTTTGGAAGTCTCCATCTCTGTGAATTATTGACAATTTCCTCGCTATTGGGAAGGCATCCTCTTCCTCCGTGCTATGATCTGTCTGCTCCTTTCTATATTTGTGCAAGCAGATTAAAAACAAAGCTACTGGAGGCTGGGTATTTTGGTGGTACAAAGTGTACTTCAGATGATACCTTTTATGTCTAAAGTCTAGACTCTGAGTGATCATAGGATCAGGAGAGCTCACGCTAAATATCCCGCTATTGTTCTTGAAACATCATGCTTGTTAGAGGCTCATCCTGAAACTTCACAGGAGAATCAGTGAGCCAACCGCCCTGCAATGAAGCTGCCCCATTTATAGGAAAATAAATTGCATTAGTTATTTTTTTATCCCTTCTAGGAATTCACTCTAAAATGTCATCAGCCTTATACTGCTGGTTCACAGGGAAAGGCAGACTAGACAGGAAATATTTGGAGCTTCTGCTGAGCATCTGCTGGTGAAGCTGAGTCCCAGGTACAGGAGGGCTGCTGGACTCCTGGGGCACCTGCTCTCGTTTCTAGTCACTGAGGTTTTCCTCTGTCCTTCTGCTGTATCTGTGTTAGTTCACACATCTGTGCAATGCATCCCCTTCCAGTGTATTTTTCCTGTTACTCAATTTGCTCCTTGAGACAAACCTTTCTTACACATGAAGAAATCAATGTAAAACTGGTTTTGACTTTACTGTGTCAGAAAATGAGGCTAAAGAGTTAAAAGGAAAAATGGCTCTACTTTGTTCTCTGTGATTGTGGGTATTGTTTTACAGTCTTGGAGTTCCTGGTTGATTTCAGAGCATCTCTCTTGCTAAGGAGAACCTGTGAGATACAGTAAGGCTTTCTGTGAGGCTGGATTTCCTCCGGGTCTTTCCAGTTTTGTGAATCACCATGTAATTGGAACAGCTGCCTCTACTCCACATCAAAATACTCAAACATTCTATTTAGCATAACAGGTCTACCATTTGCCAGTTGGTAAATTCCTTACGAATACTAGTCAAAGTGTTTATATTTTAAAACTACATTTAGAGGAGGCAAAACTCCTTGAGAAAGACTTAGCAGAGCCTTCTAATTCCACCAATAGGGAGAGCTTATTTCATAAACCATTTACAATTGCTAGCTAGAAATTGTAAGGAATCCCTAACAGACTGTTTACTTGTTTAACAGATTGTTACCTACATATAAGAAACAAAATGAGGAAACAGAGAGAAAATAAAATCAATGCATAAATATCTGTGTCCTTTTCTAGTTTGATAGTTGGATATAAGGTCACAAATTAAAGAACACAAATTAAAGAACTCAAATTAAAGGGAATTCCAGGGACATAGCTATGATTGTGGAAGTAGAAGAGGTCATATCTAAATTAGTATGTGGTCCTCTGGCTAGCTTGTAGATGATACAATGGATGCAATTTCAGATCTGTACAACAAAGTAATTTCTGGAGCTAGGAAGTCACAGATAACATGGAGGGAGAGTAGAAGTATTACATGATAAAGATGCTATAATGGCTTCAAGGTAATATATAATTCATGCTCACCCCTCTGCTCATATCACCAACCTAACTTCCCTTGACTCTTTTTATGCTTAGATGATTCAATAGTGCAGAGATAATGTCAGTTATAATAAGCAAACATTTGTGATTATAATAATAAATGAACCACTCAAACAAAAATATAATACTAGACCCTAACACAAAAAGCACTTGGAGTCATAATACAGCATAAGGCTGTATGTCCTGCTTCAGAGACACATGCTCCATCATGCTCATTGCCACTCTGTTCACAATAGCTAGGAATTGAAAGAAGCCAAAAGGCCTTCATCTGATAAATGGATCATAAAAATGAGGCAGATTTATGCAATGGGGTTCGATTCACCTGGAAAAAAATAAATCATCAAATTTGAAGATAAATTTATGGAACTGGAGAAAATTATGTAAAACAAATGAGACCCAGTACAACAAAAGCTACAACTCAGTGTTATTTAGAGATCATGGTTCTAAACCTTTAAATTTGAGTGTATAAAATGAAGTAGTCATAAAATTTAGGAATGTAGAAAGTGACCATGGGAGGAGAGTGGGAAGAAGGAGCTCTAAAGAGGATAATGGACCATAGGTTTTATGATGGGGGAAAAGGAGAAATGTGTATGGGGAAGAGGACTTTCTGCAGAGGCAGAAAGAAAGGGAAATAACATCAAGTATGTTTGGAAAAGATAGAGTAAAACATTATTTTATAATCTAACTTAAATATATACAAACACGCACATGTGTGTGTGAATATGCACACACATATATATGTATCTATATGCGTAGATGCACATGTGTGTGTGTGTGTGTGTGTGTGTGTGTGAGAGAGAGAGAGAGAGAGAGAGAGAGAGAGAGAGAGAGAGAGAGAGAAACACCATTTCCATTGGTTTGCTATATATTGCTTTTATTATATTTAGGTATGGGCCTTGAAATCCTGATCTTTCCAAGAAGGGGTGTTGTATTTTGTCACAAGCTTTTTCAGCATCTAATGAGATGATCATATGGGTTTTTTTTTTGTTTTGTTTTGTTTTGTTTTTTGTTTATATAGTGAATTACATTGATGGATTTCCATATAATGAAACATTCCTGCATCCCTGGGATGAAGCCTACTTGATCATGGTGAATGATCATTTGGTTGTGTTTTTGGATTCGGTTTGCAAGAATTTTATTGAGTATTTTTGCATCAATATTCATAAGGTAAATTGGTCTCTTTCTTTGTTGGGTCTTTGTGTGGTTTATGTATCAGTGTAACTGTGGCTTCATAGAACGAATTAGGTAGTGTTCCTTCTGTTTCTATTTTATGGAATAGTTTGAAGAGTATTGGTATTAGATCTTCCTTCTTTTATGGTCTGATATAATTCTGCACTAAAACCATCTGGTCCTGTTTTGTTTTGTTTTTTTGTTGTTGTTGTTGGGTTTTTTTGGGGGGAGACTTTTAATGACTGCTTCTATTTCTTTAGGAGTTATTTCATCTAGATTTTTCAGTTTTGTTGAGTATAGGCTTTTGTAGTAGGATCTGATGATTTTTTTTAATTTCTTCAGTTTCTATTGTTAGGCCTCCTTTTTAATTTCTGATTTTGTTAATTTGCATACTGTTTATGCCCTCTGGTTAGTCTGGCTAAGGGATTATCTATTTTGTTGATTGTCTTAAGGAACCAGCGTTTGGCATCAATGAGAGGGGAGGTCCTTAGTCCTGTGGAGACTTGATGATGCCCCAGCATGGAGGACACTAGGGTGGTGAGGAGGCAGGAGTGGGTCGGTTGGGGAGTACTATCATCAAAGCAGGGGGAATGGAGGGAGTTTTGATAAGGGGAAACTGAGAAGGGAGATAACATTTGAAATATAAATAAATAAAATAACCAATAAAATGAAAAAATATTGACTCTTTTCCTTCCATGTGCCTTTGGTTTGTTCATCTATATTTATATTACATCTTGTCACCACTTGCTATTTATCCATTTATTTTTTTAATACTGTAATTTCCTATTATTTTACAATTTAACCTTTTCTTGCTTTTTAACATTTCCCTATTTTTTTTTGTCAAGGGAGAATGCCAATTTTTATTCCTCTCTGCTCAATTTATACTGAGCAGCAAGGGGGGGGTACAGTTCCCTATTTTTAACATTATATCTCCCTGCAGTTTCCAAAATGGATTATCTATGAATTATGTTTATTTCATGATTATTACTGGGATAATTTTCAGATATATTCTTTATTTTCATGTCAGTATTTAATTCTTTCATTGAGTTTAACACTTCTCAACATCTTTTCATGAATCCTAGAGTGCCATAGGTTTTTCTCCATTTATCATGGCTAATACTAACCAGTCTAGTTGTTCACCAGCTATAAAGTGGCATGAATTCTTATTACCTTTGTAAAATGCCCAGTCCCAAATTTATAACTGAAGAAAGCATCTTTGTGTGTGTTTCTCTTCACACACATTCACTATCTGAGGGTCTGCTGTATTTTGCTATCATTTTCCTGCAGCACACATCTGATGATTCAAACAAAGTTGGATGGTGATAAACAGAACCCAAAGCAATGCTCTGTAAGCTCTTCCTCCCTACCCCAGTTATACATATATATATATATATACATTCATACACACATACATACATACACACATGCATATATATACATACACACATACATATATATGCATACATACACACATATACATACACACACATGCATACATATATACACACACACATACACATACATACATACATACACACACAGGCACACCCATATACCTTTCTTCCACTCACTCATATTACAGATTTATGGTAATTCTTGGAAATGCTGTGCTTGCCCATAATAGGGAAGTAAGTTTGCAATTAACTGGATAACATTTAGTGCCCTTTTTTAGTGGTCTGAAAATTACTCCTTACATATTAGTTAAATAGATGTACTGCTTTTTCATGGTAGATCAGTAAATTTTTCACACATATTTTAGTTGTCTTTTTTATAAACTAAGATCTGGGTGTTCTGCCAACTGAAGTCTATCATAGCTTAACTCTATTTACTGTCCTAGATCATCATTGTAGTCTTGGATGCTGTCCTGAATTCTTATCTTTTTCCCCTGTTTTTCCTGGAATTTATGAGAGGGATATTTCTAGCATGCTAGAATTTACTTCAGATTCTCTCCCCTTTGTGCAAACATTGCAAATATCAATTTTGCTTTTCTACCTAAGTGTGATTTAAAAATAAACCCATAAACTAACTCTCTTTCACATCATAGGCATGAAAAGACTGTGAGGTAGAAACACAATGTCCAAGTCTACCCCATTGTCCTTATCCAAACTATAGGGTAACTATATTGTTGCTCAGCCCCAGTGGGTAATACACTCACATTGGCTTGTACTGGGAACCTCACTAAACATTCAGAGGTAATATCGAGTGCATGTATGTTTTAAAATCCCATAGATAATTATAGACTCTGAATTATTAAAAAGTGGTCTTACAGAATTTATTCATCTTGTTTTATTACAAATATGCTTCATGTGAATGGAATGAAAGGGAAAGGGAAGTTTGAGTTCCTTGAATACTGATTTTTTTAATCTAACAAAATGCTACTTATTGTTTATATATATATATATATATATATATATATATATATATATATATATATTGGATTTATTGTTGAAGTTGATACTGCTACTTCCTAAGTTGAATCTCCTATGTGAAAAAGAGAAAAAGAAGCACCATAATCAAATGACAGGGAAAAAAATGTATTTTGTCATTTTGGGAAGAAGTGCTGAAAGTTTTTTTTCCCTAGCAATAGGAACCTACAAATAGCAACATGGAATCTGTAGAGGTTTGAGTAGATGAGAAATAGTTAACTTGCAATTTTGTCACCAACTGTATGACTTATCTTTACTTCTTTACTATCTGTAAAGCAACCTCAGTATGGCCTTGACAATTACAGATGTGGTGAGTCCTCAACCAAGTTCGTTATTGGTATTATTGGGATCTAGGGGAAGTTTAGAATTAAGACTCTCTGTAAGTACAATAGTAACTCTGTATGAACATACTGAGCAGTTTTTGGTCCTCAAATTGAAAACAAACATTTTCTGAAACACAAATAAGAGCAGAACTGAGTATGCTGTGTGTTTTCGTGATCTGTTGCAGAAAAATCAGTTGTCAGCTTTGGAGAGCAGGTGTACAGCAGTTTAGAGCCTAGGGGAGACCGTACAGCACTGAAGGAATCACTGTGTCAAAACTGATTTGGCAAGGAAGCAAGCCTTTAATGATGAGCCTACTACAGAAAGGTAGCAGCCAAGTTTTTCCTGGAAGCACTTTAAGGTAACAACAGTTATATGACATCTGGTATGATTTATGTGTCTAAATGTTTTTCTTGTTCTTAGCATGTAACTACAGGGAATTCTGTGATTTGATGACACCTTTTATACCACATAATATGTCAGTAACCCCTCAAATCCTTCCTAACTTCAACACGTCTACTGTGAACTTTACACATAGCCCAAGCATCAATGTGATTTGTCTGGAGTGCTAAGTTGAGATCATCTTGCTTTGTTTTATTGTTTGGATAAAACTAACCACTTGCATAAAATAAAATCTAGTAAGGTGAGCAAAAGAATAATAAATTTCAACTTTTAGCTCTAAATTTAAAGGCTATTTACTGGATTTTGCATACTTTTTCCACTCAGTGATTAAATAACACAAAATTAGTGACTGACTATAAGGAATATACATTTGAAAAAAGTCAGTTAAGTGAAAAGTGAAAATTATTAAAAATAAAGTTTATGAGGGAAAAGAATATAATTATATGATGTGAATACTACAGTTTTTTTTTTTTATCTCAGGACCATTTTCATTAATTTCTGATATAAAAGACATTTAAAAAGCAAGTAAAAATTTTAAATGATAAAATATGAACTAAGTGTTACTGACATGAACAAAATGTGAATATTCATAAAATTCAGAAAAACAGAACTTTGGAAATTATTTAAACAATGGTCTGAAGTGTACCTAACATTAAAACCATAGCATGTTCCATTGTCCAATAAAACTCAGAAATGCTGGGTTACACAGTGTCCTCCCTCTTGCTGGGTTTTCAAATATTTCCAGTGGGTTCTCGGTTTTGGTATAGCCCTCTTAAGTATAGATCTTGAAGAAATAGAGTCTGAAAAATTGATTCTGAAGTGTTAATATCAAATGAAACTTTTGTTCTCTGTAACAGAATTAAAGTCCAGAGAAATATGTAGCTGAGTATTGGCAGACACAAGGCTGGAAGAAGGGATCATTTTTAAAATTCCTTTTCTGCCTGATGTTTTATTCAACATGATGGCTAACAAATTCTTTTCTCAGAGACAGCTCATAAACTAACAGGGCACAACCCATTGCTTCACATTTAATTTTCTAATCTCTCTGAAACTGCTCCCTCAAAGCCCATGATGCCCACTGACATGGAAGCACATTCCACACGCCGGTGCACACTGCCATCTGCGCAGACAAAGTTGCCCCTTTGGCTGAGTTGAGTGGAAGGATTAGCTTTCGCTCGGCACTGCGTGTACTAGGGTAGCACCTAACTGAAAACCAAAATGGCACAGAGAAAGGAATATCTCAAAAAATAAAAGATTCACCATGAGTGTTCATAACAAACGAGCTCGGGTGGCTGAGAGAAAGGTTCAGTTCCTACTTAGGGCTATTCACGAACCCTTGAGATACATATCATTGCTTATACTCAAGTGAAAGCAGACAAATGTAAATGGTTTGTACACAGAAACTCCAACTGGTTTACCTACTACGGAAGTGAATCCAAATTGAATCAAACTGAGGTAAAAGGGGAAAAGCCAAAGCCAAACTGCTTGCCTTGTGTGCTGAATATGGAGTAAACAACCAGGATCTCGATCTGAAGAAGAAGATATCAAATGCAGCCATATTATCTATTCTACTCTGTACACGGGAAAACAATATGACTCCTGACAGCATCCAAAACTGATCATATGAACGAGCCATTTATTTTTTGACAGCAAAACCACAGACCATTCCTCACGGTTTCCCAAAAGTCGTAAGCATGAGCAATCCTGTCAGTGAGCCATCACTAAAACCCAGGCTGATGCTCTGCTTGGGCTCAGGAAGAGAGAGCAGTTGCCAGTTAGCTGATAAATATAGAATATAAAACTGTGACATCTGTTCACTTTGAAGATCTCACTATTATTTATTCCTTAACTTAATAAATACAATGCATATGGCTCTGGGCACATTTTCAACAAAGAATAATGTTGCTTTAGGAATTATCTGAGTTTGCAATAATGAATTGTGGTGAAAGCCTGAGGAAGATAAACCATGCTCTTCATTCGACACTTCAGCACATAATTCATATGCTATAAAAGAGACTGGCGAGTGTTTGTTTTTCCTATGAATATGAAACCTCTATGTCTTCTAACATAGAAACTAACACATGGACTAGAAATTTCTGCTGAGTATGAACTATTCTAGAAATTGCTGCCAGTTGTGAAGACAGCTCACCCTGAATTTAAAAATGGGGAGGACTACCCCCAAATTACTTATTTCCTGCTTCTTCACACAGAGCAATCTGAGATGCTCACGTTCTGGAATCTTACAGCGTCTTTCTATCACACTATTAATTCTAAGCACACAGTAAGTGAAGGGCAGATAAACCAGTTACAGCAGCTTTATCACAACAACTTCTTGTGATCAGAAAAGACAGGAATGGGAAATTACAAAAGAGAAAACTCCCATTTAATTCAGAGTCAGGGAAAACCCTCCAGCTCAATCAAGGTAAGATTTGCAGTCTTAAGTGAAGGAGACTGTAATAGTATCAAGCCTAAGTCACCAACCAAAGAGCATACATGGGCTGGTCCATGCCTCGCTCCCCACCCACACATATGTAGCAGAGGACTTCCTTGTCTGGCTTCAGTGGCAGAGAATGTGCCTAATCCTGTAGAGATTTGATGTCCCAGGGAAGGGGAATGTCTGAAAAGAGGAGAGTGCCATCTCAGAGGTGAAGGATGAGGGGCAATGGGGTAAAAAAGTCTGGGAGTGGGAACGGGAAGGAGGGGTAACATTTGGACAGTAATAAAATAAAATAAAATAAAATAAAATGATAAAGGTAAAAGAGATCCCCTGCTACCCTCTATAAGTTCACTGGGTAAAGCTGGTTGGTGTTGTACAGGTCCACTGCAGAATCTAGGCATGGTCATGGACACTACTTGACATGGTCAACAAAAGCGAAGAAATTAATATATGGTCATCATCATTACTACACAGCACAAGTGCTCAAAAGACTTGGATTTTCAAATCTACTTAAGTTAGAAGCTAATTTCATAAGGCTTAGTAATTTTTGTAAATAGTAGCAACCCAGCCTCTCAAATTATTTTTACAATACCTAATGAAGGCATACTAGACATAGTTAAAAAACTAAAGCAATGGAGTTCAACATTCTCACAAATATTTCAGGCTGTGTTGGTTTTACAAACATGAGTTGCCATTAAATGAAAAAAGAAAATTAAGACTCCTTAGACAGTTTCTGAAGTTTCTAGACTATCAGACCTTTCTTATGTGGACGATCATGCCTTCTGAGATGGTTTATGCATCTTCTAGAATATCAGACTCTGCTTATATAACAAAAACTTTGATGAATTAAGTGTAAAGCATGAATTTATGGATCAAGTTTCTTCTTAAATATACATAGATTTGAATCTGAAACTGAAATATTCTCCACCAAATGAACTTTAGACTTCATTTTGCTCAAAATATTTGAATAATAGTTCAATATATTTGGTGAGACAAAACACAGCTGCTCCTTATGAAATTATAGAGTTATTGGGTAGTTGATGAAACCATATCTTTAAGGGCATTCATCAAATGTCTACAGACAATTAGATAATGACTAGATTGAGGAATTTCTAGCAAAATTTATATTGTTTTCAAGCTTGAAGTATCATGGAGTAAAATTTAAAAATTTACTAACAAAATATTCAGAAAAGCTGTCAATTGTACATGTGTACATTTATATACTATAGTGAGCTAAATATATGCAATTAAAGATTAACGCTATTCTAAAGTTCAATTATATGCTGTGAGAGGCTAAAGAAGATGCATTATACTCTCCATAACACTTTGTTCACAAGCTTCAAAGAAGACCCTTCCACTTTTGATTTTGAGTTATTAATTTTATGCAAATATATTTTCACTATCCTTGTAGTTTTTGTTTTATTATCCTTAACTGTCCAAAATAAATAAATCTGTATTCTAAAAAAGAAGACATTAAATGGAATCCTACATACCTATATTCTGAATGTATGTGGATTCCTCATTTTTTGGACTCTCCTGCAATGGCCATGACCTGGCTTGTTTAGTTGATTTTTGTGCGTTTAGGTAGAACTGGAGTCCAAATCTCTAACACTGAACATTTTGGACAAGTTTTCTGCTCTGAACTGCATGTCCTGCCTCAGGAGTTTTCCCAAGTGACACATTAGTTACTTTTCTCATTGAACATCAAAATGTCTGACAAAAGCCACTTAAGAAAGAGTTGCCCTAGCGGTGGTGGCACACGCCTTTAATCCCAGCACTTGGGGGCAGAGGCAGGTGGATTTCTGAGTTCGAGGCCAGCCTAGTCTACAGAGTGAGTTCCAGGACATCCAGGGCTACACAGAGAAACCCTGTCTCGAAGAGAGAGAGAGAGAGAGAGAGAGAGAGAGAGAGAGAGAGAGAGAGAGAGAGAGAGAGAGAGAATAGAGACATCAATTGCAGAGAATTGTGAGACAAGCACGAAGTGTCTGGTGACATGTGCTCACTGAAAAGAGGCAGAGAAAGCAGTATGCTGGTGTTCGGCTTGCTTTCTTTTCCCTTCTCTCTTTATTTTCAATCTGGGACCCCCATGCATGGGGCACCGTGCCACTCATATTCACAGTGGGTCTCCCTGTCTCAATTAAAGCTCTCGAGAAATGCTCATGCAGGCACACCCAGTGCTTTTCATTTCAGATAATTCTAAATCTAGTGAAATTGATGTAGAGGATGAATTATCATCTATGAGATGACTGCCCAGATAGACAAACAATTGTCTGTGAAAAATATAAGTGAACTATGATAAAACTTTCAATATTCTAGTATCTATACATATCATAAACACACTAAAACTCAGGCAATTTTAATTTTAACAATATAGTTAACCCCAAATTGCTATTATATATTCATAGTAACCAATTTAACATAGACAGTACAAAAAGTATTGAGATATTTTACTTTTTTGGTAAAAATGCATATTCCATTTCAAAGTATTAGCATTTCAATTTTCTTAGGATACATTTACAGTTAGTGTCTACTGGACATCTCAGAACAGTTGTCTCTACTCGAATCACCCTTACAGTCAATCTATCCCTCAAAAATTAGAAGAAAATTTCTAATTTTGCCTCTCATTTTAAGAAGAGTTTCCCTGAAAGTTCCAGTTACTTTCAAACATTTAAACTTAATACAAGTTCATTTACTTTAAATTAAAGTACCATAACTTAAGCCTGGGAAGAATGAGAATGGGAACAGAAAAAGAACATCTGGATTTGGTCATTACATAGTGTATGTACACATGGAACATCACACTAAACAGTATTAAGATATATGGTGAATATCTATGTTTACAAACAATTTGAAATAAGTAGTTCTAACAAAAATTTTGTGTGTTTGTCTATTTCAACCCCAAATTAACACTATCAAACAGCATCTCTGATGTTTCAAGAAAATATAATGACTTATTCTTTAAGGAAAAAAATCAATACTTGCTTTTTTATTGCCTGTGTATTTAACACATGTGTTAGCAACACATAACACAGTGAGTTTAACCATTTCCTCTTGCATATTTCTCTCACTTGAATCCAATGGTACCATAGCTGCCACACTTTTCCTCCATCCTCAGTGGAAACACTTCTCTATGTCCTTCTCTGATTTCATTACCATTCTTTCTGACACTACAAGACCAGTTCTTGATCATTTTTTAAACCTGGTTCTCATTTTATTTTCTTTCTTTAAGATGTAAAAGATGTTTAAAGCTCAAGATGATCCTCTGCTTCTACGATCTGTGTACTGAGACTGCAAAGGTAAGCCAACCACAATACTGACAGGAGCCAAGGACAGCAGGTTCTCACTCCTGGGCACTGCAGTTGTAGCTGGATGCCACAGAAGAGCTGAGAACCACCCCACCCCACCCAATGAGTGGGCTCTCGCCTGAGTCAAAGGGAAAAGGATAGGAGGAAAGAGCTCCAGCTGGTTCCTGCAGGGAGGAGAGTCTTTGGCTTGGTCGGTAAGCAGCTTCGGTTGGTGGCCATGTCTGGGAATGCAGACAGTCCTCCTGTGGGAGGTTAGATGAGTGGCTCTCTAGAGGAAGATCTTCTCCATTGTTCCCCCATGACAGGTTCCAATGAGAAGAGGCAGTCCATGGTTTTAAGGCTTTTATTGTCATGGAGGGAAGGGGAGCTAAGAGGGTACTAGAGGCAGAGAAAGGGAGAGGGTAGAGAAGTAGAGGCTGGTCATGACCATATGGAGAAAGGGGGGAAGCAAGAGGGCAAGTGAGAGAGGCAGGACTAAGAGAGTAAAAGTAAGAGGGGGAGAAGAGGGCAAGAAGCCTCTTTAATAGTAGGCCATGCCAGGTAACCGTGGGGAGAAAAATACCTGGCTGTGGCAGGGTAACGGTGGGGGTGGAGTCCAGACAGGATACCAGGAGCTTGGGGCGTTGCCCTACATGACTGATGGCCACAGAATTATGGAAGGCTGAGACCTTGTGTCAGGAGCCTAGTGTCTGGGAATGTGGGAACAGTCTTCTGTCCCTTGCAGGAACATCTGCTGGGTCTCCAGGGTTTAAACCTAGCTTAACCAGAAAACAGGCTGCCTTTCATGGTCCCACAGTAAAGGACACTGGCAGTGAGACAATGAAGTAGCCCACAGAATGAGAAAAGGTTTTCACCAACCTCACATCTGGTAGATGGCCAACATCCAAAGTACATTGAAAACTCAAACAGGTACCAACAAACCGAACAGTCCAATTTAAAAAATGGATACAGATCTTAACTAAAATTTCTCAGCAGAGGAATCTCAAAAGCTAAGAAACACTTATAAAGAAGTATTCACCATCTATTGCTATCAGGGAAATGCAAATCAAAACTACATTGAGATTCTACCTTACAACTGTCAAAATGATTAAGATCAATAACACAAGTGATAGTTCATGCTGGTGAGGATGTAGAGCAAGGGGAACACTTCTCCATTGCTGGCAGGAGGGCAAACTTGTACAACCACTATGAAAATCAATATGGCTGTTCCTTAGAAAAATGGAAATTGATCTACCTCAGTACCCAGCTATATCACTCTGGGATATATGCCCAAAAGGCACTCCACTCTACCACAAGGGCACTTGCTAAACTATGTTCATTGCAGTTTTATTCATAATAGTCAGGATGTCCCTCAACTGAAGAATTGATAAAGAAAATGTGGCACCTTTACACAATGAACTATTAATCAGATGTTAAAAACAATGGCATCATGAAATTTGCAAGCAAAAAGACAGAGCTAGAAACAAATCATTCTAAGCACGACAACCTAGACCCCAGGAAGACAAATATCCTATGTATTCATTTATAAGCAGATATTAGCTCTTAAGGATAGTCACACTACAATCTATACACTAGAGATGCTAAATAACAAGAAATGTTCTAAGTGGAATACATGGATCTCCCTGGGAAGAGGAAATAGAATAGCTTTTCCAAGGGAATTGGGAGCAGGTAGGCAATGGGAACAGGGGAGATCAAGTAGAAAAGAGAGATGGAGAGAGTACAGGGAGAGATGAGTGGAATAGGTGGGCACTTAGAGGATAATATTGAATCTAGTGCAGTAGAAACATCCTGGAACCTATGCAGGTGACCCTAGCAAAGACTCCTAGTAATGTCTGATACATACAGAGCCTGAACTGACCATCTTTAATAGCCTGGCAAAGTTCCCAGTTGTGGAACTGGAACACCAACATAGCCCTAAGTTCTTCTGCCCACACCTGTCCTTCCTACAAGATCTGCTGGGGCTCAGAGCTTGTGAGTATGGTCAACCACTGTCTGATCTTACTTGAGGCTCAAGCTACATGATAGAGTAAAGCCCATGCTTAACCCTGACTGTATGGCCAGGATCAGGAAGCCAGATGGCTCAGAAACCTAGAATAGAACCATGCTTGACTAATCAAATATAATAATAATAATAATAATAATAATAATAATAATAACAATAATAACAATAATAACAAAAATAGTAGTGGTGGTGATGATGATGATAGTGATGTTGATGATATTCTCCTATACTCAGATTGGTGCTAGCCCAGTCAACATTAGAGAGGCTTCCTCCAGCAGTTGGTAAGAGCAGATGCAAAGAGCCACACCCAAACACTAAGGGCAGGTCAGAACCCCCAGAAGAGAGGAAGAATTGTAGGAGCCAGAGGGGTCCAGGATACCATAAGAACATAGCCTACAGAATTAACTAAGCAGAACTCATAGGGGTTTACAAAGACTGGAGCGACAATCATGGAGCCTACATGGGTCTGCACTAGGTCCTCCATATATGTGCTGTAGTACTTTAGCTTGGAGTGTTTATGGGACTTCTAACAGTGGGAGAGGGGGTATCTTTAACTCTTTAGCCTGTTCTTGAGACCATTTTTCTCCCATTGGGTTGCCTCATCAAGCACTGATATGAGGGTTTGTGTCTGGTCTTATTACATCTTGGTTATGCCAGATTTGGTTGACATTACTAGAAATCCTGTTCTTTTCTGAAGGGAAACAGTGGATCTTGAGCAGAAGGGAGGAGGAGGAGAGAGGCAGGCTGAGAGGACTGAAGGAAGTGGAGACTGCAGTTGGGGTGTATTGTATGAGAAAAAAATAAATTTTAAAAATATATTTGTAGTAGGAAAATACAAAAGTTATATTATTTTTATGTTATATATTAATTTTATATATATTAAAATTAATGATTGATCTGCATATTTAAAAATAGAACAACAGTTGCTTGATTTCATTTACAGCACACTCAACAGAAGGGAAAGTATGCCTGGTATTGGAAATGTAGCCAACTATCTGTGGCTTGTGAAGTCATGGGTTTTAAAGGAAAATCAAATACCACTACTTTTCTACAAGCATAATTCCTAACTGCATCGAAAACTGTTGCTTAAATCCACAGCTAAATGTAGTTTTCACCCCCTCATCAAAGAAGCTTCTCTTTGCCATAGACAGACACAATTACTGAAAACTACCAGTGCTTAAGAACACAGAGATCAACTGATGATAGGGTGCCCAGACCCAATGGATACATCTTCAACACAACTCCTGCACCTAAGGCTCGGGAATCTCCCAAGAAAAGGGCTGGTAAAATTATAAGAGCCAAAGGACAGAAAGTCTTCTATGACACTGTGTCTCCTGGAAATGTCAAACGAACAACACGGCTTCTAAACAAGACCCTGACAATGATGTCTATAAACATGCTAGAGAGGAAGGGGGAAATATCAGAGGGCTTCATTCTCAGACAGAGAACTACATACAAAGAACTTTCAGTTAATTTCTTTTGAAAGAGAGAAAGAAAATTAGTCTCTTCCATGGATGAAGTCCTTAATTTGTTATTCAGGAACAAGAGGTCATCCCTGAAATAATTGTGTGTGTGTGTGTGTGTGTGTGTGTGTGTGTGTGTGTGTGTGTTTACAAAGTGAAAAGGGTCATGAATTTAAGAATGAGAACCATGGGAGGAATAGAAGGTAGAAAGGTAAGGAGAGACATGATATCATGATATAATTATATTTTAGTTAAAATTTTAAAAATAAAGCTCTAAAATATTAAAGTCAAATTTTTCAATGAATCTATTGAAGTGAATTTAATGAAATGAATCTCAGTAAATTCTTATTTTTATTTTACTTTGGGTCATTTCAATGTGGAATTATATATTTTAGATAAATGAGACAAAAAAGGAGGAAATGAACAAAAAGTCAATTATTCCTTATCATCATGAAAAAATAAAATAGTTTGGACAAACACAATTGCAGAATAAAAAGTAGAATCAGTTTCAAATATGTCAATAACTATCATAAACTCACAAAGACAACATTTTTCAGATAAATTATAGACTTCCAATCATGTTATTTCTAATAAATTCACATAAAAATAACAGTAGAAAAAGAATGAAGGAAAACTGAAAATAAAGATCTTTATTTTAAAACACACATGTCAAATAATTAAGACAAAATAACTAAGGTTTATCTACTTAGTTGAGAGAAAAGTAAAACATAAGCTAAAATGATTTGATTGTGTTTATCAAATAATAAGAGAAATGCAGGGAAAGACAGTTGTAAACATCATCTCAATACAGTAGATGTCAAAGTTTAGTAGAACTACAGAAACTATCGAGCAGCACAGTGCAAAATTCTTTTGGTTATGGGTGAGTTAAACAGACAAAGCAGCAAAGGCAGGGAGGATTTATGTAGCACAAATACAATATTTTATCTGAGAGGTATATTTAAATTCCTGCTTTCTGACATTAGACCAACACAGACATTTAAAGCACTTATAAAAATTATTCAAATGAATCATGCTGGAGAACATGTAAATATAACATCGACAAATATCAGGAAAATGTATTTTAAATGATATTTTATGAATTATAGAAATAAGTGATACTTTTGTTTCCCGGTTGTTTGAATATTACAGAATATGCTTCTAGTAATAAATGTTTTAAAGTAATTTAGATTGTAGATATTATACTTTAAATAACAAAATATATGTTATAACTCAAAAATGCAATGAAAGTTCTTATTCAAATGAAAATTGTAACACTGATTACTTATGCTAACAACAACAACAAAAAGAGAGAATACTATTCATTTCTCTAATTTAATAAATTAGAGGAAAATAGATAAATTTAAAAGGGAAATATATGATCAGAAGTGAATTAAACAGAAAATAAGAATTTATTTTAAAAGATCAACAAGAAAATGTATTTATTTTAAAATAAGCCTTTGTAAGACTGATCATGGTAAGAAAGTATACACAAGCAACATTCTAATTGATAGAAAAGTATGTTGATGCAAAAAGCAACTTTATTTCCTCCAAATAAAGACAAAGAGAGGAAATGGAGAAAGGGATTTAATTAGGGAGAGGGAAAGGAGAAAAATACAAAAAGAGAGAAAGGAAAGAGGGATAAATAACACTAAAGATGCTTGAAAAAGACACTGGGAATTGTTTTTTTTTTTTTTGTATGTACCTAAAACTATATAATACATATAAGTATATATATATGTATACATATACAGATATATAATGTATATACATACATGTGTATATGTACACATATTTTCAGTAAAGTAACACCACTTAGAATACTACTACTCCACCTAAGAACCATAGAGTATCTAACAAACACCACTTAGAATACTACTACTCCACCTAAGAACCATAGAGTATCTAACAAAGACTTCATTGCCAAGCATAAGAAACCTCCTTCTGAACTGTTGATCTAGAGAGTCCAAGAACCTCCTGAAGCAATACAGGCTGTTGCTGTTGCCCTTGGTTATTTCCCAGATGTTGAAGGTAAGTCCTTACTGATGGAGATAATGTATGTTGGACATGACTTGTTCTGGGACTGACCTTAAAGCCTCATCGCTGAGAATTACCTTTCATAGTAACAAAAGGGAAGAAAGCAGGCATAGTCGACTCAGCTGTGGTGCCTGTGAATCACAGTAATGAACATCATGGCAAGATAGACTGAAAGTAATGGCACTTAGGTCTTAGAGACAGTAAACCATTGACTAATTGGACTTAAGGCTCACCTATGAGGAGGAAAATCACTCTTGACATGGTGTCAACCTAGCCATTTACAAATGGCTAGTGATGTAATAAATCTTAAAGAAGAGCCCGCTATCACAACACTCCTAAACAAGTATAAATTCTAACTGGAATAGTTATCCTTATAGTCACAGGTAAGTGTAGATCTCACTGAATCTTGAATAAGTTTCTTTTTGCAGTATAAGCACACAATTACAGAAGCTCACAACTAGTTAAACACAGAGAATGACTGTGAGATGTCCAGCAAATGGTAAATGTACATAATTCCTGCACCTGAGGCTCAGGGAACTTCATAAAAGATGGGCAAAAAAGTTCTAAGATCCAGAGGACCGGGAAGGCTACCATGAAGTTGTATCTTCTAGATTTGATAGATAAGCTGCATTCATGAAATCTCAACAACTTATCACCTAAAGGAAATCTGAATGCCAGTTGCCATCCCAATGTGGATAATAGAAATAGCACAGAATCCACAAATGTATTTGCATATTTATTTCTCTATATGTCTATGTAACAATAATAGTTAAAGTATTGGAGGCTATGTACTTGGGAGGGAGGAGAACTGGGAAAACAGAAGAGATGTGAGGGAGAAAGGGGGATGAAAACTTGTAACTATATTTTAACTAAAAATTGAAACAAAAGAATACTAAAGTTTGCAGTGAAAATTAGAATCTGGAGGAAGCAAAGGAAAAAATTTCTACTTGGTGTTTCAAATAAAATATAGTTTTATAGACAGCATTTCAGGTTTATAATCTATAGTACTATGAAATAATAAACAAAATGTATTCTTTTATTTATTTGTTTGTTTTTAGAAACAGGTTTTCTCTGTGTAGCTCTGGCTGACCTGGAACTTACTCTATAGATCAAGCTGCCCTCAAACTCGGATCTACCTGCCTTTGCCAAACAAGTGCTGAGATTAAAGGTGTGTACCACCACTGCCTGGCTAATTTATTCTTTTTTAAAAAAGAAAAAGAAACAATATAACACACCAAACAGTCAACTTAAGGACTATAGAGATGGTTCGGAGGACCCAGGATCAATTCCCAGCATGTTGTGTTGGTTCACAAACATTTGGAACTCCAGTGTCGGATCCCAGACCTCCTTGACATTAAGAAGGTAAGTAGTGTATCTATATGCATTTATGCAAGACACTCATATGCACAACTAAGCCTTTAAAAATTAAATTGACAAAAAAAAAAATTAAATTGACTAAAGAAAAAGTAAATAACTTGAATTGTACCATAGTAACCAGAGGAAGCAATCAAACTCTTTCCATAGAGAAACCACCAAGAACAGATGATTCAGGCTGTATCACTAATTTTTCAATTAATATAATCCATTCTTGTACAAGCTCCTATAAAACAAACTAGAGATGATTCCAATAAATCATCTCTAAGAAGGACAAAAAATGAAATATATAAGTTTTATTTTCCTTGTTAGCCAGGCAGTGGTGGCATGCCACCCAGCACTTGGGAGGCAGAGGCAGGCGGATTTCTGAGTTCGAGGCCAGCCTGGTCTACAGAGTGAGTTCCAGGACAGCCAGGGCTACACAGAGAAACCCTGTCTCAAAAAATAAAAAAATAAAAAAAAAATTGTTGAAAAAGATCCGAACAAAATAAAAGCAATCTGAAACCAGCAGTGTACAGAGGAGGGGCATGTTATGCCAAGGTTAGTGCGCACCCATAATTCAATGGTAGGTTATTATCAGAAAATATATTTCATCAAGTTAATAGGTGAAAAACATAAGTTCCTTGATCTTATGAGAATTGTTTAAGACTACCATGCATTGTTTTGCCAGCTATACACTGAAAATTTAGGGGGAGGGGATGGGTACATAGAAACCTAATAGCAAAATTATGTTTATTAAATAATCATGCCACAGATAATAAATATTATATAATAGATAATCCAACAGGTTGCATAACACCAAACAAATGTATACAATTAATACAAAAAATAGAAACTTTTCTTTCTTTTATTTTTTTTTACACTCCAGATTTTATTCCCCTCCCCGTCCACCCTCTGATTGTTCCACATGCCATACCTCCTCCCCATGCCCTGTCTCCACGAAGATGTCCCAACCCCCCCCCCAATCCCACCTGACCTCTAAAATCTCTGGAGCCTCCAATCTTTTAAGGGTTAGATCATCATCATCTCTGACTGAACACAGACCTGGCAGTCCTCTGCTGTATATGTGTTGGGGGTCTCATATCAGCTGGTGTATGCTGCCTGTTTGGTGATCCAGTGTTTGATAGATCTCGGGGGTCCAGATTAATTGAGACCTCAGGTCCTCCTACAGGATTACCCTTCTTCTCAGTTTCTTCTAGCTTTCTCCTAATTCAACCTTAGGGGTCAGCTGCTTCTTTCCATTGGTTGGGTTCTAATATCTGTATCTGACTCTTTCTACTGTTTGTTAGGTCTTCCAGAGCACAGTCACGGTAGGTCCCTTTTTGTGAGCACTCTATATCCTCAGTAACAATTGTCAGGCCTTGGAACTTCCCCTTGAGCTGATCCCACTTTGGGACTGTCGCTGGACCTTCTTTTCTTCAGGCTCCTCTCCATTTCCATCTCTGTAGTTCTTTCAGACAGGAACAATTATGGGTCAGAATTTTGACTGTGGGATGGCAACCCCATCCCTCATTTAATGCCTTGTCTTCCTGTTGGATGTGGGCTCTATAAATTCCCTCTCCCTAGTGTCTAGCATTTCATCTAAGGTCCTTCCCTTTGAGTCCTGAGAGTCTCTCACCTCCCAGGTCTCTGTTGCATTCTGAAGGGGCCCCCAACTTCCTACCTCCAGAGGTTACCTGTTTACATTCTTTCTGCTGGCTCTCAGGGATTCAGTCCTTTTCACTTGCCCAATACCAGATTAGATTCCCTTTTCCTCCTACATCCCCCCTTCAACTTTCCCTCCCAGGTCCCTTCCTTCCCACTTACTATTGCTTTCTTCTCCCTCCCAAGTGGGACTGAGGAGTCCTCACTTAGGCCGTTCAGCTTGTTGACCTTTTATAGTTCTGTGGACTGTATCTTAGGTATTCTGTACTTTTTGGGGGTGGTAATATCCACTATGTAGACAAACTCAAAGAAAAAAATATGATCACCTCCTTAGATACAGAAAAAAGCATTTGACAAAATATAACACTCCTTCATGTTAAAAGTATTGGAGAGATCAGGAACTCAAGGCCCTTACCTAAATATAATAAAAGCAATTTACTACAAACCAACAGCCAATAGCAAATTAAATGGAGACATACTTGAAGCGATCCCACTAAAATCAGGGACAAGGATGCTCCCCATATCTATTCAATATAGTACTGGAAATGCTACCTAGAACAATAAGACAACAAAAATAGATCAAGGGGATACAAATTGGCAAAGAAGAAATAAAGGTATCACTATTTGTAGATGATAGGATAGGAAACATAAGTGACCCCCAAAATTCGACCAAAGAACTTCTCCAGCAGATAAACAAAGTGGCCGGATATAAAATTAATTCAAATAAACCAGCAGCCTTCTTTTATACAAATAATAAACAGGCTGAGAAAGAATTAGGGAAACAACTCCCTTCACAATAGCCATAAATAATATAAAATATCTTGGGGTAACTCGAACCAAACAAGTGAAAGACCTATATGACCATAACTTCAAGTCTCTCAAGAAAGAAATCAAAGATCTCAGAAAATGGAGAGATCACCCATGCTCATGAATTAGCTGAATTAATATAATAAGATAAATAAAAAATAAACAGAAATAAAAATGGCCATCCAAAGGCAATGTATAGATTCAATGCAATCCCCCATCAAAACCCCACACAATTCTTCAAAGACATGGAAAGAGCAATTCTCAAATTCATCTGGAAAGGCAAAAAAACCCCACAAGAGTGAAAACAATTCTTAACAATAAAAGAACAGCTGGGAGAATCACCATCCGTGACCTCAAGCTTTACTACAGAGCAATAATGATAAAAACTGCATGGTATTGGTACAGAGACAGACACATTGGTTAATGAAATACAATTGAAGACCCAGAAATAAAAATACATACTTACACACACTTGGTCTTTGACAAAGATGCCAAAAATATACAGTGGAAAAAAAGAAAGCATCTTCAATAAATGGTGCTGGTCTAACTGGCTGTCTGTAGGTAGAAAAATGAAAATAAACCCATATTTGTCACCTTGCACAAAGCTCAAGTCCAAGTGGATCAAGGACCTCAATATAAAACCAGATACACTAAATCTAATAGAAGAGAAAGTGGGAAAGAGCCTTGAATTCATTGGTGCAGTGGAAAATTTCCTAAACAGAACTCCAATGGCTCATGCTCTAGGATCAAGAATTGATAAATGGGACCTCATCAAACTGCAAAGCTTCTCTAAAGCAAAGAACACAGTAAGACAAATCTGCAACCTACAGATTGGGAAAAAGTCTTTACTAACTTCCTATCTAAAAGACTAATATCCAAAATATATAAAGAACTCAAGAATCTAACCACCAAAAAAACAAACAAACAAAAAAACAATTCAAAAATTGGTTATTAAAACTAAACTGAGAATTCGCAACAGAGGAGTCTTGAAAGGAAGAGAAGCACCTAAAGAAATGGTCAAAGTCCTTAGTAATCAGAGACATGCAAATCAAAACGACACTGAGATTCCACTTTATACCAATCAGAATAGCTAAGATCAAAAACTCAGGTGACAACACATGTTGGAGAGGATGTAGAAAAAGAGGAATACTACTCCATTGCTAGTGGGATTGCAATCTGGTCCAACCACTCTGGAAATCAATCTGGAGGTTCCTCAGAATATTGGAAATAGATCTACCTGTAGACCTAGCAATACCACTCTTGGGAATATACCCAAAAGATACCCCACCATGCCACAGGAGCATGTACTCCACTAGGTTTATAGTGGCCTTATTTGTGACAGTCAGAAGCTGGAAACAATCCAGATGTTCCATAACAGAAGAGTGGATACAGAAAATGTGGTTCATTTACACAATAGAATATTACTCACCTATTAAGAACGAGAACATCTTGAGTTTCGCAGGTAAATGGATGGAACTAGAAAATATCATCCTGAGTGAGATAACTCAGACAAAATAACATGCATGCTATGTACTCACTAATAAGTGGATATTAGCCAAAAAATAGAAACTTTTCAATAATCAAGCAGCAAAAAATAATTAGTAGTGAAGAGATAAATGAAGGGCTATACTTTCTGAATAGCTTAAATAAATTTTACTGTAAACATCAAATATTTTAATGCCAAAATTATATTTTAATAAAAATTAGTAATACATAAACAATCTTAAATAAGCAAATTCCTGATCCTTCTGTCTCCAAGTCCAGCATGTTAGGATGATAGTTTGGTCCACCAAGCCTATATTTTTCTTAGGATTGAAGCCAGGGTTTCATGTATACTATGCAAACAGTTTGCCAAATAAAGTATACCTCTGTTGATTTTTCTGTTTTTATGACTGGGTTCCTCTATAAAACCTAGGTTGGGCCTGAAGCTTTGATAATTCTTGTGCTTCAGCCCCACCAAAGTTCTGTGATTACAGATGTGCACCACCATGTCTGGCTCTTTTATTATCATTATTTTGTGAGGTGGGATCTCATTGGGTAGTCTTAGATGGCCTGAAGCTCCCTATGCAGTCCTAGGTGGCTTCAAACTCATAGATATCTGCCTTCCTAAGTGCTGCTATTAAAGTCTCATTTCTTTATAGCTAGACCTGGACAGTCAATGAACACTTCCTAATGCATTGCCCGATGATGCATCCCACAAGCAAAGCCATCCATCTCAAATGCACTTGGTAGAGGATGTTTAATAAGAGCTAACCCTCCCCACAAATGTTTATTGAGCAACATTAATGGTTCCCTGATGGACTGTGACATGGTCAGGACAGTGTTTTAACCCACAGGCTTCTGTCTGTACATGTCACTGACCTGTCCGTCATGCCTGCATCCTGATGTACTATTTCCAGGCTTCTGCTTTGAAAACAGCTTAAGTCTCTGAAGAAGAGGCCTGCCCCACAATGTTCCTTCTTCCCAGGTCCTTTCTTAATGCCCTGTTATTTCTAGGGACATATTTGAAATTGAATTGTCAAGATTATAGCCCAGAGTTTCAGCTAGTGTTACACTGAACTTGGAGACTGGTTTGTAAGTAGCTGTTCTTCTTGGGTTTGAGGTTTATTCCTGTATGTTAGCTCTTTTGTTCTTTCCTTTAATAATTCTTGTTCTTCAAAAAAAGTTTATAGACATAGAAGTAGTGATAGACAAATTAAACTACAGGAAGAAACAAAACCATCTGCTCATTAAAAAAAAATGGTTTGGAAAGACCAAGAAATGATATCTTACTGAAATTTGCAATACAAATAAAGAATATTGGGTAGCTATTACAGATTGCTCGCTGAATTCCAATAAATAAGTAGAACCAGAAGAAACACAACATATAAGACTAGGAACATTGGTTCTAAAAGTAACCTTATAGTGCCAATAAAAATATGAAGTTTTCATTTTCTTAGTAGCTAGAGAAGTTCATATCAAATGAGCTATACTTAATTTTGAAAACTTAAGTTTGACAATAAAAAATACTGGGAAAAATAAATCAATGCCATTATTTATCTACCATTATTATGCTACTTATAACTATTGCTACAAATTAATACCATTACCTTAAAAATTATTTGACATTATCTGATAAGTTTTATTATATCCTTATTATTTTATATTTTATTATATTCATTATATCCTTAACTCTAGCTTAAATTTTTACCAATGGGTCATGTAAGAATATGTCCACAAGGCCTGCCTGCAAGACAAGTACAGGTAGAAGACAACCAGAGGCCTGCCAGCTATGTGAACTTCTACTATATGCGAGCATGAGGTAGAGAGATTGGAGAAAAAAACAAGCAGAACAGGTTTAGCTTATGAAGTATAGGGGGAGGCCTTGGGGTGGGGGGAAGTGATAATAGGATCTGGTTCCCTAATTGGTTCTTGATTTGGTCAATAAAGGAGGCCAGAAGCCAATTGCTGGCGGAAGGGACAGGTGGGACTTCTGGGACCCTGGAGGAAGTGGAGATACAGGGAAAGAGAAGGGGCTTTTTAAGCCAGGCTTTGGAATGAGAATGACACAGAAATCATGTAAGATCTTGGGAAAGCTACTACTGGTGGACTCTGCCTCCTTGGATGGCCAAGGAGGTTGGTAAGGGCTAGCTAATGTGAGCCATTTGGCTTAGGGTGGAAGAAGAGATGGAGATAATAAATTAATAAGGGCACACATTTCTAGGTGGGAGGTATTTGAGCCCAGCGATTGTGCTAGCAGGCAAATTATAAAGTAATAAAACAGAGTGTGTGTATTTATCTGTAAATTCAAGGGTCTCATGGAGCTGGTAGCATGATCCCTCCTGGGGATCATGGGAGTGAGCCGGTGGAGCCGCAATAGCTTGATTTTTTTTGTTTTTAATTACAAGCTACAATGGAGAGTCAGAACTGGAGATGTGAGGGTGGAGAGGAATAGCATAATGTAGATAGCCTTCTCTACCACCTGAGGAACTGAAGTCCTACCTGTGCTCTTGCTGAGGTATCTGAGTTTGTGGCCATGTAGCAGCAGAAGGTCTGTGTAGATGCCCATGGCTCATATCACCACTAATGACCATGTGAACACCCCTGGTCTGGGCTGCCTCCGAGGATGATGTTAATGTCAAATGGCTACGCAAAGCTGGCCCAGCCCCTCACTAGCTGCTGTACTTGGGAGAGTGGGCCATGTGACTTGCCTGGGCAGCACAGTAGAGCTGGTCCAGGCCCTTGCTGGCTGGAGCATTGGGTGAACTAGCCAGGGCAGTGCTGGAGAGCTTCCTCTGGGGTTTTGGCCTTAGGAGATCTGTCAGGTTAACAACTCAGCTACCACCGAGGCCCAGATCCCAGAGCTTTGAGTTGGCCCACCACGATGTCTACCTCATTTATGAACTACTGGAGTATATGAAAGCACAGATCCTACTGGTTCAAAGCTTCAGGATTTCCATGACACCAAGGCAAAACAAGACATCTGAGAGAAGTCCCAGTGAGGATCCAGGATTGATAGATTATCAGAAGCCAGAGGCCTCAAACTAGACCAATGATTCATTGTGATGAACATTTTCAAGTAAAAATGTGTAGACAAAGAATATACTGTGGAACACACTGTGACACACTACCACTTCCTCAATGGGATTTTGTTGTTGTTGTTTTAATATTTTCTTTTGCAGGTAGGTTGCTAAGGTGGAGGGGTGGGTACAAAGGGATGGGGAGATAAGTGGGATTGAGTACATGGTGTGACACAACAAATTAACAAAACATTTTTAAAAACCATGTATTCTAATGTGCACATCTTTTCACTAAAACAGTAAGAGCTAGAAACAATTCAACTATCCATCAAAAAAGGTAGGATAGATAGATTTTAATCAGTTAGCTAGTTAATACTTTTGTGAGTCAGGGTCTCATATATCACAGACTGTTTTCAGCATTCCTATATAGCAACAGATGGCCTTGAGCTCTGGCCATGCTGGCACACCCCATCCCAACCCCTCAGAGCTGAGACTGCTACTCCCTATTTAGAAAATTCTGAAATCCACCTAGCATTTTGTGTATGTTGTGCAAGCACTCAGCTCAATGAGCTATATCTCCAGTCTCAATTTTAATTCATTTAGAATTAAGTAGTATAGGTATAAACTTTTTGCAACCAACTTTTAATAAAGGTTAAAACTCTCCTCTAGACCACCACCCAGCAGAGGTAGTAGAAAAGAAAAGTTGCTAAGATATGGGGGAAGTGGGCCTGTTCAGTAATAGCTCTTTGGGGGTGAGCTTGGTCTTCTTTGGCAGCAATTCAGCCCCATAGCAATACAATTCACGATCTGCAGGCTAGTCCTCTAGGCAGGCAGACACCAGGCATGCACCATCAGTACAGTCCAGTCCTTTCAGCAAGAAGATACCAGGCAGCTGTTGTTCAATCCTGAAGAAATCACCAGGCTCACCAAATGGCCTGAGGCAAGGCCACAGAAGTGGCAAGCTGACGCAGGAACCTCAGTTCTTGGGTAAGATTCTCTCAATAGCAGTGTTATCCCAAACTGAGCTCAATATCTCTTTGTAAGGCAAACCAATACACGCATGCCATTGGAGCAAACCAAACCAATGCTCAATGCTCCTCTTCCACTGTCTGTGAGGTCATTTTTATACTCCTTCAACAAGTGTCCTTTCATGTGTTTGCTATATACAAACACCCTTTCACCTGTGTCTGCTTCAGGAAAACATTCTTCCATGTCATTTCTTTATCAAGACATTCTTTCATCTGTGTGCCCCAGCAAAACATCATTGACATAACTAATTTTCCAAAGAACCAGAAGTTCCACTTCAAAGTAGGCTTCAGATGTGACAACTAATGAGCTATCTGTACACACAAACACAATGCTAGAAGACCATATATGGTTTTGTATTAATTATGCTTTAAAAACAAAGATTAAAGCATATTAGTATATATCTCACAGAATTCTTTTTATAAAGCAAGAGGCATAATATTTCATGATTGAGATTATACCTAGAGAGCTTCATAGGAAATGCTAATGAATAATAGAATATACAGGAAGTTTACTGGCAACTGATTGTTCAGATGATAGGTCCCTAGTTAATCATCACATAATTTTAAATTAATTAAGTTTAAAATGGATTCAAATATAGATCAATGTAGAATAAACAGAACATTAAGTTTTGCCTATATTCTATAGAAGTATAAAATATGATCATAATTACATGATCATATTATTAGTTAAAATCTGTCACAATTATTAAATAGACATACACAAAGCATCTTGTCCCATTCTGAGATATGCTAAAACATAAAACATATCAACCAAAGTCTGTTAGAATTCAACCTACTTCTAGAGAGGGTGTAAGGACTTCAGAGAAGAGCTTGGACTTAGAACTTGGACTTCTTGTGTTTTGATTTCTGAGGCCTGTAACTCCTTCATAACTATGTGCAAGTAATTCAGTTTCTCTATTTCACAGAGCTGTTGTAAGCCTCAACATGTTATAATGGATGCAGTTAATGTCAATTGCCAGTGTTAGTTAAAAGTCACTTGAGGGTACTGGTTGCCTTCCTCAAAGTTAACCACTCTCATGCTCCTTGCTATGTTCCACTTGGCAGCCAGAACCCAGATTCTGTTTCCAAAGTGAGCATGTCAGGGTTTCCCAGCTGAGTATATTTGGAGTTTCTTTAATTCTGTGTCTGGGGTTTCACTTAAAGAAATCTGAATAGTCAAGAGAATAAATGGCTTTTCCTAAAAAGCAACCCTTTCTGAACAATGAAGTCTACAAGTGTGAGAAGCAACTGGTCTACCTCTCTTCTCCTTTCAGTTATCCACATCCAAACATGAGTCTAATTTTAATCAAATACAGATCATCATTGGTCTTAGTCAACACAACAATAAAAATGATGTGTGGGAAAAGAGTTATAGTTTTCAAAAGACACAGGTGCCAAGATCTGACTTAACCTGTCCAAGACTCTGTCCTTTCTGCAACAACTTTCCAAGAAATCCTAACTCTTGTGCTCAGCAAATACTGAGTTTCAATTTTTTGAGTCTATACATAAATGAGTTGTCTTTAGTGGATGTAATTTCATGGTGAACATAAATATATGTCAATTATACTTACAATTGGCTATTATTTTCATTAAAGCTTCTGGAAAGGTCATGGCAGGTAAAAAGAGAAGGTGAGTTCTCAGACAGACAACAGGAAAATGTACTTCAGTGAGACTAACCAACAAGATTAGCTGTCCAACTGTCTACATCAAACAATGTACTTTTTTCTTCTTTTTCTAAGAAGACCCCACTCTTCTTGGGGTGAATAAAATCTCACATTGTTAGCCAAGATATGACTTTTCAAATAAGCTTAGGCATTCCAGTAATAAGCACCATAAAGATAAACACGAAAGAGTGAAGGAAGCCACCCAAAGACATTTTTAAATGTGGGATTTCTTATTGTGAGGGTGATGAAAAAATTCTGTATCTACTTTGCACACATCAACATGTGCTATGAAATATTATTGAGGTACTTGACAAAGTTCCAAGTATAGCACCAGCCGTGCTAAAATACCCACTGGCACAACATTGTACTTACAAATTTAGTGGGACAGCTGACACCATTTTTTCTTCTTGGTCTCTCAAAAAAAAAATGACCAGCAAAAATTTCACTGTATATATTTCCAAAGGTTCTGATGCTCATTTTTCTCTTTTTAGAAAGTAATTTCCCTGAGTGTGAAACTAAAAAATTCAGAAGCAACCTATTCAGATGCAACCTTTAACCTTTAGCAGAAGGGAAAAGTAGATGTTTGAGTAACATTCTACTACACATTAAAATAACAGTGCCATTTGCAAAGGCTATTGTAAAATGAATTTTATCTTGAAAAAGTCAAATACTGCTATTTGTAATAATAACTCAGAAATGAAAATATTTCTATTAGTCTTTTACAATGAAACCACTATCCCTTACCTAAGACAAGGTTTTTGTCTTCTCTCAAAGGTTTGTTTTGTTTTGTTTTGTTTCGTTTTTGTTTTTTAGCTAGACCACAAGAGAGTCTTTCAGCTTGAATCTTCCAACTGTGCTATGTCCTAACTATGTCTTCAGCAAGAGGAAGTTAACTTCAAGTACCTTAAATTTGAATTTTAATGATTCCTCAGAGTTATTATTTACTTTATATGTATAAGTGTTTCTCCCACATGTGTCTGTGTACCACATGTGTGGCTAGTATTCATCAATGATAAAGGAGGGTGACAGATCCCCTCAAACTGGAATAGCAAATAGCTATGAGAAGGATGATTAGTGTCATGTATTTGAGTAACTTAATTTTCAAAGATAATAAATTTTCTAGAATACGGTCATCAGGAGGCAACAAAACTTAAAACTAAAGCACTTTCAAACATGTGTTAAATAGTATGATGGAAATTAAATTGATATTGTTCAACATTATAGCAACCTGAAGTTGTAAAGTAAATCTCACAATGTAAAAAAATGAATAAGGGAATTCATTGACATTTTAATGTCAGCCTCCTGGTTCTTCTAACTGAATCATGTTTCCATTTCAGAATCTACACTGTCATGCTCATTTTTTTAAATATAGTAACATAATTTTGTGCCAAGAAGCAAGGGCATTGCCAAACCTGGAACAATCCAAAAAATCAAGTTTAGGGAAGAATTGAATTGCTTATAAATATCAAAAGTTGTGGGGAGAGTAGTAATTAGAATATAATCACAAGGAAATCTGCTGCTTTCCTCACAAAGTCCAAACTGTACCCTGAAGCTAATGTGGTCAGAACAGTGAAGGTTTATATAGGTGAAAATGGAGCCCCTTTTTATGAACAAGTTCTACACTTGATCTTAGCCAAAAGGCCAAGAAGTGATATGAACAAGTTCTACTGCATGCTCTGCAGTTCTGTTTTTGATCGAAGTGTTGTCCACATGCTTCTAGAATATAACAACATGGTTTTGATACCACAACCAAAACCAGGTCATACCATTAGGTTCCTGTGGGTTGACTGGCCCTCTTCCCTCATAGTATAATCTAAGGGGCTACCTGGCAATCAACATCATATGAGCATTGCCCATCTCTGAGTCTACAGTTTCATTCTTTAAGGGTTTCAGTTATCACCTTATAGAAAATGCCCTGAATTTCTCCGTGTTTGTGGGATTCAAAACACATAACACAGAATTGTGAACTTTCAAGTTCCTTGTACAGTTTTATTTCAATATTTATTTAGTTAAATGTTTATTTTAGCATCATAGTCATCATAATGAATAATATTAGCTTCCTTTATTATGTCTTATGTGCCAGACATTTATAACCAGAAGTTTCTAGTCTATAATTACCACTTGTTCTGCATAGAATTTATCCCTCCCCTCATTCCTTATTTTAAAGCTCCAAACAATGCCTCTTTCTAAGGCCTTTAAGGAAGATGATTTAAATCTGTCAAATGTTGTGAGACATTCAGTTTTCATGCAGTTAACACAACTCAATTCCTTAATCTAATCTTTCTCTTTATATGATGATTATCTCCATACTCCCATACCTGTTCCTGCTAAGCCTTTCAACCTTCAGTATTCCACTTCACTATTCTCATTTTACCCATAATTTACTATCACCACTCCTCCCTTAATGTGCCATGAAGTCCATTCCTAGATTCCATTTGTGTTCCAGTTACACAAATAAAGAAATTTGAAGCTGGGATCCAGATAGGAGAAAGAACATACAATTTTAACCTACCTGAACCTGAGCTACTGCACTATAATTTTTTCAGCTCTATCCATTTACCTGTCAGTTTCATGAATTAATCTTTCTCTAGATCTGAGGAATAGTCCATTATAGATGTGCTATGTTTTCTTTAATCATTCAAATATTGATATACATCTAGGTTAAGTCCATTTCCTACCTTTTGTCAATGAATATGGATGTGTAAGCAGGTGTATGCTCAAGAGTGATGGAGCTGCCTTATGTAGCAGTTCTATTTATAGGGTTTATTTCTATTCACGTTGGTTTCCAAAACGGGTTACAATACTTAACATGATGACTAGTAGTGTGTACAAGTTCACTTTTAATCACACCCACTTCAGTTAAATGTTTTCATTAAGAAGAGTTGCCTTGGTCATGGGTATTTTCACAGTAATAAATTACTAAGACAGAAGTTGGTACCAGGGACTAGGGTATTGTTGTGACAAGCCTTACCATGCTTTTGGTTGGAGAAATTTAGAAGACTTTGGGTTTGAGGACTAGAAACAAAAGGGTTGAATGCTTTAAACAGGACTTAATAAGCTATCCTAGTAGGAACATGGAAAATAGTAACATTAAAAGTGATTTGGATAGTGGAGGCTCATATCAAGAAGTTTTAGAGGGAAATAATATTATTGGCTGATTTAGAGGTCATTTTTATGTTATTTTAGCAAAGAATATGGCTGCTTTTTACTCTTGTCCTAGCTAAATTGAAGAGGTTTGTGTTAATGGTGTTGACAGAGGAAACTTCAAGACAACCTAGCAGATTTACAATAAAAAGGAACAAATCAGGCAAAAAGAAATAAATACAAAGGTACCATTTGAGATGCAAAAGAGCACCAAGAAATTAAGTGTTGGAGATAAGTTCTATGCTCAAAGAGATAAAAAAGTTTAAATAAGAGCCTAATTAAGAGTGGAATAAAATAAGTAGTACCCTCACAGCAAGACACACCCAGGCAAAACAACCAATTGTGAAGAGGAATTAAAGAAAAGATTAAGCAGCAAAGAAATCCATCTTCACCTGGGATCCTATACAAATGCAATTCAAAGAGGGGTCAGGTTCCAGCCCCAGCAAGCAAAAGAACTCTGCAGCTTTGTAATACTGGATACAAATTTAGACTCAAGTGGGATATAGGGGAAGGGCTAAGGAATCTTTCTCCATAGTTAAGGAGAGATACCGAGGCTAGGCATGTAGCAGGGGAGTCCCTGCATGGAGGAACAGAGAGGCCATTGTGTGATGCTGTAAAACTGAAGGTTAGATTATAATGGATACTGGAGGATGTTGATAATGCCAGAGCCATGGGATATCTGCCAAGGAGAGTAGCTAATAGGGTATGGAACCAACCCAAAGAAGAGGAGTGTGTTACTGTCAGCAAAGCTGGAAGGAAAGTGCATTCTAAACATTTGGACATCAAACACAGTTCTGCAGAATTTGGAATTTTACCTTCTGGGTTTTGATCTTGCTTTTGTCCACTATTTCTTCACTATGCTCCCCTCTTCTGTCTTTTGTAATAGTAGTATATATTTTGTGCCATTGTATGCTGAAAGCCTGTGGTCTGTACTTTTAATTTTTGCTTATAGTGAATTATAGTTAAGAGACTGTCTTGAGTCTCAGAAAAGTCTTTGAACTTTTGAACTAGATTAAATATATTTTGCACTATAATATGGCTACAGGCCAGTGAGTACCAAGAACAGGCATGTCCCCATGGGTCCTTATATTTTAATTACTTAGTTGCTAGTTAATGAAAGTACTTGGGAAGAATTAGAAGATGTGGCCTTTTTGGAGGAAGTGTGGGCTTATTGAAAAAGGTCTGTCACTGACAGTGGACTTTGAGGTTTCAAAACCCCACTCCAAGTAGAGTCTCTCTCTCTCTCTCTCTCTCTCTCTCTCTCTCTCTCTCTCTCTCTCTCTCTCTCTCTCTCTCTCTCTTCCTCTCTCTCTCTCTCTCTATCTCTCTCTCTCTCTCTCTCTCTCTCGTTCTCTCTCTACCTGCTGCCTATGGATTAGGATGTAAAGCTTTCATCTATGCTCTCCTGCACCAGTGCCATGCCTGTTTACTTCCTGCCATGATGGTCATGGCCTCAAAAAGTGTAGGTAAGCCTGCAATTATGTGTTTTCTTATACAAGTTACATTGGTCATGATTTTTCTTCACAGTAATAGAATAGTAACTGAGCTAGTAGGCTAACCAAAACTAACCCTTATGGAAACCCACTACTTAGTAAACGAATTTCTAAAAACAGCTTTTATGTAGGCTGGAATGGAATTGTTCTGCATGTGTGGACCTTGTAATTCCCAGAGACATTGGTTATTAATAAAAATCTTAATGCAAGTCATAGGATACTTCTGTATGAGTTAGTCAGGGAGGGAAGGAAGATGAAGCTGTGAAGAAGGCATGTTCTAAAACAACACAATATTGTGATTTCCACCATTGGCTTTACTCCATGACTACACGGTAAGAACTTAAATTACTGAAGACTCAACAGTCAGATAAATCAGGTTTACTGCCAGATGGTGGTGGTGCATGCCTTTAATCCCAGCACTTGGGAGGCAGAGGCAGGCAGATTTCTGAGTTCAAGGCCAGCCTGGGCTACAGAGTGAGTTCCAGGACAACCAGGGCAATCCAGAAAAATCCTGTTTCAAAAATCAACAAACAAAAAAACAGGTTTACTAATAGCATGACTGCTGTGGATAACTGTTTTCTGAATGATTTAAGGACTGGTCTACAGCATGGACTTACATCCCTGATCCTATAATCTTGCTCAAAAGTCTTTGGAGGGGAGTGTCATAGGATCTACTACAGAACCTAATAGTTACTTTGCTAAATGATAATACTGTTACCTTCTGTGGTGGTTTGAATGTATTTAGCTTCCATAGATTCATGGTTTTGAATGCTTGGTCCACAGGGAATGACATTATTAGGAGGTATGGCCTTGTTGGAATAGATGTTGTCTTGTTATAAGACATGTGTCACTGTGAGGGTGGGCTTTGAGAACTCCTCAGTGGCCATACTCAGGAAGGGGAGTCATTTTAATTGAGAGTGTGACCACCAATAGGTTTCACATGCTCAAATGTACCCGTGTACCAAAAGGCAATGCTAAATTGAATTAGTGGGTGAAAAGAAGAAAGAAAGAAAAAAAGAAAGAAAGAAAGAAAGAAAGAAAGAAAGAAAGAAAGAAAGGAAGGAAGAAAGAAGAAAAAAGAAAGAGAGATAAAGAGGGAGGTAGGGAGGAAAGAAGAAGGGAGGGAAGGGGGAAGGAAAAGAGGGAAGACAGAGAAACAGAAGCAGGGGGAGGGGTGTAGGATAGGGAGTTTGCAGAGGGGAAACTGGGAAAGTGGATAACATTTGAAATGTAAATAAATAAAATATCCAAATAAAGAGAGAGAGGGAAGGAAGATGAAGCTGTGAAGAAGGCATATTTGAGAAAGGCACAGGAGGAGTTGACAAGGACAAATAATATTATATTGTATATATGTACAAAATTCTCAAAAATAATGAAAAGATTTTTTTAAATGTCATAGGATCGGATTTTAATCCAATACAATTATTGGCATTGGTATCTTTCCAAGAAGATTAAGGGGTATCAGATATCTACCTATCAACTTCTAGCACACACACAAAGAAAAAATTATGTACAAACACTGGGAGACAATGTCTGTGTATAATCCAAGAAAAATAATCTGTCAAACATGCTAGCACAGTGCTCTTGGACTGACATAATGAATTTGAGAAAATAAAACATCTCCATGAAAGCCACCATTATGTGCTATTTCATTCCATTAGAAGGAACCAATACATCTCCAGCCATCCAAATGGTATTTGAAAATATCTGATGACAGTACAGTGATGAGCAAACTTGAGGAAAGAAAGCCTTGTTTGCAGTTGGCAGAGCTAAGAGCCTTCTCAGTTGACTTACATAGGCATCCCTGAGATAGTACTGGGAAAGCCTAGCTTCCCTTCCAGGTCTACTCATAGCCTATGCCTAGGTTGTACTGAGTGAGATTGTCCTTTTAAATATAATTGTGTTAAATACTTCAGGTAAACTAGCCAGTGATAGAATGGAGAGCTGAGTTAATGAAAATTCAGACTCTACACAGAAAATATTCCAAGTGTATTCTCTTCTATTTGGGTTTTCTACATATTATGTTCTCTTCCCTCTTTGATGCTAGCTAATGACTCCAGTGAGAATTTGAAAATCTACCCACAACAGCAAGGGGAATGTGTGACTGTCCAGAGCTCTCCAGTAGGATCTGAGAACAGTTTCAACTGAGCTTTTTATGCTCACAATATTTAAAAGTAGAGCTTAGTTGAGAGTATAAATCTGTTTTTTTCTGTGGCTGCTTCTGCCTTTGTAGTAACACTATGCTGGGTAGTATGAGTTTTAAGATGCCAAGAGGTTTGCTTATTTGCTCTTGTGACATTAGAGATGTCAGTGACCAAGTAATTGTTTCTAATGCTTTGTAAAGCTCAAGAAACATTTCATTTGTTTCTCATCTCCCATTTCTGAATATTCATCCTTGTGACATCTTTAATTTCTGGAACATTTTTTTTCTTTCTGCAAACCTTAGAAGTCAGAGATAGTACTAAATATTCAAGCTGGGCATCTGCCAGCAGATTCTTCTGGCAGGGATGTTTGCCTCCTGTGCTGTTTATGAAGTGTCATCATGCCTAGGAGATATCACCCACTATAGAGGGCACAGAGACTATATTGTCATTATACTATTCCGTATTCTAATTGTACAAATAACAAGAAAGAATTTATTTGGTATATTGGCATTGTTTAGGGGAAAAGCATGTTCCCTCTTCTGACAATGTACAGCTTTAAAATTAACATTGTATACATAGAAAATACAGAGTAATCAACATCTCCAGGGTTAATTCTACTCAGAGATCCTTATAGATGGTACATGAAATTCACATAAATTATTTTTCTTAAAAATCGCTTCTGTTTTAAATTCAGGCACAATGTGTGCCTTTCACTCATTTGTTGCTTGTTAATGGAAAAATGCCCAATAAATATTTGTTAATGACAAGAATGGTTTTTAGCGTGTTCTGTGCCAAAGAAGTCCCAAAGAAGAGTGGCTATCTCCCAAGGCCTTGTATATCTGGACTTCAGTTTTAAATAAGCAGTGGGTAGCTTTATTGAGGGGACTAGACAGAGGTCACTGGAGGAGTCAGCCAGAATTTGGAAGTGGAATACTGCTGGCTCCGAGCCCTGTTTCTAGTAACTACCCCACCCTATTTTTCCCAGGAGAACAAATGTACACTTGAGAGCTGAGCAGGTGGCACTGGCTGCAGCAATACACAGCTCCTTTCCTACAGGGGAGCAGTGGACCAGCTTTATGGCTCCATGAGCTTTCCTGTGGGGAAGCCATGATGTCCAGTTAAAACTGTAACTGAAAACATCCCTCTGCAGCAGCTTCTTAGTAACCCTACTCCTGTTCAGGCTGGAGTCTCTCAACCCTTAACTCTCATCTTTTCAGCTGTGCTCACACAAAACTCAGGACTCAGGCAGCCTGGGACAGCTAAAACTCACTCAGTGTGTCTGTGTGCCCTGACAAATATCTGTGGCTTTAATCTGCCTACAAATTAATGATGGGAAGAGGAAGCCAGTTGGGGTTCAATGGGAGAATTTCCCTGTTTTTCATGTGTTTACTTCCTTTGCTTTCCCTAACGAACTTAATGGCTCTGGAATTCCAAGCCATTAATTGGAATTAAGACACAGCTCATTATCTGGAGCCAAAAGGTTATAATCAGGGCCCTCGAACAATCAACCAATATCCTTTTGTTTACTGGAAATCCAACAGGAAAACACTACGTTGTACCTAAATGACTTGTAAAGTTATTTTCATAAAATGCTCGGTGAATTTTCCTAATTAATCAGAAGGCTTTGGCACAAAGAGTCAAACATTTGAGGCCTGACACACAGGCTGGCAGCAAGTTTGTCAGCAGAAATTGTCTTTTGTGCAGGCAGTGTGCTACCTGGCACGAAAGGGACCTAGTAAATCTTGATGGCAATTACAACACAATAGTTAATTAGCCTTTTCTTTGTCCTTAAGAACTTCTTTAGAGCCTTTCACATTAACAAATTGAAAAGCTAGTTTCTCCACTTTGGTCTGCACACACACACTCAAAAAAAAAAAAAAAAAAAAAAAAGACAGAGTGAGTTTTTCCTTGTTTTCCAAAGGATATCCCTTATGCTGACAGTATTCCATGGCGTGAGCCCCACAGTACCAAGCCAAAGACCCAAGCTGGCCAAAGAAAATGCTGACCCTACTGGATTTGAGTAGGTCAAGGAGTTTTATGGTGAATGGAGAGGGACCATGAAGACTAAAGTTAATCTCTTATTTATGCCAAACATTGATAATCATGCCTGAGAGTAACAGAAGCCACAAAAACCAGGAAGCTAAAAAGAAAAATAAACAGAAAGAAAAAAGTTAGACCATTTTTGTTTGTTTTGACAGCTATTACTGTAAATTTGATGGAAATCCTGCCTTTTAAAGAAGCATTTTTTCATCACATTAAGTGCATATAGTTTATGATGATCTATATTTAAATGAAAACATTACTGGATATTCTAAAGCACAGCACAGTAAATTAAGAATCCTGAATTTACATCATATTTTTAATTGAAGGTTAAATGGAGTCCTTAACTGGGATGCACTGAGGCTGCCTTAGAAATGGTTTCCAATTTACTTCTCCTAAAGGCACTGAGTTAAAGAAAGTGGCCAGAGTGATTTAAAAATGGCTTTCCAGTGAAAAGAGCCACTTCTTGGGCAATTTCAGTGAGGGCAGAGCTAAAGGAAACATTTAAGCATGTTATGAAATATTCAGGTTAGGTATTCGGGTTAGGTGAGAAATAAATTCCTGGGAGGATTTAGTCATTGGGAAAGTCACCCAAGCTAAGTTTTAAAGTCATTTCTTCTGACAGTGGGAGTGCCTTCAAAAACACAACACATTTTATCTCTGTAAGACAGCACTGTAGGCACGGACAGATAATTGTAAATCATGATTTTTAAGGAGAATGTGAATTTTTCTGAACAGGACTAAGGATTATATTGCTGTAAAGTATGCTTAAAATGGCAAGGGGTGGAATTCTATTCTAATAGAAAAACTCAATCACAAAGCAGAGCTCTACAGTAGCTTTCCTTACTCTGTACTAAATAAACAGCTTGGGGACATGTGTTGTTGCTACAGTCACTATGAAACTGTTAGGTTAGATTTTGGCTCTTATGCTACACTAACATAACAATCCATGAACTCATATTTGGAATCCCAAGCAGTTACATAAGTTAACATCTTGCCAACATTACTAGTATTTCTTATTTTGGAGTGTGTGTGTGTGTGTGTGTGTATGTTTTCACAAAGACTAGTGATCAAATATCATACCAGAAAAGGTCTCAGAAGGTAAGGTTAAATATTGAAATTGTCACAGGACCCTGTTTAGAAAAATTTTATCCATGAGACTAGTTTTCACTAATGGATAAAGACAGGTTTAACTGATGGAGTAAAATGCTACATTGATATAGAAGATGCGATAGTCTTCCGAGGAACTTACGCTCCCAGAGCTATGCCACTGTTTCTATTTGGCTGCTAAAAGCTAGTCACAACGACATTGCTCATTTCTCTACACATCTCTGAGGAAAAAGTTGTGTGGGGCAGAGCAGCTATTGTAGGGAAGATGAGAGCAGAAAGATAAAGACAGAAGCTTGAGGCATTCAGACATGGAAGACAGAATCAGGATTGGCCAGCTAAGTAGACAGAAAGGACTAAGCCCAGAAGGACAGGAAGACAAAGCATCACAATATCGTGAGGACCAATGAGGAAAATCTCCATAGGCACTTGACCTCAGAGACATTGTAGTAAAACAGAAAATGACCAAAGAAGGCCATTTTATTTGTTCATCAAGGTATCAGATACCGTTGATGGGGATAAGGAGAGATGAAGTACAAAGAAGTAATTACAGGAGGAATCTGAGTTTATTAGTCAATGACTTAATATTGGTTTTAGACTGTAAAAACTGCCAGAGACTGACCAATACATATTCAGGTGCTCACAGCCAACCATCAGACTGAGAATGGGGACCTCAATGGAGGAGTTAGGGGAAGGACTGAAGGAGCTGAAGGGATTTGCAACCCCATAGGAAGAACAACAATATCAACCAACCAGACCCCCCGGAGCTCCTAGGGACTAAACCACCAACCAAAGAGTATACATGGAGGGACCCATGGCTCCACATGCATATGTATCTGAAGATGGCCTTGTTGAGCATCAATGAGTGGGGAGCCCCTTGGTCCTGTGGAAGCTTAATGCCCCAGCGTATGGAAATGCTAGGGCGGTGAGGTGGGAGTGGGTGGATAGGTAGGGGAGCACCCTCATAGACCATAGACGCATAGAAGGGGAAGGGCATATGGAGTTTGCAGAGGGAAAACCAAAAAGGGGGTAACAATTGAAGTGTAAATAAATAAAATAACCAATAAAAATATTTTAATTAACAAAAAGTTTTACAAGAAGGAATTAGGAGGCACTAGTATGAAAAAAGAAGAAAACTTGAAACATCACAAATCCCTCCCCCATCTATCTCTTTCCATTCTTTCCTCCCTCTGCAGAGTCTCATGTGGTCCAGACTTGCCCAGAACTCTCTGTAATGGAAGCAGGTGTTAAAGTTCTTATTTTCTACCAGTACTGGGATTACAGGAATGTGTTACTATATCTGGCTAAGTCAACTCTCTTCTACTCCCATTGTGTGTGTGTGTGTGTGTGTGTGTGTGAGAGAGAGAGAGAGAGAGAAAGAGAGAGAGAGAGAGAGAGCATGCATGAAAGAGAGTACACTCAAGTGTTTGTGTATGCATGTATTTAAATGTGAATATGTGTATGCGCATGTGCTTGTATCTATGTGCATGTGAGTGTATGTGCATGTGTGTAGGTGTATTGTAGTTTGAATAGGAATGAGCCTGATAAACTCATGTGTTTGAATGCTAGGTCACCAGGGAGTGGCACCATCAGGAGGTGTGGCCTTCTTGGAAGAGGCGTGGTTTTGTTGGAGGAAGTGTGTCACTGTCACTTCCTACTGCTTGCAGATCCAGTTGTAGAACTCTTAGCTCCTTCTCGAGAACCACATCTGCTTGAATACCACCATGCTTTCAGCCTTCATGATAATGGATTAAACCTCTAAAACTGTAAACCAGCCTAAATGTTTTCCTTTACAATAGTTGCTGTGGTAGTGGTGCCCCTTCACAGCAATAGAAACTCTAAGACAGTATATGTATGTGAGTTTATACATGTGTGTGCATGTAAGTGAGTGTGCAAGTGTGTGCATGCAAATGTAGATGTGCTTTTGAGCCTGTGTGTGTGTTCATGTGAGTGTAAATGTGTATGTGTATGAATGTGTATGACTGTGTTCATGCATTTATGTGTATGAATGTTTGTATATGTGTATGCATGTGTGTCTGTGTGTATATGTACATATACATGTGCGGGCCTAAGTATATTCCAATATTCATTCCAGTTATATATTGGAATATAAATATTCCAATTACAGGACTTGAAACACAAAACTCATGAAATTTTCTCCTAGACCTCTCATGCTGGGCCAAGATCAGGTATTAAACAACTCCAAAATGTCAATAGACTTGTGTTCATAGAACAAATGTGTTCTAATAGCACAGTTTTGTTTCTTGTCTACTTTCACGTGATCTCTATATGAGTTGTTAATTAAAGGATCCCAAATAATGACTGGACCTTTCTGGACATGCTGTACTGAGCATGAGGAGGGAAGCCATGACTGGGTGCAAGAGTTCTGCGGCCTCCACTGAGACATGGCAGGAATCACACCATTCATGTGTGATTGATCGAAGCAAGCCAACCACCTAAGATATAGGCTTCAAGAAGACCAAAATGCATGCAAGCAATACACTCTGCCTTAATATTGAAATTCTAAAGCACATATGCTTCATAGAGAACAAAGTTTAAGTTGTTCATATTTCTAATGGGCTCATTGACAAAATCATAATATCAATTGCCTTTGTGTCTTCATTTTTAATGGATTCTTCATTATACATTTTCTTCTGGTATTTTGTTTTCCTTAAGATATTATATTAATGGCTTTACACTATTTCAAAGTTAAAGGAATGGTTAAATATATCCACATTTATATAATCTACACCTGTATCTAGAGGGTGGGAAAGGGAGAGAGAAAAGGAGGGGGAAGGAAACAGAGAGAAATTCTCTTGACTTATCTAGCTTAACATGCTACCCTTTGGGTGGTAGACCATACATTTCATAAGGCATCTCCTAGTGTATTGTCCAGAACTATTATGAATGATATGCAATACATGCCAGTGCCCCATTAATATGGCTATCTGTTTTTTTAAACTGTGGTTTTCTGTGAACACTTGCTTCTAAAATGAAAGTGCAGATGATTTGGCTTAGTGCTTCAACCCCATGATTTGATTCACTGGACAATAATACTTTGGGTGACCAATTAACCTCCTTTGTTTTCTCAGCTCTAAAATTTCTTCCAAACCATACAACCAGAATTACCCTCTTCAGTCTGCTCATTTCCCAATCTTTATTAAATATATATTTTTTAAAGTATTAATATTAACATTATTTGAGTTCCATGTGAGAATCCAAGAGCCAAGGGAATGAATTTATTGTTTTAGTAATGGACCTGACATCTGCTTGCCTATCCACTTGCAGCTCTTCTGTTTTTCTTTCCTAACAGAACTTTCCCACAGTCATTCACATGCTTCAGTAGACACTAACCCCACCCTCTGCTCCAAGAGCAGGACTGACTGTTCTAATCATGACCTTGCCAAGCACTGATTCAGGACTGAGCAGTCTCTTCCAGTATGCAAATAAGACAAGAAAGATGTCTGGTTTCTAAGAAAGATTCCTACCCATGGGAGGGACCCCATTCTTCTCTTTCCAACAAATATTTCCAAGTCCAGAAGTGATACCTGGTCCAGCTGCAGACAGCTTCCCAGAACTTCAGAGAAAGCTAAAATAGGGACTTTAAAAATAAAGGCTGCGAGGAACTGCATCTTGATGGCCTTGGGTGTCTTAAGTCAATCACTCTGGACCCTTGCCTGATCTCTTGAAGCTCTGTTATATAATAGTGCATTTCCTGATTTTAATCCTAAGAGGGACTGCTAGCTACTACAGGAGACACCATCCTAACTACACAAAAGACAGGGAAGAAAGAGTGTTCTGAAAGCTGTCCAATGATGGCAAGCTCCCCAAATCATCTCCAGATTCCTAAAAACAAGTCCACATGCTCAGTGACAAGTAAAATAGGAGGCAGGCTAACACCAGCATGTAACTTACAGAAGGCAGAAGAACGGGCACTGTGCATATTATATAGTCGTTTCCTCTGGGCTGGAAATGACCTTTATCTTAGACAAGGGTAGCCGTGAGGACTTCAATGAGACACTCAGGAGATGAGGCAAGTCAACATCCCCTCATGGAGGAATCAATGTGATGGGCACTTCAAGGTTCACAGGTGACATGAGCCTTATGAAATCCACTATCTTCATGAGATCCACATGAACATTCTCCCCACACCCAGGTTATATAAAACGTAAACAGCAGAAAGGGGAGTGGATGTTCTTCATAGTGGAGATGCCTAGACACCAACTAGGAGTCTCTTCAGTGCTATGACCTGTCCTAAGTAATCTTACCCATGATGCAGGTAAGAGGTTTCCATAATTTTCCCAGGGGATCAGTCCTTGGTTGTATAACTAACCCCAGTCACCTATGCTCCTGTAAATAACCTCAAAAACTTCTTACGTTTATCAAGTTGGCTGGAATCATTTCTTTTATTTCATTCTGTATCTTTACGAGATACTGCATTGTGTCTCTTCAGGGAAAAATAAAATAAAAACAGTGATTCAGTTGTTTAATTATTAATTCAAAAAATTAGTTCATACCCTTGCATGTTATGTCTCAGATGTGCCTGCAATTTGTGTTTGTCGTAAATTAAAGCTTAGAATGAAGGTGCTAATGATTTTAATTCAATTCTGAGAGGACAAGTTAAGAATTAGTCACAGAACCAATTAAAGTAAAATACAAATTATTCCACTTCATTTCTAAAGAAAAGATTCAAGATGAACTTTTATGGATAAGAGACAGAAATAATAATTAGATTTTTATAACTGTTTCTAAAATCTGAGTCTGTCATGTTGGTAGCAACAAAATTCACTGACATGTACTATGTTTTATACTTTTTCTCTCTGTTCTCTATATTACATAAAGGAGCACATGAAAACTACCAGAGAAGGTTAAATAATCAGGAGTCTATGGTTTGGATAATCAAGTCACCTGAATTGTGCCTTTTCTAGTCCTGTATACAATGACACTTCTGATAGCTGGTCATGCTTATCAACTTGACTGTATTTGAAAGCATCTAAAATACAAACTGCTAGACATTCCTATAAGGTAATTTTAAAAATCACATTATTTGAAGCAGAAAGATAGGCCATTCGTCCTGGGAGCAAGCAGCCTAGATATAAAGGATATGGAGGAAGGAAACTTTGTCTTTGCCTGCTTGTCCTCCCTCCTTCAGCCTAAGAAGTTCTGTTGTTGTGGCTAATATTAAATACTGCTTCAGGATCCCAAGCTCCTCTCCAGGAATCCTCCTGGATCAGCACCCAACTGGAACTACTAAGACATCCAGCCTTGTGGACTGAAGAACTTCTGCATTCTCAACCTTTCCTTCATGAAGCAACCATGAGCCACTAATCACATCCTGAGCCAATCTAATAAATCCCCTCTTTTTAGATTGATCTTTTCAGCTCTGTTTTTTTTTCAGAGAACTGTGAGTGATACCACTCTGAAATAGTGTACACAGCATATCTGACATTTATATATTTGATGTTGTAATATATAAAGAGTACTATGACCGAATACAAATTTATTATCTTAGCACTCTGAAAATCAGATGTCTTAAACATCAAAGTGACAGCAAGGCTTTGTTCTTATATATTCCCAGAGGTTTGGAGCCTCCAGGAATAAATGGATTTGCTGTGTTTTTCCAGCTTTTCAAAGCCTTCTACATTCCATGGCTGATTAGCTCTACTATCCATGGTAAAATCCAGCCATGTTGTAGCTCCCTGATCCCACATTTATTGTCCTATTTATTCTTCTGACCCATTTCTTCTTCTTTTTCTGAATTTAATGATCTTTGCTATCATACAACAACACTTAGATCAGTTTAACTACTTCCATACATGCCAGGTAGTAACCAGTTCTATCAGAAACCTTCATTCTGACTGGCTATGCATGACATTTCCACACGTTCTGGAGACTAAGATATAGAATCACTACTCCACTGATATGCAGAAATAAAATACAAGCAGCAATAATGGTCAGAAAGCACTTTAATGGAAAGTCAATGGAATGAAACATGGTTCTTTGAAAGTACAAACAAAACTAGCAAAACAACACCAAGAGAAAATGGAAAAAAAAGACTAAAATGGAGGCATTACAACAGTACCATAGAAATAGACGTGATTGATGATTATTAGAAATTATTAACAGCTGTGTGCTAATAAATTTGATAGCTTATAATAAAATAACATATTCCTATACAAACACACTTTACAAATAATGATTGATAGAGTGATTAAAATCTGAACTATTGAAGAACTGTTATGAAACAAACAAATTCACGTCTAATTTCTAGCAAATATTTAAAAGAATTAATACTAATTTTCTCAAGTTATTCAAAAACTTGAAAATAATGTAATTTTTCCAAGCGCATTCTATCATGCTTATGTTGCTTTGATGTTAAAACCAGATGAGGGCATATGAAAGAGAAAACTTACAAGCTAGCATTCTTGTAGAATATAAATGCTAAGTACTCAACAAAATGCTAGCAAACAAAAGTCAAGAGCACACTAAAGAGATTATTCACTTCAATCCAGTGAGATAAATAGATTTCTACCAGGAATGAAAGGTTGGTTCAGCATGTGGAAGTCAACAATCATGATTCAAAATATCACCAGAAGGGATGAAAAAACAGGATTTTAATAGATGAAGAAAGGAATGACTCTGTGATTAAAACAACCAATAAATTAGATATGAAAGGAATATCCTTTGACACAATAAAAGCCCCACATAATAAGTGATTAGGTGGTGATATATTTATGTAAAAATTATGTGACTCTCTATAATTTACAACAGACAAGGATGCCAATGTTCAAAACTTTTATTTAACATGAAAGTTCTACAAAATCCAATCCAGCAGAAGAAAGAAAAGAAGGAAGAAAGAAGAAAGAAAGAAAGAAAGAAAGAAAGAAAGAAAGAAAGAAAGAAAGAAAGAAAGGAAGAAAGAGCATCTGATCAGAAAAGTGGAAGTCACTGTGTCTCTGTATGCTGATGACAGGGGTCTTAGAAAGAGCTCTAATAATCCTCTGTAAACAATTTGTAAACATATTTAGCAAAATTATAGGTTAAAAACTGACACAGAAATCAATAACACTGTCATACATTTAAATTTAACCTAAAGAATTGATATAACATAATTCTCCTCAAAATTCCTAATGTTCTCATAGAATTTCATAGGCTAATTCTTAAATTTATATAAAAATCAAATGATCAAGAAAACATAATTCAGGAAGAGAGGTCATGCCTCGTGTTTACCCAGATAAAGACTAAACTGGAGTCATTTAGGAGGCATGATGTTATGTTATGTTATGTTCAACCAGTTCTCTGGGGCAGCAGTTTATGCCCCAGAATCATACTCATGTTTATTTGGGAATTTATTATATGATATAGAGAATATAGTTGATAACTATGGAAAGGAAGGAAATTCCTGAAGCAAGAACAGGACAATGATGAATAATACAGGAAATAATAAAACTGTATCTCAATCTTACACTACATGGAAAAATAATTTCAACAGAGATTAAAGATTTCATTGCAAAAATAAAACTTTTAGGGAAAAATTATTATGACAATATCACATTCCCAGATCAGTGATAATTTTTTTCAAATAAGACACAGAAATTATTGCTATGAAAGTAAAACTTGATAATTTAAATATTAAAAATTAAGAATCCAATTATCATTGACATCATAAATAAATTCATGTTACAACATATAAACTGATATACATTATGCATAATACACAAGAGATTTGTACAAATAACTGAAAAGGGCATCAATGTCATTAAAACTACAGAAACAAAATACATAAGTGCATTTCATGGAAAAAGGAAATTTTTTAAAGGTTTAGGAAGACCAATTGAATGAGAAAAGAATATGGGAGCATATTGTATGTGATTTGTGATGGGTGGACATTTAATGTTGTGCATATGGTTAGTGTTGAGGGTTGGGTATATATAATGATTAGTGATGGGTATATGGTTGGAGAAGGGTATATGGTTAGTGTTAGGTATATAGTTAGTGTTGTTGAGTATATGGTTAGAGCTGGGTAGGTGGTTAGTGTTGAGCATATAGTTAGTTGTATGTACATAGTTAGTGGTGGGTTTATGGTTAGTGTTTAATATATGGTTAATGGTGGATTCATGGTTAGTTACTATTATGTATATGATTAGTGTTGGATATGTGGGGGAAGGTTGTTTTGTTTTATTAATATGCCTTATAAAATCTACATAAAACAATTCTCTGAAAACAAAAATATTGCATAAGAGATGGAAAAGGAAATGAAATGATAAAAAAGGAAGAGAAATGAAAGTATTTAGAACTACTTAAATAAATAAATTGCATAATCTAAAAGTAAGAAGATAAAAATAACATTAAATTGCACATAAACCTACTCCAGATTATCATTTAAATTTTTTAGTCAAATTGTAGGTAAAGAAATATGATGACATTACTTATCTACATTATGATCCAAAATTCCATAGAGATAACGTTATAAAGTAAAATTTATTGTTCCTATTGTTGGCCATTTTATTGATTATATATTCATCATACATTCATTTGATCATACATACTTTGAAACGTGAACAGTTTTTGTTCCATGAAGAAATGCAAATTAACACAGTGCTTAAAAATGAAAATCTTAAAAGCCTGCACATAAGTGCACATTTACCACTCTAAATACTAAGAAGTCTTCACGTCTTCACTACTTCACTACAGTCACTCTTATTGAGGTGATTATGAGTCAGAATGTTAGTTACTTGCTATAAAAATGAAGGCTAAGAATACATAGTCAAATCAACCTTATGACACAGGAAACTGGGATTTCCCAGCAAAGACGTCTTAAATTTCATAACATGAGTCAGAGGAGAGACAGAGATGCTGCATTCTGATAAACAAGTCTTCTAAGGACATAGGTGGGAAATGCAATGACTGTATGAGAAACACATCAGCCACACATTCGTTATCTGTTGAAATTTCAGGACCAAAAAATGTGTTGAAATGGCAGAATTAATAAACTCTGAGTGAAACTTAATGCCTTGTATATGAGTCTAAGCATTCATATTGCCATAAAATTGGCTATGTAGGAAGATGTTCCTGAGATGAAGTAGTTTTTTCTCCATGATTCTAAAGTAAAATCAGAATGTGGGTGTAGCTCCCTGATACATGTTGACCTGGCATGTCCGAGGCCCTGGATTTCATATGAAGCCTTATGCATTATTTCTTTTCTTGCTAACAAAACACCCAACAGAGGCAACTTCATGAGGAAGGCTTTCTTCAGATCACCGTTTGAGGTCCCTGAAGAGAAGCCATGGCTGTAACCATCTGAGGCAACTGATCACGTGGTTTTTGTAGCCAGAAAGCAGAAAGAGGTGAATGACAACACTCTATTTTCTTTCTCCTTTTTAATACAGTCCAGGGTCCCAGCCTGTGGAATTTAGAGTGGGTCTTCCCACCCCAGTGAACCAGCTCCACAAACCCCATCACAAGCATCCCCAGAAATATTTTTCTATTGTGATTCTCAATCCTGCTAAGTTGATAATCAATATAAATCATCACACACTGCAAAAGTTAAAATATGGAAGGTGAGAAACAGAATCAAAATATAGTGTGTGGAAAAAATGGGGAAATTATAATGAAACAAAAATAAATAGATCTTCAAGATTAAAGCAGAACACAGAATCATCCAAGTGAGTGCTCTGGATCCCACAAAGACTTATGTGGTCCAGCCATAAAACACAATATGATCTTCCTCAGCAAAAGCAAGTGAGATAGTCTGCTCCAATCAATTCTTTGAGGACATTGACGGGCAATAGGAAGTGGGCCAGGGGGTGATAGCATACATCCTAGCTCTGAGGGTTTGGAATTATAACTAGAACTCATGGAAGCTTCCTGGCCTCTGCTGTTATTTTTAAGCATAGGCAAATAAAGTAAAGAAATCCAGATGTGAAAAGGTGAACTACATGTGTGCCAAGGATTAGAAAGTATCATCCTTCACTCCTCTCCCACCTCAATGATGCTACAAATGCAACTCATTTAAAACTGTTTAATCATTCATTAAACAAATATTCAAGAAACACTTAACTATGGTAACAGAACTATGGTAAACATTAGAGATAAATAGTTTCAGTGCCTGACCTCAGGCAAACTACACTTCAGTGTTGGAGGTCATAAATATTTCATTCTTTTGGGCAGTGTTTAACTCGAGGTGATTAGAGGTATATTGTCTCTGTCTTCGCGAAGTTAAAATTTCAGAGAGGTAAATGTCAAATTATACAGCACAGTGCTGTATATAAAACCCTGGTCTTCCCTTTGTGGTGGCTCTGCTTCTCAGCTTGACCATCAGCGCAACAACTAGGCACTGCCTTTTGTCAGACAGGAGGTGTCTTCCTCTGCCATCTGTCCCTGGAATGCAGGCCACAGAAAAGTAGGAACCTAGCAACTTGGAGATAGAGACAGCCTGGGGGGTGGGGTGGAGAGGATAGGGGGGAAGGAGAGGAAAATTACAATAAAGTAATTATAAAAGAATCTAGAATTTCCATTTCCATTGAGAAGCCAAAAGTGTGACTTATTGAGTACTTTATATCAATTGGCTCAATCACCAAAGAAGCTGAGTGACTGGCTCAGCTTCAAACATCAACCAACCAAACAGTAGTGAATGAACAATAATACAAAACAATAAAAAACCTAACTTGAAGAAAGCCATTCAAACTAACGGATGACTCTTCTGTCTTGCCTGGATCTTGCTCAGAGGTTTCTGACCCTCATGAGGACATAGAGTGTGCTTTCTTGCAATTTCTACTCATCGTCATTTATTGTCTCCTAGCTTCTTTTTACAACCATGTCCCCATTGAGTGAGCTTGTCCAGGTTTCTTCTTTAAGACTAAAGAGTTCATCTTTGTAGCTGTCAAAAATTTATGTGAATGGACCTCTGCTCAAGTCCAGCTGAGATTTTGCCTGTGCCCACAGCTCATTCTGGACCTATCTGTTGGGGTCGTTCTTTGTCATATAACTGCAAAAAGGCAATGGGATCTCTTCACTTTCTTATATGGAAATCTTTGATTTGGGTTGTTGTTTGTTCCGTCTTGATTTTTACTTTATTCAGCTGCCAGTAGATTTCATTGCTCATTCAGCTCTCCTCTCACAGGAAGTGTAGGCTGGAGCTGGAAGCATGAAACCCACTTAGATGGTAGGGATGACAACACAGTAAGAAACCTTTCAGAAATAGCTAGTTGCCTTTTTCTACTCTAGCCTACTGTTTCCATCCATTTCCCCCATGTCTACCACCTTCTGTCATTGCAAACAAAGCAAGTTGTATACTGCTAATTACTAAGAGCTTGAAATCCTAATCCTTCACACCTTGGTCATTAGCCAAGCTAATAATAACAAGAGGACTCCACAGGGAGAGGACAATTGTCACCCTCCCAAGCAGCTGAACTAACTGTTCTCTGGACACCTGGGATGCTCAGTCTTCCTTTCTCCATATTTATTTAGTTTCATTTACTTTCTTTTGTTTACTTGGCATGTTTAATTTCTCCAACTTTCTCTAACTTGTCCATACTTTTCAAGATAAAATGACGAAGAAATGAGAATCTACAACATTTATGACAGATGAAAGCTGGTTTGTAAGCACAAGAGTTGTAAATAGGTATTTGATACTGAGTTAAGGTTAAATTTCACAGAGCATGAAAGCTTTGTTACTGCCTTTGAGTTAACTAAATATATGTTATTTTCTAGGTTCTGGTAACTTCCCTCAGCCAGCCCAAGCAAGGGTCAGACTCAACTTTGAGATAGGGTCACTCTGCCCCATCTCAGAAAATGTGTGCTGGACAGAGCATGCAAATTCTCATGATGCATGACACACAAAATAAGAAATTAATTCTTTTTTTATTCATTGACAAATCTCTGGACAGTGCCATACATTGCATGAAATGTAATTGCTGATTTGAACAAGGAACAAATCACAGAAAAATCAAGTGTTGTGTTCTTTAAAAAAAAAGAAAAGAAAACATAATATTTTGAAACAAAACAAAATAAAAACTGCTTTATCTTCCAAAGCCAGAAGTGTAGAGTTAGCAGCATAGTGGCTGACCCCCGCTTTCAGTATATTCTCCGTTCTAAGGACATTGACAGGAAATGGTCAGCCTGGAGATACAATGACAGGAAACCCAGCAGTGAAGGTTTCACTGATAACATGTGATTTGAAGTCCGTGAACAGACCTAATGGTCATTCAGTCCCTTAGGCCAAAGTGGATAATAATCCAAAGTCCCCGTTAAAATCTTGTCATAAAACCACACGGATGGCAGCGTTTGAGAAGGAGTATTTTCCTAATGCAAGGAGGGTAGTAATGCCATTAAGGCACTACTTCACAGTGCTATTCATTTAAATGAGATTAGCCCCAATGTTTGCATGCTGTATAGTAACAGATGGTTTTTTAAAAGTAAGCTCCTGTAATAGTAATGCATTGTGACTGCAGATTATTGGTAGAGCCCTGGCACATGACTAATGCTAATACTACTAATACCACTAATAAAATAATAAAAATCATTGTACAGTTACAATTTGATCCTAGTATTTCTAAGTTCTGATAGTCTCTCCTACCTATGACTGTTTTTCCATTTATCTTGGAAGAATAAGCTGCTTTTAATAGAAAAAAATTATCAAAAATCAATATTGTATTTTTAGCACCCTTCTATAAATGATTATAGAGTAGCAAAATTCATGTTTCTCCCCCATAGTCTATCTTTGATGGTCAACCAACAAGGGATCTCATCTCTAAAGAAAACTGACCCTCCCTCCCCTAGCAACCATGAATTGTCAGTAACTTCTCATCTAGGAATGAGGGCTCATGTGCTCTGTTTCCATTTGTCCTGTTTTCTTAAATGGGGTATGCCCTACGATGGGTCATTTAACCTTCCATATCATTATAGAGGACACTGGACTATTGGAATGTCCTCAGAGCCAAGTCGGCCACTGTACCTTTGGTACTATGGAATGCTTTCCACATGCTTCCCAGCACCTTGGATTGGAGACGTACACTTCTTTTCATATTACTTTCCCTGTCTCAAGTTGTCAACTAGCAGTAGAATAAAAAGAGTTGGAATTCTCAGATATATGCACTCAATATAGGTGACCCTTCCAAACTTTTATAATTTATTTCTTTGACCTGAGAAAGTAAATGGATGTGCTCGCCTTCCAAAAGGGAAATGTTGATCAAGTGAAGTGAATAAAAGGAGAGGAAATGGAAGATGTAAAGACTTGGTAACTTTTATTCTGTTCGATTAGATTTGTGCATCAGATATGTGTTACTCTAAGATTTCTTAGATAGCTCCTTTTGGTTCCATCCTTTTAAATAATTAGGCGTGTCATAGAGCTGAATTTTAATTGGATAAAGATTTTGTATTGTGATTATAGAGAATAGCAAAATTCCATAGAAATAGTTCACATATATCGCAAATAGTTTACTAGAAACAAAGCATATAAAACAGGGGAATTAATTTTATCTCATTTTATTTAAGCCAATAAAGTAAAAATAGTATTATTAAGATGGACAAGATATTCATTTTTTTATTTTTCATAATCTTTGAAATGTGGTGTATACAATACATATACAGTATATCTGTACTTAAACTAGCTGCCTTTTAACCACTCAGTGGTCCCCAATGACTTATTGTAATAGTCTGCAGAGGTAGGTACAGGAAACTTTTATCTTTGTCATTATCTCTCCATTAAAAAAAAACTTATAAAGGAATTATTGGAAAGTGAATTGATTGAAATGGGCCTTATCAGCCAATGTTGTGCCTGCTTAGAGTTAAGAGAGTTCATCTTGCTAGCAAATTATGATATCCTACAGTAAAATCTTTTTCTATGCATTTGATAGAACGATTTCTATCAGATGGTTCTTCTGTAATTACTAAAATATTGTCTCTAAACTACTGAGCTTTGGCATGATGCGATGGAAACCCTACAAACTATAGATCTGTTTTTTAAAGAAAGTCAAAAGTACTCACTCAGAATGGTTAAAGTCACTCTGTGAATGTTCACCCTAATTCACAAGGCATGTTTATATGAGACTTGCTTCTCTAAGATATGTTTTATATTTTCATCCTATGCAACATGCTAAGTACAGAGAGGTGTAGAGGAGCAAATTTTCTGCCCTAGAGGAAGAGATACTTTAGTGGCCTGAAAAGGCTGGATCAAACAAACAGGTAGATAAATACAAAATTGCAAACGCAGACGTATTATCTGAAACATAAAATAAGGAGATTTGACCTAGCCAGCGAGGTCAGAAAAAAGCTTCCTTGAGGAAGTGAAGCTGGAGCTGAGATCTAAGAGATGAATAAATGTGACCATGCAGAGAGGAACCAGGAAAGATAGGCTGTGGAGTCTGATGCTGATCTTCAGCTTCTCTTAGAAGTCTTAGGTGTAGGGGAGCTAACTCAGTGGCAGTGGTGAGTACTTAGCAGTCGCAAAAGCTGAGCTTAATGCCCATCAGTAAAACATACTACAATAAACTGTGGTTGAGAGAAACTTCTGCGCAGTACGCCAGAGCTGGTTCTCAGACAGCATCTCACGGTAGGCATCTTCCTCTTTAGCCAGGCAGCACGGTCCGGGATGCCTTTGCCTTTGCATGTCGCCGTGGCCTTAAAATGTCATGTAAGGAATAAACAGGTATCAGATTAGTTCGGCAGTGAGTGACAAAGCCGCTCAGCATAGTAAAAGTGGTTTTAAAGATAAATAGCCCCGATGAGTTAATAAGAAGACAGACAATTCATTAGATAAAATCACCAGAGGACAGAACAGACATTTCAACAAACACAAAACTAAAACAACCAGAGCCATTACTCAACAGAGGGCATTCCAAAGACAAAGTAAAGCCTAGACTTGTTCAGCTTATCATTTTGACAAAGATGAGAAGGAAAATGTGTATCTCTGAGGAAACGGGCATTCTAAGATTTCACTGGTGAAGAAGTAATCTGGGAAACAATTAGTTAATCCCTACTAAAGGGCTGAAGACCACATACCCTGAGCCCTGTAATGTCCAACTTTAAACTTATTCAGAGGAGCTGATCAAACGCATGGTTCAACAGATATTTGAATCTGAAGCTGTAACAGTTATAACAAACTATCAGGAACTTTAACATGCTAATACAGCCAAATGTATTACAAGGTATAATAAGTGTGCTTTTATCCTGGAAAAAGAGTTTTCATAATATTCCAATAAATAAAAGGTGAAACAGTGAAAAATATGAACAAGTGGCTGCATTTTTGTAGGTATACTTTATCATTAGTAGAAATTTTGAATATGCAATGCAGTAATTATGCATGATTTGGTTTTTAAACTTATATAAAACTTATAAGTTATAAAACTTATATAACTTATAAAACTTATATAAAAACTTTTAAACTTATTTCTTTTATAGAAATTTATACTTCTATATAAGAAGTAAACATTATTTTTATCAGCTATGTTTTATTCCAGCACTAAATTTTGAAGACAGGACCTCTTTTATTATAGGCTAGCTCTCTATACTTAGCTATTAATATATACCCAGACCAAGGATAAAAGTGTTCTTTTTACAGTAATACCTTCACACTAAGAAAAATTGAAGGAAGAGAATTCTAGAAGGAAAATAAAGTCACCTATTCTACTGCTATCCCAAGATAACTAACTGCCTTATTTCTGGGAAATGTTTCCTGTCCATCTTCATTTTAAATATAACTGCTTTTTTAAAGCATAGTTTTGCTTATATTTAATTGAGCTGGGACCAGTATTAAACCCTGCCTGAGGGATAAGCATTTATGAAAGATTTTCTTGTATCCAATTACAGGGTATTTCTATAATAGGGGAATAACAGTTTATAATTAGATTGGCTGAATTTAAGCTTCATCCATATCCTTGTGAGAGAGATTGTCTTTCGCTTCATTCTTGGAGTATTCAATTCACTTAGATGTGGTTTTTCCAAATCAATGATTCTCCTTTGGAGTTTAGTATGAATTGGGTAGGACACCCGTTAGTAATCACGGGAGACAGTGCTATAAATACTCATGGAACTTACAGAGCTGTCCTTATTAAAAACCAGGTAATTAGTGGTCTTATTAGCTAACTGCAGTAACTGTAGCTGACCCTGGCTCTGAAGCCAGACTACCTAGATTCAAATCCTAGATCACCGTACACCTATGTAACTCAAGGTTGGTTGGTTGCATAACTAACTTCCTAACTGCAGTGAAGCTAGAAAAATTACAGTATCTCTCTGCCTCATAAATCGTTGTAAGGATTAGGTGAGTTAATGTGCATACAACTTAGAAAGGTGCCTAGCGTGAAACAAATATATCTAATAAATGTTAGTGATGACACACAGAACTTGGAAGTTCAGCTGGATGCTGTGACGGATAAAGGATCTGGACAGTCACAGTTTCAACATTCAACAGAGAGCACGTGTATACCTGTGCGCTGTAGCTGCTGCTCTGCACAGGCCATCTTGTGAATCTTCATGGTAATGTTGTAAAGTCACTGTTGCTTCCACTAGTCATGCAGTGACCCTGCATTCCTCAAGGTTAACTGACCTTCTCAAAGAGACAGAACCAAGGTGGCAGAGGAGAGGGTGGGTGCTCCCTGGGTTTGCTCTTTTCTTATATTCTGAATTGGGAAGATGAAAGGGGCAGAAAAAAATGCCATTTTCCAACAGTTTCCCCCTCCTTCAATTGCAAGTGTTTCCCTTCATTAATCCAACAACATCTGCACAGCTGAGAAAGCCATTCTGTGAGCTGCCTAAACAGTGTGGTTTTAGATGGGTGATGAGTAATAAGACTAGTGTGGCAACTAGTAAGCTATTATTGTCTCTTGTCTCTAAGTGATGTTCTAGCATCCTCTGCTTCTGCACTCAGCTTTGACATGTGGTGGAAACCCTACAAACTATAGGTCCAGCACAGTAGAGAGACAGTATAATACTGGTGATGTTGATGATCAGCATTCCCAGTGGCAGACAGTGCCTGGTACCAGACTGCAGAAGGCAATGACTTACAAAGGTAAAGCCTCGTTGGCCCCACGGAGAACTGGCTACACACTCACCTCTCCCTGGCATGTCCTGGGTGCCTGTGTTCTGAAGTGTCAGGCAAGGTGCAACTCATCCACATCAGACTCCTTCCCTTCCCTTACAATGTCAAAGTATGCCCACTTCTGACCTACAGCTTATTTTACAGAAGACATAGGACCAGAGAAATGAGAAAGTGTATGTAGTCTGGGTCTATCTATCTATGTATCTATGTATCTATGTATCTATGTATCTATGTATCTATGTATCTATGTATGTATGTATGTATGTATGTATGTATGTATGTATGTATGTATCTATCTATCTATCTATCTATCTATCTATCTATCTATCTATCTATCTATCTATCTATCTGTGGTAAGTAGGACTAAAAGTAGGGACTGGACAGTACTCAGCCAAATGTCTCCCTGTGATGTGTCAGAAGGAGCAATACAAGGATAATGGAAGACTAAGGGGAAGAGACATGCTTCCTGAGGTTGTCCTTCCTATGGCTTCGGTATCTTGAATTTCGCTACAGAGTTGCTTTCTTTCTCTGCAGGTACCAGTGCCCTCCAGCAGCGACAGGTGGACCCAGTTGGCTGTTGTTTCAATAATTACAGAACCAGATGCTTCACATCAGAAGCACTGGCCTTGCCTGGTAGGTTACACATCTAGAAGATCTGGGTTTGAAGTCAGGTCCCAGAGCTCTACCTGCCACTGAGGTGCTAAGTGTGAAGTCTAGGCATTGCCCCTTTATTTGTGACAGCTGCTTCCTGCAGTTAGAACTTCTCTGGTCTCTGAGAGTTCTCTTCTTACCTGGCCGTGTGCCCAGTTAATAACACTGCATTTTAGTGACTAATCATTCAGGTACCTAGTTGGTGATCAGTGTTGAACAACAAAATATGGACATGTTTTTCTACTGCTTCACACATAAGCTTCATGCCTCTGTAGTATTTGGGTTATGTTTTTAAAGTAAATTTCCAGATGTGGAGTTTATCAAGTTAGAGAATATGCCTATTTTAATGTTGGTTTTAAATATTTATATTTCATGCTTATTTGCTAAAAATGCATGGCAAATAGCTTTTTAAAAGTTTTATTAACTGTTTTCTCCAAGTAGTATGAAGGAATATTTATATCACATTTCTATAACCAGTCAGTTATATTCTTCATAAATGTGTATATTCTTCATAAATATATACATTAAGTTCTGGTGTGGTTTTGTTCAATTTATTTGCAGTATATGAGAAGTACTCTGTGTTTGTGATATACCATGTTTTCATATGATGACAAATTGAACTTAGAGATTGTGAATTAGAACTGGAAGTCTTAATGCTGGCTGTCAATAGTCTAATATGTTTAATATTTAAAGTTCTGCTTATAATAGGAATAAGATTCTTGGTGATGTTCCTTTTGCTTCTGGCTCTTAGAACTCCAGAGAGCAACAATTGTCATTCAGATATGAGTCCCAAGATACTTCCAACAAAATTACCCTTATAGGTTAACAGTATAGATTTTTAATAAGTAGTTACTACTTGATTTGCAATGGCAGTTATTTATTTTCTGCTAGTACTAATGAATTCAGGATCTTGATTGGAGTATAAATATAATAGAAAATTCTTTAACAGAGAAAATTCAATCAATCCAAGTTCAAATTTTCACCAGAGTTCTTGATACATCACCGTACATATAAGGACTACTAAAAACTTCTCAGTTTCTAATTCTAGCTCATATTTACTGCTTCTATGTATTCTTGCAGAGTAATTTTTATCTTTGTTGCCCCCATTATTTTTCATCTCAACTTATCTTCTCTGATGATCCTTTTATTCAAACAAGGATTTGCTTTAATCTGATGACTGAATAGTGTTACAAATGAGGTCATAGTTAGGAGGGTTGTCTTCTTAGAGAAGAAGGAAAATCCATGTTCCTTCATGGATGAGTCACAATCAGCCAGTCATGTGATCCCTTCTATCCCCTGTATGCCCCTTAGAAGCAAATATTCAGCTTCTTCACTGTGAAAAGGAGCATCCAAGAGCATACGTTTGCTATATGCTCTGGCAACAGCGATGCCCGCAAGATGAAGAGGATGTTATTAAATGGGAGTTCCGAACAAATCTATGGCCTCCCTTTCTCACTCTCCTCCCTTCTAGACCAAGCAATGAGAGGATGTATGGAGCTCCAGAAACTTCCACTCTGTGTTCTTAGTAAACGGAAACCACATGCTGAGAACTGCAGAACAAAAGAAGACTAAAATTCCCTGATATGTCATATATTCACTACATTTACGGCACAGTTCCCTTGACCATATTCAGCTGCCTACCTTTAGATTCTTTTACCATGAGATAAAGGTGCAAGCCTCTTGTATAGATACGTGCAGTCAAATATGTCTTAATGTCTCTCATGTAACAAAACAGTGATGCCATATGCTATTATGATGTAAATGAATTCCTCCTCCTGCCGTAATTGGTCTCCAGCACTGCATTTGAATAAAATTGCTATAAGTGCCTGCCAGTTTGTTTTTAAAAGAACAGCAAGATATTCTAAATTTAGATTTTTCTTTTTTTAGTTTACCTTACTATCTTTTGTTGATAGCTTTAAAAGTAGTGATCAAATATTTGTGAGATGTGGATAAGAGAGATTACAGTTCTTGGCCCGTTAATGTACATATAAGTACTCAATAAAAACTTAAAAGAACACATAAGCACTGGATGCTGTCCAATCAGAAGGATAACACTAAGCCAAAGTTAAATCATGATCACTAAGAATAGATGCATTAAAGATAAGCCAGTGGAGGGAATTCTAAGGGGGAAAAAGGTGTAGCTTCATGTTTGAACAGCACAGTTACTATTACATTCCACAATAGTGTACTGTTTTTAGAAAATTTGCTATTAAGTGTGCAGAATTGGATTCCTTCTGAGCTGTAACTATTTTACAAAGACTAGGCAATCAACACTGGCCCATTTGAAGAAAAGTCACAAAACATAGTATATTATATCTCATAGGGCTGCATACTCCTCTTGGAGAGCAGCAAGGAAGTTTTGTTAAAAGTAACTTCATTCACATTTTAATATATGTATAAATATATTTAATATATATAATATGTACATGTATATAAGTATATCTTTGAAGGATTTGGTTTCACTGGCATCAATGTGTGCTCCAGCTGTTTATGCATATTTCTGTGTGACTTTGCATTTTCCTTGGGGATTAGGATGAGCTCAAAAAGAGATCACCCTTCCAAAAGAGGCAGCTCACTTTTCAATATGTTGCTTAACAGATGTTCCAAAGAAATGCTGTGTGGAAGCGAGAGAAGCATGAGGCAGAAGTAAAACCCACCCTACAAATTCTATGACCCCAGATCTGCTGGGCAGAAGCTTAAAGTAGGAAATGAATATGCATGCACTTATTCTTAGACATATATATGGAGAAGAACATAAATTTATATGTGGTAAAAAGAATCTCAGAATTATTTTGATACTTATCAAAACCCATTCCCTCAATTTGCCTTGATTGTATTACAAACACATACACATACACCCACCCACCCATACACACACACACACACACATGCCTACACTGTACAGGTATGGGCCCAATTCACTTAATAGAACACTGTATTTGACATAGTTGATCTGGATATTTATTCTTTGCACTGTCTCTAAAGATTTACCTTTAGGTTTCACTGATACGTTATTACAATTAGTCCATACACTTCTGTGTCCAGCATCAATTTTATTTACCAAATTCAGTGGCTGCTCTGTGTAAGCCTTCTGTGAGATACTGAATGAATGTAATCTAGCCTCCATGCTGTTACTGAGCACTGAGAGAAGGCATCCTCATTTAGCCACCAACTTGGCATGAGCAAAGCACACAGGATAAGCTTGCTCTGAACACAGAAGAACAAGAAGGCAGCCATGATGAATTGCTGCCCAGATTCCTGTTGCCTCGTATACTCCCATCCAACCAGATCAACCTGCTCATTTCTAAACATATGCAGTTTATAGAACAAAGAAATTATGTGTGGACAGATAAAAATAGGAGATATAATTTTTCATTTTAGAACTGTGTTAAAAATTGTCTCTATTATTTCTTTAAATAACTGTGCTAAATATATACAGTTCATTTCACAACCCACAGGAGTTCTTATGTGAGCTTTTTATTATGGCTCATTTCCAGAGAATTCTGCAGAGGAATGCATATTAAATTTATGGTAAATGTCTCTGAAATATATTCGTAAATGTTAACACATGTGTTAGTTCACAAATACACACCAAGTAGAAAACTATGGAGGAAATCATTGTGTGAAGACAGCTTTATCATTAAATGATTGAAGCAACTTTGAAGAAGTCAAATTTAGCTAAAGAAGTCGATTTTAGAGATAGAGTACTGAGTGAAATGGGAAATATCAGGGATTTACAATTGTATTACAATTATAATTATAAATAAGATTGTACTCTTGTCTTCCAGCCATTTGCAATGTAATCCAACATACAATTAAATCACAATAGCAGCTGCAGGGAGGGGATGAGGACTAAGAATGAGCAATATGTAGCCTTTAGTTGTTTTAGGTAAAAAATTACTAGAGCCAGAGTCATAATGAAGGACTGAATCCATATAAATCATATATATATATATATATATATATATATATATATATACACACACACATATATATGTATGTACATATATGTATATACATATATGTACATACATATATATGTGTGTGTATATATACACATATATATATGTGTGTGTATACATATATATACATATGTATATATATGTATATATATATACATATACATATTCTGCAACTCTGTACTAGAAACTATTTTTTGGATTTCAATGGCCAGAATAAAATTGTTTCCTTCTCCCTGGTGGAACTCATTACACTGCAAGAAACAAATATATGTAACACATGTAGTATACTACAAACTGATACAATGTTACTAGGTAGAGGTATGGGGAAGGCCTTCAGAGAGTGTACCACTCCAGAAAAAGGAACGGAGAAGTTAGCTGTGAGGAATGGGAGGGGGAGGTGTTTCATATGGAGTGAAGAGCATGTGAAAATGCAAAGGCTTTGAGATGAACATAAGCAAAGAGGGTGTACGATGCTTTCTAAATGGAAGGCTAGAAAGCTGGGTTAGCTGTTGACCTAGGATCTCTCTGGATCGATACAAATTTAATGAAGTGCCTTCTTGTTATGTTTTTCCCACAGAAAGGAATAGGAAAAAAATTAGAAGGGAAAAGAGAAGAGAATACAGATACACCTGCCTGCTTCCTCCTGCTCTGCTTGGTCAGTAGCAGTGGATAACTTAGACTTCCATCCAGTCTGAGCAGTTGCATGACTTGACAGTTGCAAGACCAGCTTCCTGCATCTCCTCACAGATGCCTCAGCAGTCATTCTTGAAGGATGGAGGGAACTGGCTTCAGTGCAACTTTGATGTCTTCTTCTACCCATCTGTCTCTATTCCCTACAACCGAGGCAATGAGGCTCCCTCCTGGGATTTTAGTCTGAGTGTTATCAAATTCCTTTTGCACTCTTCAAGACGTCCACTCTCCCAATTCTCTTCTCCAATACCTTCTATCCAAAATGCTTAGTGTGCTTTCTGTTGTCTGTGTGGTGTCAAGTACTGGGAGTGTCGCCAGGAAACCCTTAAAGACTGGATTATGGGATAGTTTCAGATGCAACCTTGACCTTGAACTCATTGCTAAATTCCTTTTCAATGGATAATGAGATAGTTAGTAATAATGACACAGCATGCAGCACATCAGTATCTGTGGTAGACTGGTCCAAGCCCCCATGGATACCCAGATCTGAGGATGCTCAATTCCTTTACATGAAATGGCATAGAATTGGCATCTATCTTCCTGTAACCATTAAATCCTCTGGAGATTCCTTATAATGTCTAACATCATGTGAATGAGTGGTAAATAAATGCAGTGCTTTGGAGCTTAGAAAAGTAAACAAGGAAAAAATCTTTTTGAGTTCAGTATAAACTCCAACATTTTTGTATTTAAAATACAAAGCCTATGTTGATGGAGCATTTCACTGAATTATGCCCTGGTTATTTTTAGTTATATCAATCCTTGTGGTTACTGAAGATAAAATCCTTTTAGAACTAAGTGTCTTAGGAGTATAAACACAGACACAGTTGACAGACACCATAGCAAAGGAGACCTTCCCTACTCAAACTTCGGAAGACTGTGAGAAAGAATGGTTTCTTTCAGCTGAAGTGGAAATTACACAAAAGGTAAATAACTCAAGAACTTAACAAACAATTATTCTAAGATCAGGTTCGTGGTGCATACCCACAGTTACAGCCCTTGGGAGTAGAGACAGAAGGGTCAGGTGCTTTAACATTAGCCTAGGCTACATAGTGAGACTATGTCTCAAAAACTCTACAAAAGCACCCAGAAAAGTGATAGGCAAACAGAGTCCTGAGCAAATGCCAGGAATTATAAGGACCACAAATTTAAATGGGAAAAGAGGGAGCAGAAGGGGAAAAACCCATGGGCCGATGTGTTAGACCCATTAGCCAGGGATATCAGCACCAGCAGAGGAAATGCTGGGTGAGGAATGCAATGTACCAAAACTGACAATTTGCAGGAACTGCAGTACTGGCACTGATGATGAAAAACTCATCCCTGAAAGCCAGTCTCTGAGGCGATGCACAGGAACGATCAATGGACATTGGAAGGCTGAAGACAAGAGTTGTAATCCAGGAGCAGAGAGCCAAGTGGGATTGAAAGAAATGTGAAAAATCAAAACAGTGGGAGGCTTTGGATAAAGAGATGGGCTGGAAGGTCACTGGCAAGAAGGATGAAGGATGTGTCAGGCCTAAGTTTCTCATGTACACATACAGTAGAGTGTCTGACACTAAGGGAAAGGAAGAGCTCTACTGAAGTCACCATCATCTTGTAAAATCATGAAGGAAAATTAGTATTAACCAACATTCCTTAATTATTTTTGGTTAGAATACAAAGTGATAGGCTTCTCCCTCACACACACATACATGGATGTGCATGTGCACACTCACACAGGCACACACACACATACACACACAAATATACACACACACACATACACACACAAACACATCATTATTCTTTATACTTCATTCAATTCATGCCTCCAACTGGTTCACTTCTTTATCCTTCCCTCTTAGGATTTCTTCTTCTCTTTTCATGAACTGATTTGTAGTTTTGTGGTCTACACACACACACACACACACACACACACAGAGAGAGAGAGAGAGAGAGAGAGAGAGAGAGAGAGAGAGAGAATGTTTGTACGTATATGGCATCTCTGACTTAATACAATGACCTCCAGTTCCATCTACTTTGTGGTTGAAAAAAATTCATTGTGTATATTGCCACATTATCAATTCATTTTTTTATGGAAATCGAGATAGGAGTCGTGGATCAAAATCATGGATAAGCAAGTATATCTATATTGAATTGACTTAGAGTCCTTGGTGTAAATATTCAAGAATGCTACACTTGGGTCTTACAATACTACTTTTAGTTTTTTTTCGGGGTAATAAGAGTCACTATTTTTAGTAGGAAAACTATATCTGTTTCCAAAAATGTATGTAGTTTGAAGTTTCTCTCAAAAGAAGATTCTGACAATATTGTCTGTACTCTAAGTTTACAGCTCAGAGAAAAGAGTTCAAGACATTTGTTTTTATTTAGGTGCACCCAAGTGTTCCTACCTCTTCCTAATCAGTCTCTGGAGTATTCCTTAAGATTTTTGGAAAATCTATGAATACAATTTCCATTGTAGCTCTGTAGCAATTAGAGATACTTAAGTGTCTGCTTTAACTTTGAGCTGCATCTACTCTCAGCAGGCAACAAAGATACATACAAAAGCAATGAAGTTCTTTAGGATCACTACAGAAATTTGCCACATTGAATTGACATCATTAAATCTCGGACATGTCATTTGCCTTGGTGTATTCTCCACTACACTCATAAACAGTCATTTTTTTCAAAACTACTAGACTGTAAAGTTTCAGAATCAAAAGAACAGAGCTATTCAAGGAGGGAGTTAGTCAATAAAGTTTAAGGAAACATTTATTGAGGATTTGTGCAATCAAAGAACTTTGCAAGGACTCATTTATTTTATTCTCACCACAGTCCTAGAAAACAGGCATCACGATTATCTCTTTTTCACAAAGAAGAAAGCCAAGGCAGAAAATAGATTATAATTAATTTCTCTAAATCTTAACTATGGCATATCCAATCCAGTCCTGCTATTTAGAACCTGTAGTTTTAACAAATCCATCCATACTGATTTCTAACATAGATTAGTGTTACTCAAAGCAAAAGTAACCAAGGAACTAGAAATTTGTCTTTGAAATCAGTGACATGGAGACCTTGTTGATGGTAGTAAGAGCTCTTTCAGTGAACGTAGAAAGACACTGTGATTGGTGTAGCTCTCAACACCATCTAAGTGCAGTGGATGGTGATTAATGCAGAAACTCACAACTGGTCAGAGAATATGTGTCAGCAGAGTTCTCAGTCACAAATGGGTTATCTGTGTCACTCACCCTATCTCAAGATTCAGGCATTGTGGAAGAAGGGGTGAAAAAAACTGTAAGAGCTAGAGGTATGAAGAACTAGAGTAAAACAGTGACTTTTGGCTATGACAGAGCCATTATACTCAGGACCTCACAGCAGCTGCAGTTGCCTCCACGAGACCTGCACTAGATCAAGACAATCATCATTAAGTTTGGAAGGGGAAGCAGTTCACAGGACTCCACCCCTGAGAATAGAGGTAGAATCAATGGTATCTTTGTGAGGAAGAGTCAATTGGGGAATGATGCTTGGGAGGTCAACCATGCTCCAGTAGATTGCTTGACACCCAGGAGTAATATGGGCAGTACAAACTGAACTCAATGTGTTATCTAAAACAACAACAACAACAAAAGTACACAAAACTGGGGGTATGGAGGTAGGAATGGATATGAGAGGAGTTACTGGGGAAAGTGTGGGTGAATGTGATCAACACACATTATGCATGTGTGATTCTCAAATAGATAATAAAATAGTATATTAAAAAGGGCATACTATGCAAGTTTGGTAGTAAACATTCAAGTGAGCATGGACAGAAGAAGAAGCTGTCTATACTATGTGCTGAAGAACTCAGTCCAAATCCAGAGAAGAAAAGAAAGAAAAAGATAAAGGTGAAATTAGAGTTTCTCTATGTTTGGGATTTGTTTTGTTTTAATGGTGACAAGAATACTAAATGTTTCCAGAACCATCTGACAATGGATCAGTTCCATGCATGGAAAGTAAAAGAAATAACTGGGCTGTATGCTTCCTGGGCAGGTGGAAGAGTATGCATCTAGGGCATCAGTGAAAAGGTTGACTGTAAATGGAGTCAGGGACAAGGTCTCAAGAGAATGAGATTGGGACAGATGCCATCCCCTTCTCCTAAGAAACAACACAAATTTGTGTCTATCTACCCAATGCCTTCTGTTCTCCTTTGTATGAAGTAAAATGACCTGGGTTTGAAAATCCATGAACTTGACATGGAGAGAGTTGGAACTGTATCTGACATTACTGAAAAAGACAGTTGAATTTGCAGACAGTTAATTACCTAGACAACAATGGAGCATTTTAGCATTATATTACTCCCGTGAAAAGACATAGAAAATGGATCCCTGCCGGGCAATGGTAGTGCATGCCTTTTAATCCCAGCATTCAGAAGGCAGAGGCAGGGGGATTTCTGAGTTTGAGGCCAGCCTGGTCTACAGAGTGAGTTCCAGGACAGCCAGGGCTATACAGAGAAACCCTGTTTCAAAAAACAAAAATAAATAAATAAATAAGAAAGAAAGAAAAGAAAATGGATTCCTATAAAACTCAGTTGTGCAGAGTGAACAATACTGAAAAGAACCAAAGTAATCAGCGTTCAAGGAGGGAGAAAAGCACATGAGTAAAATAACAGACCCTGGAATCCAAGCTGGATGGAAGGGTGGGAAGAGAAGTGTTCCAAGTGTGTTCACAGTTATGGTCCAAGTTAAGGTAAAAATAAAGGTAGGCAGAATGTAAGGGCCAGATGGCTGATGGTTCTCAGTGGTGGAAGACTGGCTTTCATAGAAGTAACTGAAAAACTTTAGTTTAATGTGGACATGGGGCTTCCAAATGTATTAAGTTCAGGTGACAGAGAGGTTTAGTTTATGTCCATGGACAGAAGGGTATTGCAAACAAGTATCTTAGAGCTCTAAACTTTTCTATAAGCTTAGACACTATATTGAATAATAAAAGGAATCTAGGAAGAAAAAGAAGGCTGTCCTTGATTTAGAACATGTTCACCAAAAGTATTAGATGAACAGTTGACTGTTACCCTTCAAGAGTCAGGGACAATGGGAAGCATAAGGTAGGGGAGCTCTTCAGAAAAGCTTTTCAGCTTTCTACAACAGGAGAATTGTTCAGAAAAATCAGAAAGCGATTGTCTAAGAGCTACCATGGGCACCAAGAATAGCATTCACCTTACTCGTTGATGTGTGGTGGTTGGGGAAAACAGAAGGGTGACAGCCATTTCCTCAGGCTGTCAGAGAGTTGGGGTCTAGTTCAGGCATGGGAGGACTGTTTCTAACAGAAATGTTACTGGGATTTTTTAAACACTATAAACTGGTCTTTTAGGAAATTCAGTTGTCTGTGAGCAGAGAAAGAAGGGTGATTGGGAGAATGTGTGTCTGAGTGGTGAACACCATAATGCAATGCAAAGCAAAATTTGTGTTTTATTTCCATTCATTACACTATTCTTAAAGGCACCTCTGAGATTTGGGAGCCTGTCTGAATAAAACCAGATTTAAAGACCTGTGAATTCCCAAGTAGAACCTCGAGAGTCTCTTTGAAGCATGTGAGACTGGAGGACTGAAATGAGCTGGCTCTCCAGCTTCAGGTAATGGTGCCTTGGCCACAGAACACAGGGACCTGGGGAGAGGAATAGCCCTGTCTCTGCACAGTCAGCCAGCTTATTATTTATTAAATGTTTATTGCTTTGGCCACAATTTATTATTACATGTATTGGTCTACCCTGTATTTGTTTATATACATATCTCTCTTTATTAGACTCTTTTCCCAAAGGGCAAGAACTGAATCTTATCTTTCCATCCTTAATGCTTGGCTTAGTACTTACTCAATAAATCTTTGATCCAGTGACTTTAGACACTGTTTCTACCCCAATTCATCGCCTTGTCTACTATTCAACATGGCTTATCAATGCTGCACACTGTACTGTTGGTTCATGAGTGCTTCCAAAAAAAAAAAAAATGTAATGCCTAGCTATAGAAAGAGGCTGCATACAAACAAGAGGAAGAATGTGGAAGCATGACTTACCGTGTACGGATCAGAGATAAGAGAGAGAGGAAGCCAATTAGCATTCTTTGCATTATCAGTTGTTTTCAATTGTGTTTTGATGACCTGGATAGAATTTCCCATAAGAACTAAGTAGTGCAAAAGCAAATAAAAGAGGAATAACTCAGCTGCTTAACTGCATCTGATACTGAAGTACTCATTCTGACAGAAGAATTTTGAGAGTAAATGAGTTAAAGGATTCTGATTGCGGTTTGCAGTAAAACACCATCTCTTGGTCTACAGAGTGAGTTCCAGGACAGCCAGGGCTATACAGAGAAACCCTGTCTCAAAAAAACAAAACAAACAAACAAAAAACAAAAAAACAAGCAAACAAACAAACAAACAAAAAAACCTACTCTCTCTCATGCCTCATCAGCTAATGTTAGCAAACTTTTATAAAATGAATTCAGTTTCCTTCAGAAAACTCCATTACAACATCAGGTTTTAAATGGTCTTTGGTTGCATTATATATTGAATAAAAATTTGCATTCTTTGAGTAGTAGCACAAATGCAATATAGTATCTACACTTCCTTACCTCAATTCCAAAAATCCAAAACTTCTAAAACCTGAACTTTCCTAACACTATAACAGAAGAAGTTATTTAATTAAAAAATTCTCAAACTCACAGGTGGTAGTCCTTCTTCTTTGCTTTGTATGAATTTTTACATGTTCTGAAGAGACATATTAAGACTGTAATTAAAAAACTTTGCATATGGTAGCCAGTGTATGCAATACACACCATAGTACTACATCCTAATTACTTTACATGTAATTACTTTACAATCCGAGCATCATAAGTATTAAGACACATCTGAACCCATGAGTATTTTAAAAATGGGTTCTAAAATGGTTATCTCACATTTAGCTTCATGTTAATTCCATGTTAATTACACAGAAGCTATGATGAGGTTACAGAGTGACATTTCAGAAAGCCAAAAACTTTACAATTATTCTGAATTAATGAGGCATATTTTATGATTATAAAAATAAGCAAAGCTCCCAGATGAAGAAACAAATGCAGTTACTGTAAAACCCTTCATGAAGCACATCCTTTCATATCATATACCCTGCAGATTCCCAGACTGGAATAGAACATTTGATGATACAGCAAATCACTTCCAGTCTTTTGCAGATAATTCCCTTCAACCCTCAACATAGGAACTGTTTCAGTCATAGCAGAGTAAACTCATATAATACGAATTCCTTTTGGTCTGGCTTTTCCTCACTGTGATTCGAGTATTCATAGTTTTTTTTTCAGTAGTTTATATCCTTTTATTGTAGACTGTTTTGTAGTTCATCTGATTACCTGTTTGTGAGCATTTTGTTTGTTTCCAGGCTGAGAGTTGTAACTTTGCTCTATGTATTCACATGTAAGTCCTTCTTGAGTGCATGTTTTCATTTCATTCTTATATAGATACCTAGAAGAGGTTTATTAGACCCTCCTACTTCAAAGGAGCTGGGAGTCTATTTAACTATGAGAAATTGCTAACCTGTGTTTCAAAATGATTTGCCATTTTCTATCCTGACAGAGTATGAGAGTCCCCATTGCCACACATAGATGCCCTATCACATTTCTACTGTTAACTTTTAGCGATTCTAAGAAGTATGAGCTACTATCCTATGGCATTTTTAATTTTTATATCCCCGATGACTAATGATTTCAACATCTGTTTCTTAGCTTATTAGTTTTTTGTGAGGTGTTTGTTCAAATCTTTTTCCCATATTTTTACTGGTCTCATTGTTGAACTGGGATTTCTTTCTGTACTCTGGATGGAAGCCCTTTATCAGATACACATGTTATAAACATGGCTTTCAATCTGGGACATGGCTTTCCATCTTTCTTGACAGGTGCCTTTTCTGGGGAACTTTTCTTTTTTTACTTCTAACTAAATCCAGGTTATAATTCTTTGTATGGCTGAAGCTCTTCTTGTCCTTAAAATCAAAAAGAAGAAACAAACAAATATTTGCTTTTCCTAATTCCTTAAGGATTTCCTTCAGTTATAACTATTCAAAATGAAATCTACATTCTAACATTGAGTTCCTTCACCTTTATTTACTGATAATCGGGCCAAACATCTACTAAATATTTCATAGCTAGTTTTGTTTTAAAATTAGTTCCTGATATGTATAACATATAATATATTACATATGTTATAGATAATGTTATATGTTATGTTAGATATAAGATACATGATAATATATATATATATATATATATATATATATATATATCTTGAAATTTTGCAGTGCTCATAAAATACACTCTGTTAGGAGAAACGACGGAAGTATTGAGCAAAGACAAATGTTTTGACTAAAGAGCAGTAGTCTACGGAAGTTTGTGGTGGTGCATGCTGTTGTCTCAATTCCTGGGAAATGAATGCAGGAGGATCAACAAGTTCAAGGTCATCCTGTTTCATAGACAATTGAGGCCCATTTAAGGTGCATGAGAGCCTTCTTCAAAAACAAGTTCAAACAGACATTTCTAAGGAAGTACACTTCTCAAGATGATATAAGCACTGGAGGATCACTCCTGAGAGGAGTAAAGACGATGAAAATAGCAACAACCCAGCCTGGGCTATGGATGAGGAATGAATTTTGATGATAAATTTGAAAAACAGAAAGAATAATGATGTAAACCAGGGTGTGCTTCCTTAAGTGTGTCAGAAAACTGTATTCCATGCAGTTTGGTGGAAAATCAACTCTGTTCTAGAATGCTATTGAGACCTAAGACTGGAAAGTGTCCCTCGCTCCTCTCCGGCGGGCTTTATTGCCCCAACTTACCTAGGGGACTTTACCGGTGCACCGCCCTGACCACGGGGGTTCTGAGCCTCTTTGGAGCTCCCCGTAGGGGCCACCAGTTGTCCATCACACCCCTGGCCAGCAAGGATGACAGGACACACAGGCTCTTCCCACGCAGTTTATTTTCAGGACCTTTAACAAACTTCTGACTGACTTACTACTCACTTCTTCGTTCACTCACTTCTTTGTTCACTCACTTCTTTGTTCACTCTCTGCGGAGACCCTGCCCACAGGCTAAATACTTCATGGGCAGCCAACCTCAGTAAACCACATGGTACACGCAGATAGGCACACGTATGAGGAGGCAAGCCTGCTGGACCAGCCTTAGCCAAATAAGGACCTCTCTTTGTTCCAGAGAGCACTCACCATCGGGCTGGTGGAAGGTGGAAACCAACGCCATCTGTAGGCGTGGCACATTGCAGCTCTCCACAGGAAAGGACAATTGAAGAGTGGCATGGGGGCCTGTAAGTATGTGATCAGGAGTGTGGTAGACACTTCTTGGGGGACCAATGACTTCAAGAAGAGAAAAAAACACAGTCAAGACCAAACAGTGTGAGGGTTGGAGAGATGGCTCAGTGGTTAAGAGTACTGACTGTTCTTCCAGAGGTCCTAAGTTCAATTCCCAGCAACAACATGGTGGCTCACAACCATCTATAATGAAATCTGATACCCTCTTCTGGTGTGTCTGAAGACAGCTACTGTTTACTCATATACATGAAACAAATAAGTATTTAAAAAAAAAAAAACAATGCCTTAGAGGGATCACTCAAGAAGACTTGATGGAAAGGATTCCTGGGTAAATTTTTAGGGAACTCATTAAGGAGGAGTCCTCAGGAAGGGTCAGCCATCACTACCTCCTCTTTCATGCATACACGTCAGTTTCTGTGTCATGATTGCGTCTTTTATACAAGAGGAAGTTATGACTAATGCCTCTTTTAATGTTCTCCATCCTCTAGCACAAACCACACAGAAACCCTGATCAATATACATGCCATCCAAGGAATTATGCAAGAATGATGGAGAGAAAAGAGACATTGCCAAGTCCAGTGAAATATGAGTCTTGTTAGAATTAGCTTTTAAAAACCAGCCTTATTCTGCCTTATTCTTCCACTCTGAGCTCTTGTGTTTCTTCCAAGTTCACGATATTAGATGTTAATGTAAATGAAATGATTCTAAAGTGTGTGTGCTGTATGGTGGTGTGTGGGTGTGAGTATGTTAATGCATGGTGTATGTTTAAGTGTAGTGTGTGTGTATGTGTGTGTGTGTGAGTGTGTGTGTAGTATGTATGGATATGTGTGTATTAATGTGTGGTGTGTGTTTGTGTATAGTGGGTGTATGTGGGAGTGGATGGGTATGAGTTTCTTGGGGGGGATATGGCATGTATGAATGTGGTATGTGTTGGAGGGTATATGTGTATATGGTGTGGGTATATGTGTATGTGGGAGTTGGGGGTATGTACGTGTGAGTGTGTGGGTATGTGGTATGTGTTTGTGTGTGTGTCATGTGTCTGTATGTGTATGTGTATGTGAGTGGTGTTTGCATGTGTGTGGTATGTGTGGGTATAGTGTGGGCGTGGGGGGGTTCTGGAGGGAGGTGGTGTGTGGAGTTTGTGGGTGGGTGTATGGGTTTATAGTGAGAGTGTGCATGTATGTAGGGTTGTGTGTATGTGTGTGTGTGTAAGCCATTCTCCATCTCATTTTGTTAGAAAGGTGGGGGTTTTTGTTTTGTTTTGTTTTTTGATTCTACAATTCATGATTCAGTTAGGTTGTCCTGCCAATAATCTCCTGGGACTCACCAAAACCATAACCCAGTTATGCAGACACAGCCACATAGTTGCAGGTATGTGACACTATGTCTAGCTTCGACATGAAAGCTGAGTCTGAAGTCAGGTCATCCTAATGCTTACACAAGAGGTGTTTTCCTAACTGAGTCAGACCATGCCCTTTAAATTTCTAAACATTGTTACAAAACTAATACATTATTTCTTTGATGAATACTATTTAATGAGAGATTGTTAGGTAGGGGTTTCAAGGTTAGTCGTTTTTAAAAGCAGCTCTAAAAACTAAGTTCTCCTAATACAAGCTTTGAGAGTAAGCATCACAGTAAGTCCTAAGTGTAGAATTTTTGGGTTGTTGAGGTAAAATCCTCATTAGATTTCTTCTTAGTCTTAAAGACAGTTGTTGGCACATTATCTGATGAGCTAAGATAGAATCATAATGTAACATAATTTCAAATATTCCATTTTCTTCTATTCTGGTGGATTCTTTGTGAGTTTGAAAGACAGTGGGTATCACATACTGCTCTCCCACTGCAATAAAGAAGGAAAGAAAACACACACACAAAAAAAATTACAGCTGTTTGGCGGTTGAAAAGGGGGAGTCTCAAAGAAGAAAACAGTTTTACTAGAGCCCCAAAACATGAACAGAAATTACAATTTCGTTCACTGCCCAAAAGTTACTTTTCCATATCCTGAAAGATTAGATCCTTTTGTGCTAAATAAAATACATTTTGTAAAGCTTGATACTTAATTTATATTACATAAAAATAATATTTAACTCAGCCACATCCCTGAATTTCGTTTCCCAAAATGTTGCATTGTGGATGGAACTGACTGCTCAGTGGACTAAAATGACTTGTTTTTAAACTTTAGAGTTCTAAAGGTTTGATGGTTCATATACTTTTTTTTTTCATTTTATGAAGAAATGGACATAAGAAGCTTTCCTGAGAAATTTTCTGCGCAAGCAAATTTGCTCTGTGAAAGGCACATGAAAAACTAATATTATCCGCTAAAACCAACAGTGAAATTATCACTTGATAAGACCCAAAAGAAAACTGGATGGTCTCAGATAAAACAAGTGGTCTTCTCAAAGGAAAAGTACTTCACAGTAGCCGGAAACGGGGACACCAAAGGGAGGAAGCTGCTACGAGGCTATGTCACTTAATGACTGCATGTCAAGTCCATCACAGGCCATTATTTATAGGTCATTTTCCTGTCAATTGTAGGGATCCCAGCCTTAATCATTTGTGTCAACAGACACTTCCGTATAAAAACTTCCAATGTGATACAGAAAATTCTGAGAAACACGATATGCGTTCTGACAATTTCGTGCCTTCCTTTCTGACTCTGGATTTGCCAAGATATTTCCTGTTAACTCCTTGGCATGAGTGTTTTTAAGTGTCTGTTACTGCTGCCAGTTTTGGGTGTCAAGCTGGGAAAATCCAGTTTTTGTAAGGAAAATTACAAAGCATTGTGGTCAGCATTAAATTTAAAGGAGTCTTGCTAGTATTCTGTCTGATACATTCCCACAGTTAGGTGCCTCATTATTTTAGAAAGATTTTATTTTTTCCTTTGTTCCCCCCCCCTTTGGTAGGACTCTCATTTCCCATTGCACAACTATTTCATGAATAAAGGAGACCAGAATGACTGTGCCACTGTGTTCTATGAACTCTCAGTGCATGAATAATAGTGATTTATTAGAGATAAAAGAAAAAAGAAAGAAAGAGAGAGAGAGAGAGAGAGAGAGAGAGAGAGAGAGAAAATCTGTATATTCTCAAAAGTGAACGTATTCCCATGGTTTAGCAGTGGTCCAGACTCAGAAATGCTTCCTTGTCTAGTGTAAAGACACATATGTTTTACACTTTATTGTACTCCATATCAAAACTTACTCTGTGAAGAACTTACAACATTTTTTTTCTCGTGAATAACTACTTGAGTTAAAGCTTCAGTGAATCTTTTGTTTCTTATAAACATGTGTAGTGTGTACATATGCACATATTCATATATGAAAGAGCTTTCCCGAGCTACTTCCTGTGTCTAGATTTAAGTTCAAGGAGGTAGAGGAGGTAGTAACCTCAAAATTTGCAACTCAGAGAAAATTTCTACCTTGGAATAAATCAGATTGAAACTTTCTGATAAAAATTATATTTTCTACTAGATGTATTAATGTAATTGAGACTGATTATGTCACCTGGAAGATGGTAGAGTTGGAAGTGAATGTAAATAGTTTACAAAAATAAATTTAACAATTTACAAATAGAATAAGTGCATTATGGAAATGAGCTATTATGCAGGGATAAAATAGAAAGCAAAGATGTAAACAATATGTCTATGCTTTAATTCAATGATTTACTAAGCACAAAATAGAAATAAGCCCAAAGTAGTCAATCAATAAGGTAAGAAAATTAATTTGTAGAGCTGTAATTAAATTATTTCTAAAGACTTACCCCATTAGCATTCCAGAAAAAAATAGTAACACTATCCATCAGAAGATGGGAAGATAAGATTTTAACACTGGGGGATACAAGTAGGTGGCTATAATTTAGCCAGATAATGAATGAGTTAATTGATAGGAAATACTAAATATTTTCACTAATATCAACAGTATAAAAACTGCTTTGGCAGTTGCAAAGCATCAACCAAAATATCTGAAGATCTCGGAATACAAATTCAAATTGTCAAAAATACAGGGAGTACATGCTGAACAGTGAGCACTGCACTTGCACTGTGTGAAGAACCTGGGTGACTCAGGTATGGTTCTAATCCCAGAGGAGCCACACAGAGCACATGCTGAGCAATGAGCACTGCTGTGTGGAGAACCTGTATGACTCAGGTATGGTTCTAATCCCAGAGGAGCCACACAGAGCACATGCTGAGCAATGAGCACTGCTGTGTGAAGAACCTGGGTGACTCAGGTATGGTTCTAATCCCACATGAACTGGCGGCATCCTAAGGATACTAAGCCTAAGCCCTGTGCTCTAGGAAACCATCAGTGAAGAGAGCAAATAGATATGAAGGAATGTCCTAGGAAAAAAACAGATGCCCACAGTAGCTATCAATGAGTGGTTCCAAGTCTTAAATGTCCTTGCTGGTGTAATTCCTTTGAAAATTCTGAAACCATGAAATGATAGAACTAAAGTTAACGTAATGGAAATTTCAAAGTAGCCCCGCTTAGTTTACCCCAGGCTTCCTGGGCTTAGCTGTGCTGCACTTGGGGACGAGCAGTTAGGGCTCTGGGTTCAGACAAGATTCGGCCAGATAACAACAATGAAACCCAAAACAGTCAAGATACATTTGAGAATCAATATTGTTTAAATTTCCCATACTCACCAGAATGATCTCCAAATTTAATATTAACGACATTCTTCAAAAAAAAAAAAAATCCTAAAGTTCACATACAATCATCAAAATCCTCAAATAAAGAAAACAATTTTGAGCAAAGACAACAAAGCAAAATGCCTTAAACTGTCTGAACTCAAAATATACACAAAGCTATAGCAGTTAAGGCAGTGTGGTATTGACAAAAGTAAGACAAAAATTAAAACTAACAAAAATGGATGAGGGATCCAAATTTACGTTCCTCAAAAGATAGGCAAATATACCACAGGTATATGACAAAGTGTTCAACATCAGCAACCACAGAAGTACCAATCAAAACCAAGAGGAGCTATCATCTTATGTAATAATAGCTATTATCCAAAAGATAGAAGTAGATGGCTGGAGACTCAGCAGTTAACAGCACTGGCTACTCTTCCAGAGGACCTAGACTCAATTCCTAACACCCTATGTAACTCCAGTTCCAGAAAATCAAACACTCTCTTAACCATACTCAGACAAAACACCCATACCCACTAAAAGACAGAAGAAGGAAAGTGCTGGCGAGATTGTGAGGGATATTGAACCCTTGCCCTCTGCTGATGGTGATGTAAATGAATATCCCCATTGTGGCATAAAATATTGAGATGCCTTTAAAACTTAAAAACAGAACCTCAGTGTGAACAAGCAATCCCGCTACTAGATACATCTCCAAAAGAGATGAAACCAGTACGGCAGAGAACACCTGCACTTCCAGGTTCAGTGCAGCCATGCTCACAGTAGCCTTCCCAGGGCTGGATCGTGATTTTCAGTTAGAGAAAATTTCTAAAATGTGTCATGATTTCATTTTTCTTAAAAGCTAAATGATGATGAATCTGTCGATGTACCACATTCTCCTTATCTATTCAGCTGTTGAAATTTTGTTTGTTTGTTTGTTCATTTGTTTTGCTTTGCTTTTTTAGAGCCAAAATATAAAAGGTAGGCTGCTGGCTGCAGTTTTTCCTTGACATGGGATGTTTTCTTTGGGCCATCACCCTGGAGCCTAAAATTGCTTCTGCAGCATGCAAGGCACCCAGTGCTTCCTAATTAACGTCTGACATTTTTCTCAACATTGGAAGGAAGGAAGAGAGGGGAAGAGAGGAGACTAAAGAAAAAAGACAGAGAGGGAGAAGGGGGTAAGAGGGAGACTGAAAGAGAAACAGAGGGATGGGGAGAGAGAGAGAGAGAGAGAGAGAGAGAGAGAGAGAGAGAGAGAGAGAGAGATCACAGAAAGACCCCAGAAAAATAAAAGCAAACGTGAACCTGACATTTTAAACATATTAGACATAACTGGGAGCCTCTTCTGGTGACCCACACAGACAAAGTCATTTTGAGGGACATTGTTAAGTACTCAATCTATGCCAATTTATGGTCCTGATAATGCTGGTGTTTTCATTTCCTGTTTTTCTTGAGACAAAATACTTCACACTTAGTGGGTTAAGAAAGAAAAAAAGAAAAAAACCCGCTCACTTATTTATCTATTGCCAGAGAGTAAGAAATTCAAACTGTCTGGGGCTAAAATGAAGATGACACTGACGCTCCTGCTGCATGCTCTGGGGGAATATCTGTCCTCTACCACCTTCCAGTTCTAGGGAGTTGGCTCCTGGCCGCATGGCTCTACCCACTGCTTATACTTCCGTGTCAACATCACCTCTGACCTCTTCTCAGGACCACTGTGGTCAAACTGATCCTATGTGGAAGAGTAGGGATAACCTCCGATTGCCATGTTCTTCACTCCCTTAAACAAAACATATGTTCTATGTCCATAGTTACATGAACATGGTCACAGACTCCAGGGATTAGGGTACAACTGTCTGTAAAGGAATCGTTTTTTCTGTTTACTGCAGTTGATGAGGGCTTGTCCTTCTCACGAGTTATCTTGACGTGAAATTTAACCAGATACTTCTATACCTGAGATTCTTGCCTGGAAAAACAAAGAAAGCAAAGAAGCCATGCTGAGATATGACCGAGGTCACTTCGGCCTAAATGACGGTACTTCATCTCACCTGCCATACCCAGAAATCCCTGAACAAGGGCTCTGCTGGAAAACTCTGGAGTTTCAGTTTTGAAGTTAGCTTCAATTCCTAGCGATCCGCAAACAAGCCATTTAAAATTTCAATGGAGAGTAAAGCTAGCCTGACTTTTTACAAATAATAATAATAACTCTCAGGTTGCCTAGCCAGCTAAATATTTCATCAGCTCCTTCTGTTCTTAAACAAATGTAAATCAATAGGTCCTCTGTACAAATGACTCGGTCGTTTGTAAAACTAATCACATGGCTGCACCTGACTGTAACAATAGACACAATAGACACGAGTTCACTTTCAAAGTGCTTTGTTCCAATGAGGGTGGGAGCGGTGGCATTGGCATTCATGGAGGAATGCCCTGAATTATATATTAACAGCTGACTTCAGTTCTGAAAGTCACAGTTAATGTGCTCCAAATAAAAGGAAACCTTCAGGGGAACTCATTTCAACTTGTCAATAATAAAGCCAGAACTCAAGTTCAACCCTGGTCGACATTAGCACAATTTATATTAACCTCCCCAGAGGAAGTGACAGAAACAGGTAGAATAAATGTTCCTGAAGAAAATGTGACTCATGTGGAAGTTTATAATTAAATTCTGGCCCAGGCATATCAAACACCCTCACTAGTGAGAGCTGGAGAGAAGACTAGTTTCCAGAGAGACACACTGTATAACAAACACAGCTGTTAACTAGGTTTACCCCTAAAATATAGTGAATAAAAATGGTCTCACATTGATAAGATCTTTCCATGTAACCGCTGATTTCCCTTATTATTAGGAAAATGAAAGCAACATCCTTGTAAGAGATCAACATTTAGTAAAATATTTACGTTGTTAATTAACTTAACAAATAATTATTGAGGACTAAATGTGTCCCACACAGTGACCTAGATGCTAGAAAGGTAAAACTAAACAAAGTCTAAGAGACAACTCATCCTGGGGGAGTTCACACTGAGTGGAAATTCTGATGGCACTCCCTAAATAAAAAGCAATGCCTAGAAAACAAGGTGACCCTGATGCCCATCACACAAGAGTCCGATATTCTCTTTTCAAAAAATAAAAAAAAGACAAACTAAGCAGTAAGGCTGTGATTGTAAGCTAAGAGGTGGTTTTGGTTAAAGCAGTCTGGGAAAAAGAAAATCCCTTTTGAGGACGTAACCTCTGTGCAGAACCCTAATGTAAGGGAAGGTGTCTGTGTGGAGATCTGGAGACAATATTTTGTACAGAGAGGAAGGAGAGTGTGGAATAGGTTCTGTGGTGTGGGGAGATGTTTAGTTTGCTAAAGAAAGTGAAACCAGTAAGTGCGCAGACCAGGCTAGAGGTCTATGAGCAGTCTGGAGCCATGGGGTGAAGTTGACTCTGAAGAGAAAGGAAGACTACTGCATCGTGTTCAGCAGAGAAGTAACAAGGCATGCTTTCTATTTTTAAGAGTCCCTTGTTCGTGGAAAATAATGTAGGACACCAGCGTGGAGGTAGGTGTTGATAAGAGTGAGATGTTACAGATAGAAGACTTCTGTACTTGGGCTAGCCTGGGACGTATGGAGCATGAGGAAGGACTGAAGTTCTGAGACTAACTCTTCCTTGGAAGAAAGAAAGTCAAAACCACACTATGTGTGGGCCACACTGTGTGCTTCAAGGCTACAGCAAATACTTGTTTTTCTCCTTCCTCTTCTGTCCACACCACAGACAGATCACCTGGCTGCCATTTCTTTTCCTCTGGGCCATTTACCTGGAACTTGACCATTTTGCTAGGAGTTGACCTTCCTCCTTGAGTTCCATGGACCTTTAATCACTTTGATTTTCTCAGGAAATGCAGCAAATACTCATGTACTGTGAGAGCTGGGTAAGCGATGCACAAGTGGATCCTCTGAATGCCCAACTCCTTGATCTCTGCTCCTCTTGTGCACCAGGGGCCCCACCTCCCTACAGATCGAGGCTGGTTACCTGTGCTTTGATGGTAATTCCTCTTACTGACTCTCTGCCCCTTGGCCTGGGAGCCTCACGTGACTGTGTAATTAAACTTAAACTCGGTGGGATGCTGAAAGCATTCTTTTTTAGAGTCAACTTGTCTGTACACAACACAAGGAAGAGATTCGGAGAAAGAAAACACTGGTTTTTCTCTGAGGAGTGCAGAATCATAGATCTCCTGTTTACAAACCCTACCCACAGAGGATACAGCATCATGTAACAAATTGTTGACTTAGAGTGCATTCTGTCTCCTACACGAAGAAGTTGTTGAGGGACCAACCTGGGAAAAGGGAGGGAGAAGTAGGCACGGTTGCTACAGTTCCTGGACAGGTGTTCACTGCATCACTGCAAGAGTTGGTGAAAAGTTGCATCCACAGTATTGCAATAGGAATGAAGGCGAGGTGGAGGCACCACAACATCCAAGCAAAAAGACAGTGACGGTCCCAGCACCCTGGACTATGTACATGGAAAGCTTATTTGTGTCCATCAGGCAAATTTCACAGGTACTGCTTTGCACTTGGTGATGTTGGAGAATTGTCAGTCAGACACACCCCATGTAGGTAAAGTGATGCCTTTATTCCAAAGAAGAGAAGTAGCTCCCATCATCCTCCACAGGCTGTGAAAAGTTAAAGCAGATAAAGCACTAATCAGTCATCTTCTCATGGTTCCCCAACCAAGAATTAATATGATTATTCTTCAGGCTATAAAAAAAAATAGATGCCAACATCAAATATCATCTCTGTATTGTCACAAATGAAAACTCAGAACCCTGTGGCAGACAGGAGTGAAAGAGAGAGACAGAAATAGAGACAGACATGCACACAAACAGAGGGGGGGGAAGGAGAATAGAGAGACAAAGACAGAGGGATAAAGAGAAGCACTCTGGCAGGGGGAATTTTTTGTTTGCTAACTTTTTTTCCATTTCTTTCCCTGTTTCCAGTTTTGTCAACTCTGCATTCCCAGAACATTTATCTCTCTCACATACACTCAAGTTCATCCATGTGCTTCTGAAAGTTTTACAATGTTTACCACAAATAGTTATAAACAGTCTCCCAGCTAATAACTCAGGGAAAAAAAAGCTAAAATGTCATGTTAAATATTCTAATCTTAGATTTCACCTCCCACCTCAGCCTATGAAGGTACAGAACCAAAACCTTGTTACCCATCCCACTACTCATCTGCACAAACTGAATTATGCTGTGCCTGTCTGAGAAATGCTCCAGTTTTCTACTCTCTATAACTTCATGTGCAAGAGGAACAACAAGATAGTCACATCCGGTCACCACAATGCTGTTGACATAGTGGCACCAAAGTCTTTCTGCTTCTGCACCCTGAAAGTCAGCCACGCCAGAAACAGCAGTTTGGTTTTCTTCTGGAGCTTTCAGTGACACACAAACCCCGAATGGGGTCTAGGCTGGTAAGAGTCTTTATCCATAAAGCAAAAGGCAGCACTTGCTTGTGTTGTTCTATTTTAAATCCTTCAGAGGAACCATCACAACTGTGAACTACATATTGGAAAACATGCTTCTTCCTTTGTGTCAGTGTGCTAATCTATTAATCTGCTTATTTTGAATTTTTCTGGAAAATATCATCTGGCATGCCATTATTTGGTGTTTTGTCTTTCCCCTCCCTCTCCCCTCCTCCTCCCTTTCCTCCTTCCCCTCCCCCCTCTTCCTTTCATTTCATTCAGAATATTGTTACAGCATGTCTGTGTAGGAGTTTCCTTGGCTCACAGTAGAGCTCAGAGGTAAATGACATAGTCAAAGGGAAAGAAAATTGACATGGTGTATCTGTGAGGCTAATCACATCTCTAACACCCCACGTCCTTCCTGAAGCCTCCACAATCTCTCTTACCATTCAGAGAATCCATCTGAATAAATTTTAGACTAGAGTATGTTTGTATATGTGTTATGCATATGACATACATGCAAAAATATTCCATATGTGCAGACATATAAGATTTCCAGACAACTTTGTATAAATCACCCCAGGAGCATAGTGAATGTCATAAGTTCTCAGTGTTTACTGTCTCAGCCATTATATCTGAACAAATACATTAGTCACATATGATACATAATTCCATGACAGCTTCCTTGAGGCTATGAGTATCCAAACAAATGCTTGCTTCTCCTGGGATCCTCTTGGTTTACTCCCACCCAGCATCTCACAGTCTCAGCCTAGATCAAAACCTAGATATCTCTTCCTAGACATCCATAATAATAACCTTGTGCCTAGTATATAGGTTGAAATTCTCAGCCTCTATATCTCTAAGGTACAATTCACTGCTCAGAGAAAACGTGTGCATTCAGCTAGCCAGAGTATATATGTACAGATACAAGTGGAGTGTGTGTGTGTGTATGTATGTATGTGTGTCTGTGTGTGTTTGTGTGTCTGTGTGTATCTGTGTGTCTGTGTATGTGGTGTGTAGAGAGATACTTAAAACAACTGTTTCATATATCTAGAAATATACCGTATTTCTAAGTTAAAGCTACTTTATTTAGACTTCCTTATAATAATTCATATTATAAGTTGAAACAAAGTGGGGATTTTTCTTAGCCCCTTCAATGCTGATGATGGAATTCTGTGAGGGAAGAGGGTGCCGAGGGCTCCCCCTGCCATTTGTTTGCTCTTTTCTTATTCTATGGAATAAATCCTGTCAATACCACCATGATCTTTGCAATGAAATTGTTTTACCCGAAGCAGATGTTCCCTGGAAATGTACCCACCCACCCCACCCCCTTGCTGCTTGGAGGTTCATGCATTCTCTGTTCATTTGTCTTCCTAACTCACATCTGAAGGAACACATGAAAGTGGTATGGGCAAAAAGAAATGGGATAGCTAGGGAAAGAGTTTGATTTTTTTTTTCCTGTAAATGCTCTGCTAAATAATTAAAGTACAGGTCAAGTCAAAGAAGCTGACAGACAGAAAAAGACCTTGATCCACTAACACCTACTCAACTCATTACCTGCTTTTTCTTCTCTCTTTCAGTGCCTTGCTTTGTTTGAATTAAATATATATACAGAATTAAATATATACATATATGTCTGTGTATATGTTTTATAAGTGTGGATTGAAAATGAGTTGCATTCTCCTAAAACATATTCTCTGTATCAGAATACACTTTAAGGCAATCCTCTATGAACTCAGGATGTAAAATCTCCTTACCCGGATACCTTAATGATTTCTGCATAACACATTTTTATAGTCATTGAAAGTCTTAGAAATCCTTGAATTCATTTTTTTCCAAGTGCTTTTCTTCCTGGATTTGAATAAGCCAAAATTATTACCTGAAATATAAGAGTATTTTATTTAGCTATACATTAATTTTCCATGAGCCCTAAGTGGGAAAGCTTCATGGTGCTAATACAATGTGGAGCTTCAGGTGTCTGCAACTGCTACTCCTCGCTCCGGATACTGGGGAAGAAAAGCTTTTCTTGTGTGTTTAGACTCAAAAATATACGTTCGCCATCTTATTCTAATTTAAACTAAAAGCAATAGATGATTATAAAAATATAAAAGATTGTTACGAACATTTCTCAAATGAGGCATTCCTTCTGCGATTTCCATTGACTGACGAGAAAGTAGGCTCTGTTCTCATTCACATACCACTGAACAGTTTATGAGCCACTTGGATTTACTGATGGTGAAAATGGCTTTACTTCTTCTTTGAGTCATTTCCAAGTTACTGTTAACCAATATATATATATATATATATATATATATATATATATATATATATATACGTTAAGTCATTGATTTTTATGACAGACTTTCTCCATCTGGAAAATAAACTACACATTACTGTCATATTGAAGGACAAATATACAAAAAAAATATATTTTGCAAAACAGGAACAGATGGGATTTTCAGAGAATTCTGCCATGGAGGCTGGAAACTAGAGGGAGGGGATATCTGACTGTGGGAGTCATGGAGAAGGTCACACATGATCTGTTTTAAGATGGGCTCCAACTCCAAACCAATATTTACTATCACTGTGTGTGTGATACCATAAAAGAAAGAAAAGCAACCTTCCAATGCCTTTCTGGGCACAAGAAATGCAAACTGACCTCAGAGTGGTTGAAACTGAAACTCTTTCATTTGGGACATTTACTGAACTTCCTTACTTGGCTTAGTGACAGAATTTTATTCTCATTTTCAAGTATACCTAACAATGGCTAACAAATTACTTATTTCTTTAAAACTATGCTTTCACTGTTGTACTCATGAACTCTCAACAGTTGAGGTTGCCTGCACAGCATCAAACCAGTCAATACCCCAGCACGAATGAGTGAAACGCTCACAAGACCCAACGCCTGGTGGAGGGGCTACAGGCAGTGGATGGCTGCTGAGGGATGGACTGGTAAATCTCCTTCAATGAGTACCTACTGATAGACCACCCATGCTCCAGTACTCAAGTCTACACCTGCATGCATGCAAGCAACACTAATTAGACTCAGAGAGTTATATATTTTAAAAACAGAAGAAGGGATGAATTCAAAAGGGGAATGTGAGGCAAACCCCAGGAGGGAAGAGTGGATCTGATCTCAAAGAACCATACTTGTGTTTAAAATTCTCAAAAAATAAATAAATGGTTTTCTTCATAGTAAGTGTGTGTGTGTGTGTGTGTGTGTGTGTGTGTGGCATCTTTTACTGAACAGATCAAATCTACATAGCAAAAACTGAGTAAAAAAACAAACTCCAGTTTGTCATCTGTTATTTAGTTGTTGTTTTTCTGGGTTAGCATCCAACTCAGGATCTGCAAATACTGAGCAAAAGCTTGCTACATCCATAGCCGCTGTGTTTTGAGAAAATTATCATGTGTACATGCATATGCACACTGGATAGTGGTTTGCCAAACGATGTGCTGTATTGTTACATAATGTTATATTGTCACAGTGGTAGCTATGGGGTTGAATGGCATTATTAGAATGAGTAACAGAAATCTCAAGCAATATTTTTAGCATTGCCATTAACTAACTACATAGCCCTGAAAGAGTCATTGAACCCCTTGGACTTAACCATCTTAATTTATAAACTATAGGACAAGAAAATGCCTAAGATCATTTCTAACTTGAATAATTAAGGCCCCTCATTCCACTGTAACTCTTTTCTGGTTTTTGGTTGGTTGTGTGGGTCTTTCATGTAGCTCAGATTGTTATGAACCTATGTAGCTAAGGATACCATTAAATCCTGATGTTTGGATCAGAGGGCTCCACCCCTCACTGCTGAACTATTTTCTACTGATAGATCCAGGGAGAGGTGGAGTCTTTGCCTTCATATGTGTACCCACTAGTGACTCCACCAAACTCCAGTGACTAGTCCCAATAAAATGATCACACAGGTGGCCATAGCTAAATAAATATGGAACAAAACAAAATAAAAAATTGTGAATCTGGATGAGGGACATCCACAGAGAAAGGCTGAAGGGATGAGAGGGAGATAAGAGAAGGTATGGGAACACAGTAACCAAAATTGTGTGTGTGTGTGTGTGTGTGTGTGTGTGATAAAACTGTCAGTGTACTACCTTTATTACTTTTAAAAAAATCTCTCGATCTTCCTCTCTTCACCCCCAATACTAAGAGGACTTCAGGAATACCATCACTTGGTTGCTCTGGTTCATTTTATAGCAGTGCTGAAAGAAAAAGAATAGACAGACTAGAAACCCCTCCTTATCTCTCTCCTAGAGTTATCTCTAACCCTTTGTACCCAGATCTTTCATATGGTGAGAAACAAAGAATTAAGGCTGAGCTCCTAATCCCAGCACTCGAAAGCTAAATGCAGAATGATCAAGAGTTCAAAAGTTTGAGGCCAGCCTGGGCTGTCTTGGGCCCTGCCTTAGTAAGCCAAAATAAAAGGGGAACCTAAACCGTCAGCACTGGAACTATTTAACACATTCAACAATCTAAGTGCTGTACTTAGAAGACTCTATTACATCATTAGCATTCTGAGTTATTGTGTGAAATAGTTTTCAGGACGAGTTCCAAGATTTTGAAGAAAATGGGAAGTGAATTCAGGGAAAGTATAGAAAACTATAGAGAAAGAAATCAAGTTCCACATATAAAGTCTAACTTTTATATGTTCACTACCACCCACTTCCTTATCCATTAAGTAAAACTTCCATCAAGTCTAGTCAGGTGGCCAATCCTTTCTTTCTCTTGGGAATTTTTATCAGGTTGTTCTGTAGGATTCAAATAGGGAACTAATGATACAGATGTTGGATACCAAAGCAGTTTTATATGTACGTATGTGCTGTGCCCTGACTTTAATTTGTATGAATGATTGGACTATGATTAGAGACCAGCATCCAATCATGTTTATCCATAATCACTTCTCAAACATAGATCATATGAACTGCTAAGAAAATCTTCACAAATCCTACACCACCGAGCTCTCTAAAAGTAATCTCACATGTATTTGTGTTTTCTATTACATTCTAAACTCCAGCATTCTCTTTCATCTAAAACAAATAATCTACAACAAAAAAATAGATTATTTTCTTTACAAGGACATAAAGTATACTTTTTAAATATTTAATTATAGGAAAACATCAGAAAGAGGTTGAGAGAAAATGATCATACTATCAGAATCCTTTGCCTTTTGTCTTTGCTGATATAAGACTATGCTTCATAGTTTGTCCATTTTTCCTTCCGGAAACAAAATTACAAGGTAAGGTTTGAACTATGTGATAAACAAAATCACAGTGCCACATGGCAAAGTCACATGGTGCACACAAAGCATCCCAAGTGTGTGTGACTAACTCCATGACATCATCGCTTCTGTCTTACATTCCCTCCCTTTCCCTGACCACACACACCCATGTTCTTTCGTGTTTTTCTCTCAATGTGACCGACCACTACACATTTAATGGGACATTTGTAAACATTCCCTGACCCCCAATGCACTCTGATCATTTGTTTTTCCCATACTGTTTCAAACACACTACTGCTGTGCCAAATTTATGCAGAAACATTTTAACAATACAACAAAGCAAACCGTAAGAGAGATAAATGAGATTTTCAGTGGGTACACAGTAAACAAGAAAGGAATTCACGGTGACAAAGGTATCCCTGTTTGCAGTTAGTCTCTTTCACAGTACAGTGCAGAAGGTTATGAAAGCATGATGACAAAAACACTTTCAACTCCTTTTGAAGAGGCTCTTACTACCAAAAAAAATAATAATAATACATCTTAAAGTACTTAATGTCATAGGCTTTTCCAAAGAGACGATTCCCATAGGCACTTGAGAATTATATTCAAGCCATTTCTACACAGCTGCTGCCAGCTAGAAATTGCCCAATTAAAAGTGACATCTAGCAAGGTCCCTGTACTAGCCTTCATCCTCCAATGAGGGAAGGCTGGGGAATCGAACAGAAAGAGTATACCAAATGCTTCTTAAACCGTATTTCTTTTAATTTTAGAGATTATAATATAATTTCACAATCTCTCCCACTCCTTTCCTCCTTCCAAAGCCTCCCACATACCACTCCTTGCTCTCTTTCAAATTCGTGGCCTCTTTTTTGATTAGTTGTTATTACATAAGTATGTGTCTATGTATATGTGTATTTTATATATACGTATACATCTTTAAGTACATAACTGCAATCTGATCAGCCGGTATATTGTTACTTGTACATTTTCAGGGCTGACCACTTGGTATTGGATAGCCAACTGTGTACTCCTCCCAGGAGACTATTTCTCTTGCTCCCAGCATTCCTTAGTTACCTGCAGACCTTGGCTCAGGGTTGAGGCCTCATAGGTTCTCCATGTCCTCTTTGGCATGTCTGTTGATGCCCTTGCTTGGCTCCAGTCTAGGCAGTCTTGTTGGTGAGATGTTACGTGTGTCCCTTGTGACATTAGAAAGAGACACAATCTCACAGCAAAGTCCCTGATCCCCTGGTTCTTGCCATCTCTCTGTCCCCTCTTCCTCAGTGAACAGGGAACTCTCTTTATCAGATTATTTGCAAATATTGCAACAGTTTCACAGTTTTTAAACCAGGAAATTTTCAATGAGCTAGTGCATTCTCTGCTCTATATTTACTGAATGTGTTGACATTTTCTGTCATGTCATGGAATTTTAGAAGACGAACACAGTAACCATTTTCAGGGGCTGCACCATAGAGGGAATCTTTTCTAGTCCGGTAGGTGAACTCCCTATTGATTATCCTGGCTTCCTGCTGCATTTGTATTGTCTGCATTCTATTGAAACATCAACAAAAGACTGCTCTCGTTATCTGCCTGCTCAGTACAAAATGAAGCCACTTCTATGTTACTATCTACAACGACAGAAACAGATTTTACAATTCTTCATTCCAGACAGCTCACTGAGTTTAGAAAGCCTCACCCATGGTCCTTCTTAAAGTCCTCTTCCATTGTCCCTGCCTCAATGGAGGGCATTCTTGAACAATACTGAAACCTAACTACCTTTCTGTGCAGGAACTCTGTGGACTGTCTTCTAGCATGCACTAGGTAAGGAACACTTACCTTCCTTGTTGGTTGCTCAGGGTCTCCCTGAGCAGTTAGGAAATTGTATTCCTCTCTAGGGAGACATTTCCTGTTTAGAGACAAGGATATTGGTTCAGGTGACTCTGTGCTGCTGTTTTCATACGGTGTTTGATGCAAAGTTAGAACATTTACACTCACGACAGATTTCTGTTTGTTCCTGGTGGGGTGGATTTTCTCTGAAGTATACAGGAAGTCTGAGATCCTGGAGGTCAGAAAACCCAGGCCTTGCACTTGATCTAGAGTTCAAAGTATGAGAAAAGAAGAAAAGAAAAAAAAAAGGAGAGAGAGAGAATGGAGAGAGGGAGGGAAGAAGGGATGGAGGGAGGGGGAAAAAGAAACTCACAAAAGGTTGCAAATTCGACAAGAGTCAACATATTATTGACACTAACTTTATACAGAAGATTACTGATTTATTCTAAAAGTAAGATGAATGAGGAATAAAAAGTAAATGACTTAAGTAAACCAATAATCTATCTCTCATGCTATTAGAAGGAATTATAACAAAAGTAAAGACAGGATGCATAACCAGACAGTTATCATTTAATCCCCAACATGCTGAGGATGGAGCAGCTTCCTTCATAGGCGGGGTGGTCCACGTGCCATGATACCTAAGCAAATATTGTTCAAGGTGGTGAGGAACAGTTCAGCTCTCTGAGCCATAAACCTGCCCTGTAGCCGGAAGATTCTCCATCATCCTGATAAGCAAGGAAAGCCGAGCGTGGTATTTGGCTCGGATGCTGACATCACTTCAACATTCTGTAGCTTTAGAACTCGGGAGACGTTCTTCTCCGGGAGAGAGCAGAAGTAGGAAAACATACCAGACGGCAAGGATGGTCATGGAGGAGGCATAAAGAAGAAAGTTTGCTTTCATCAGAGTCACGGCCAGTGGGGATCTGAGAGCATCTCTGTCACACATTTTAAATCATACAAAACAATCACATGGTTTGGGGGATACAAGTGCCACAGTGTGGCTCACAGGAATTCCCATAGGTCAGAATAGTAAAAAAAAAAAAAAAAAAAAAAAAAAAAAAAAAAGGTCACCCGGGACCTCTATTTGTGTCTAAAAGTACAGTTTGTTAGCCACGAGCCACTGGTGATTACCAAACGTGTTTCTGCTCGAAGTGTGTCAGTTTTCAAGATTCCATTAAAGGGGGGGGACAGGATGTAATATATTTCAATAATAAGCTTTTTGTTGACTTCGTGTTAAAAAGAACATTTTAAACATGTTAAATTAAAATGTGCTTTTGATGTCCGTAGGTGTATGTTGTTTTCTTTTGCCGTTTGTTTTGGATTTTCAAATGTATCTAAGTGAAATTTTAAAATTACATGTGTGGTTCATGTCTGTGGCTTGCTTTGTGTTTCTGTTAGACAACACGGATCTGTGTTCCTAGCTCATCCCGGCCTCGAGGGAGTTAACTAATTGGCAGCTGTTTACTGAGAAAGAGTGAAGGTTGGTTAGCACAGTATTTATCAGACTGCGTCAAATCCCTCAACAGGCAGTAATTTCTTCCTGAATCACAGAAACATTAGTCTTAAATCTTCAGCGCTCACTGTGGCTTTGGACTAGACATCAGTTCTAGAACTCAGCACATCTAACTCCTCCTAGTCTCTCTGGGACAATATGAGTTGACAGGTCTGGGTTGAGTTGACGAAAGAAACCAAAATAATTTTTAATGTTCTTGTGAAGTGCAGATGCTGATCCTGTGAGAATGGAGAAGTCGGAGGTTAAACTATAGCAGAGGAAACAAGAGCAGGAAGCTAAATGTGTGTAGGAAGAAAGAGGAGGCCCTTCCTAGAAGATGGCCCGTCTCCGAGGAAGGCTGGTCTGTGGGATCCAGCATCTGGGAAGGCTTTGGCGGTGGGTCTAAAACGGTCCGATACTTCACAGCCTGAATTTTTTTCTTTTTTTTATTAGATATTTTCTTTATTTACATGTCATATGATTTATCCTTTCCCAGTTTCCCCTCAAAAAAAAAGACCCCCCCCAAAAAAATCAAAAAAACAACAAGAACAAGCCCCTGTTGCCTCCCCCCTCCCCCTGCTTGCCACTCCACCCTTTCCCACTTATTGGCCCTGGCATTCCCCTACACTGGAGCACAGAACCTTCACAGGGCCAAGGGCCTCTCCTTCCGTTGATGCTCAACTTTGCAATCCTCTACTATACACATGCTGCCAGAACAATCAGTCCCACCATGTATAGTCCTTGGTTGGTGGTTGAGTCCCTGGGAGCTCTGAGGGTACTAGTTAGAATACAGGAAGAACAACCTACAAACCACAAGAAACTCAAGAAGATGGAAGACCAAAATGTGGACATTTCATTCCTTCTTAAAGGGGGAACAAAATACCCACAGAAGGAGTTGCAGAGACTAACTATGGAGCAGAGACTGAAGGAAGGACAAGCCAGCCTCATATAGCTGTCTCCTGAGAGGCTCTGATGGTACCTGACTAATACAGATGTAGAGGCTCACAGCCATCCATTGAACTGAGTACACGATCCCCAATGAAGGAAGTTAGAGAAAGGACCAAAGGAGCTGAAGGGTTTGCAGCCCCTTTGGACGAACAATATGAACTAACTACACAGCCTGAATTTTTATGGAAGCTTCTTTGTAAGAAAAAGCAAGATTCTTGGCTGATATTCACAAAGCATAGAAATGCCTGACCTCCTTCACTGGAGATAAAATGACTGAAGGAAGAACATTTTTAAGCGGTACTAAGTTTGGGCCTCATTCTTCACATTGTTAGAGAAGTGTTTTGAAAACCGACTACTCCTTGCTCCTCTACCCTCCAACTTAAAATATTGGTCCCTGTATTTCTCTCGTCAAATTATTGGACTGATGACCATCAAGAAGGCAGAGAGGAAGCCGTGTTAGGAAAAGGAAATCTTCAAACCCTTTTTACTACTGGAGGTGTTACACATATCCTATACTGTGCAGGGTGTGCTGCTCTCTCCATTCTTGTGGGAACCTTGACTACATTTTTTGTTTGTGTGTTTTGTTGATTGATTGATTGATTGATTGATTGATTGATTGATTAGTTGGTTAGATTTTTGGTAGATTGCTTGCTTCCTTAGTGACCGGGTAGGCTGGGGTTGCCCTCATCTGGCCATTGAACCATTTCTGTCTGTTGTTTCTATTGACCTGCCTGCCCCTTTCCTCTAAAACTTTAACGGCAAACATCTCCAAATAGTGAGATTAAGTCGTTAACTTGACTTTTAAAAATTGCACACTTTGTTCATGAAGGGGAAAATCACTTTGCAGTTTTTGTTTCTTGTCAACCAGGTAGTACAGATCATTCACGCACCTGCTGGATCTGTGTAAACACCCAGCTTACTATTAGTCATAGGGCTTAGCACTCTACCTCATGCTTTGTGGCTCCAAACCTACAATTCCTACTTCATCTGAAGCTGTAAATATTTAAACTTTGGCAATAAATCTTAAAGAAAACACAAAATGATTTATTTCAGAGAAGGGGCCACTGTTGAGACGTTTGGCAGCAGGCAGTTTTCTTAGCATTTCTGAGACAAGCCAACTTCTCACCCCAGACTTATTATTGAGATGAATGACACAGGCCTATTGTGGCTGCATAGAAATACTACTAACCTCATAGATCTTACAGAGGAAGGCTGGGATAGAGTGTAGCAAATATACCAGCGACACCCATAATTAAAGACAGAGCTTAGAGGAATGCTCCTGTGGCATGCTTCGTGATTTACTACTGAAAATAGGCCACGAATTGAATTTTATATCTACACTTGAAGTAAACTAGGGGCCTACTTAATTTGCTTACTTATCAGAAAAAAAAACCGATGGCATTTTCCTATTTCTAGACTATAACTATAGTGGATATATATGTATATATAGTGTATACATAAAAATAAATATAGGAGACTAAAACACAACTCATTCAGTAGTACTTTCTGTATGAGCCTGAAGGCCTGAGTTTGAATCTCTAGCACATAAAAAGACAGATGGAGTATTTCATATCCTAACACTGGAGAGACCCTGACAGACATCACTGGGACTTGATGGTCAATCAGTCTGGTTTAATCTGTGAGCACCAGGTTCAGTAAGACACTCTATCTAAAAACTAATGTGGAGACCGATAAGCTAGTGTTGACCTCAGATCTTACACACACTAACACTCATACACATGAGAACAGGTTCTGTTCAATTTACTCCCTGTATATTATCTCAAGTCCACTGGCCTCCAAATTCCATTCTGGAATGAACAGATTATCAAAATTCCTACCCCGTTCTTCCCCAACATCTGCATTAAATTAAATCATTCAAAGATTCCACAAATTTGGTCACTGAGAGCTCAGAAATGAGTATCACAAATTTATGTTCTCATTCCTCAAGGAGTACCCATTGTCACCTGGAACTCCACTGACTAGTGTTTTTTATGTGAGTGAATGGCAAGACAAGAAGTCTTAAAAACTCATTAACCTCGGGAAATGTCTGTGAAATTATTTATGTACCAGACATAAAGCAAGTTGAAATGAGTGAGGGAACATTTATTTCTATTTGGTTACCACACTGAAGAATCTCACAGTTCATATAACTTTAAGTCGTTAAAACATTAACAATATTGTTGTCAAATGCATAACACAATTTTTCATAGAAATGGACAGATGAAAATATACTTTCCCAACATTGCAAATAACCTGTCTGATTGAATTTAAGTCATTTTCTTTCTGATTTACCCACTACCTGAGAGTTTAGCCCATGAACAATGAACAAACTCAAGACTTTTACTAAAAGGTTGAAGAGGAGGGGAGGGGCTGTGAAAATAATTACCTCATTTATACACAGAGACTCATTAAGATGAAGACAAAGCTATGATTGAGTCACTGAGATGCTAGAGTTTGCTAATTACTCCAGGCAGCACTCAGCACTGACATAGCCAACTCCTTCTTCATGCCAGGTCCCTCCACCTCCGTGCCTCCCCTGCACCAAAAATACCTGCTTTGTTCACTTCTTCCTCTAAAAAAAACCCCTGGGAAAATGCTTAAATCAAGTTTCTGACTAGTTAATATTTGTCCTCATTCTTAGAAAGAAAAATCAAAGTTCACACTTAATGAGTATTTAGCTCTTTAGAGAATCCAATTATGTGTTCTAAGAAAGGGACCCAATGTATAAGCCCCCAGATGACTAAAAATTGCACTTGACTTTTGTCTATAATTATGAGCCCTTCAAACACTCTCAATGTGCTCAAGTGATTTTCTCATCTATCACAAGGAGATACCTTGAAGGATAAGTCCTGGAGGGTTCCTCGGCTCTGTCTGCATAGTAATTATGTCCTGATATAATGATGAGTGCATTGGGGACCACTTGGCTTTGGTTCAAGATAAAATAAGATTTTTAGGAAATGCCCATAAACTTCATTAGCAAATGTCTTAAGGGTTTTGGCAAGAATATAAAGAGCTAAGAGGCAACTAAGGTGTCTTCCATCAAAGCTATATTACTCTTGTGGAAAGAAGAGCTAACTTAGTCGAGTGAAAATTCCATGAGCAGTTCCAAGAGAATAAAAACAGTAACTCAAATATAATCATATCCAAAATCTGTCCTATTTAGTAAAGGAAAGAGACAAACATTTATTGAGATAGTAGAATCAATTGTCTTCAAACCAAAATTATGAAGTACATGATGCAGAAATATTTACCAAGATATATGTGCCCAGTTTATTGTTTTCCCTTTGATATTGATAATGTTACAACCAGAAGACTTTCACAGTGTGGGTCACTGGTTAGAGTGTTCTCATAATCATCAGTTAGGGAGCAAGATCAGGACTTCCTGTTTCTCTTCTCTTCTTCTACTACACCATATCCTCAGCATGGGTACTGCGGGCAAGAGGATGCAAAGGCAAGCGGATACTCAGGTGTCCCAGAGAGAAGAACTCTAAGCCAGGATTTTCTCAGCACATCCACAAGTTCCATAGTTCCAATCTCCAGGTTTCTTGGTTTGAAGAGCCCTCAGTTGAGCTATGACCACTCTTGAAAAGGATGTGAAGGCTGGACTCCTGGAGAAGGTTCACTTGGATAGAACACCTTCCTTCTTTTCTATCACTAGGTTTCTGTGATAAGAGGAACTGGAGAAATTTGAAACTTTTTACTCACTGCCCCCTACAGAGGAAAATCAAAAAAAAAAAAAAAAAAAAAAAAAAAAAAAAAAAAAAAAGATGTAATTAGCAATTCCTCACAGCATTAACCCTGGCTTCTAAAACTCCACTCAATTTTGCATCAACGTCTTCTAAAGTGAAAGGGGAAAATGTAGAAATTCCACACGTGGATATGATCATCTATAACATATACAGCAGACCAAACCAGTTCCACCAAATGTCTGTTTGTTCTTATTTAAGATCATTCAAATTATGTCCTTCCCAAACTCTTTCCTCTATTAATCTGTGATTACCCTTTGACATAGAAATGAATGTAACCAAACAAAAGTGCTAATCAGCTCTTCTATTGGCTGATATCTAGAGCTCTCTGGCCTATAAAGCAATGGTGGGGTAATTGCATTATCAGTAAGTCAAGTGTAAATTGTCAGGCCCATCCACAGAAATTCTGATTTAGTAGGATTGGGACTGTAACTTGGAAATCTTTTTAACCATGCAATTCAGTTATTAAACTGCAAGCAGCCAAATATTTTACAGAAAAACTGGCCTGGGAAATGCCTTTTTCAGAAAAGAAATGTGCAACAAGAGCTTTGCCAATATAGAACCTTGATATTATATATATTTCAAAATAGTGCAAATACTTTGCTCATAAATACCCACAAAACAACCCTGAAGTGAGCAGGGGGTGGGGCAGGAAATAAAATTCTATAGTCAAAGTTAAGTAATTTGTTCAAAGAAACTTAACAAATTTGTGTTTGAACAGATGTTGGCACTGGTACTTCTGGTTTCTTATGTCCCCTTGCAGCATGAGATCCATATTTTAGCAGTTACAAAGCACATACTGGCCTCCATGTGGTTAGTGCCTCTAAAATGCTGTATGAGCCTTCTACTGCACATATGCAGATATTATGATGACGTGACAGTATCTCAGAAGACAATTGAATTTGAAAATGTTTCTATTGTTTAGGCAATTGAACTTGCTGTTTTGGCTTCTGCATCTACTCCCCATGATCCAGCCTGTGGTATCTGCATTATTCCTAGCATTGTATCAGAACTCTTCTCACCACAGTCACCCAGGAGTCTCTTGTTGCAAAGGTAAGATGCTTTGAATGAAAATGTCCCCCACAGCCTCATACATTTGAAAGTTTGGTCCCCAGATGATGGAACTGTTTGGGAAGGACTGGTAGGCATGTTCCTGTATGAATTTTGAGGATTCAAAAGCCCACACCATCCCTACTTGGCTCTCTTCTCTCTGTTTTGTACTTGTGAATTAGAACGTAATTCCTCAGTTACTGCTCCAGTGCTCTGCCTGCCTGACTGCTACCAAGCTCCCTATCAAGATGGCCGTGGACTCAACCTCGGAAACTGCATGCCCAGCAAACACTACCTTCTATGAGTCGTTTTGGTCGTGGTGTCTCTCCCAGCACCAGAAAGGGAAACATGACAAAAGTCTAAATGAGTATTTTAGTTTCATTATTGTTGTTCTGATAAAATATCCTGACAAAAGGCAGCTCAAGGAAGAAAGTTTTATGCTTCCAAGTTTGAGCTCATCGTTGAAGGGGAAGTCAAAATGGCAACTCAAGAAGCTACTCACATTCATATTTGTAGTCAAGAGCAAAGAGAGAACCGCATCCTTGCATGCTCACTTCTTATTATTCAGCCAGTCCTCTCTAATTTTATACAGCCCAGGATCCCAACAAAGGTATGATACCACACAAATTGTGAGGGTCCTCCTATATCAATTAACAATCAAGAGAGCCCCTCACAAACATCCCTACACTCCATCCTGACTGACACTTCTTCCATTGAGACTATCTCCCCAGTTGTCAAGCTGATAGTTACAACTATCTTGCAAGAATGACATCTGGACCAAGGTCATGGAACAAACACAATTCTCTGTCTCACTTCCTATAATCTACTTCTTGAAAAGAACATAACTTTTCATGAAGGAAACAAATAATTACAGCTTCAGCAAGAAATGAGACAGGAAGAAAAACTATACATTTGAAAAGCTGAGGTGTTGCTCCAAAAGAACAACAGAAAGCCCATAGGACTGAGGGTGGCCAGAGAAGACTGGAGAAGTCTGGAGTAAAAATGCCACAGAAAAATTACAAAAGTAATCACAAAATTCTCAGCAATACCTCAAATGAAGAAGTAGAAAGATGGTCACAGCATCTGCGTCTTCACTGGTGCCCACCACCTACCGCCGAGCGGAACAGAAAGCTCACAGCTAGACAGGCCTCAGTCAAAGAAAGCAAATGTGTGTAACTGTAAGCAAGTCTTTTCAGAATGTTACGTCCATATTCATGTTATCCTTGCAGCAAGAAACACAGTGGGTGCTTACAATGAACTACCACATCGCAAGCTTTGCGCCATACAATTTACCAGCACTAACTCTACAATGATCCCATGATACTTTCCTGACCTTGGTGAGAAATGGAAAAGACTTTCCCAAGGTCACATAACTAATACATTATGGAGCTGTAATGTAAGCTACAAAACCTATGCATCAAGCTAGTGTGTAACTCAGGTCCAGTAACAACCACAGGATGAGACACAAGGAAACAAAGCCAAGCCAGAAGAGACATCTATGAGATTCTGAGCCACATGGAACTTCCTATTATGGAAATGGGTGAGGACATTCTTAGCCCAGTCCTGCATGTATACCTCTGAGGAAATCCATACTACCTACTCTAACCAGCCAGTCTTTCCTACAAAAACAGTGCTTGAGGAAAAGCAATTTGGAAAAAGAAAAACGAAGATTTGCGTGTCTTATCTCAAGGACAGATACACAGCATAGGTAATAAAAGAGACTTTTTGAAATGGTCTGTAGGGTACTCTCAGATGATAAAGGAGAATAGCTAACCCACAAATGAAATGTTTACTAATGTCAAAAAAAAAAAAAAAAACACTCAGAAGGGCAGAAGATTGCTTGGTCAGTACAGTGCTTACAGTCATAATGAGGAGGGAAGGAGGGACCTGGGAGGGAAAGTGGAGGGAGGAGGAAGCTTTTGGGGGAGGGGGGATAGGGAGAGGGTGGAAGAGGGGAACCTGATCTGGTATTGGGTGAGGGAAAAGAACTCAAGCCCTGAGGGCCAGCAGAAAGAATGGAAACAGGCAGCCTCAGGAGACAGGAGGTTGGGCAGACCCTCCAGAATGCACCAGAGACCTGGGAGGTGAGAGACTCTCAGGACTCAAAGGGAGGGACCTTAGATGAAATGCCCAACAGTAGGGAGAGGGAATTTATAGAGCCCACCTCCAATAGGAAGAAAGGGCATCACACGGGGGGGGGGGGGCATCCCACAGTCACAACTTTGACCCATCATTATTTCTGTCTGAAAGAGTTACAGGGATGGAAATGGAGAGGAGCCTGAGGAAAAGAAAGTCCAGCAACAGGCCCAAAGTGAGATCCAGCTCAAGGAGAGGTCCCAAGGTCTGACACTATTACTGAGGCTATGGAGCGCTAACAAAAAGGAACCTAGCATGACCTCACTCCAGAAAACCCAACAAGCGGCTGAAAGAGTCAGATGCGGATATTTATACCCAACCAATGGGCAGAAGCAGCTGACCCCTGTTGTTGAATTGGGGAAGGCTGAAAGAAGCTGAGAAGGGTGATCCTGTAGAAGGACCAGCAGTCTCAATCTGGGCCCCTGAGGTAAGCTCTAACACAGGACCACCAAACAGGCAGCATGTACCAGCTGATACGAGGCCCCCAACACACATACAACAGAGGACTGCCACTGGGTCTGCTTTCATTCAGAGATGATGCACCTAACCCTCAAGAAGGCCCCAGGGAGTTTAGAGGTCAGGTGGGGTTGAGGGTGGGGACATCCACGTGGAGACAGGTGTATGGGGAGGAGATATGGGATGTGGAACAGTCAGTGGGTGGACAAGGGGTGGGAGGAATAAAATATGGAGTGTAAACAATTAATTAATTAATTAGTTAGGTAATTAATTTAAAAAATTTGAGTTTGATCCCCTGGATCCACACAAAGGCCTGTAACTCCAGTACTGGAAAGGTAGAGACAGGAGGAAGCCTGAAGCTTGCTAGCCAATCTGTCTTCCTGAAGCAGAAAGTACCAGGTTCAGTAAAAGATCCTGTCTCAAAACTAAAGTGGAAAACAATGAAGGAGGAGGGTGTCTGATGTCAAACTCTGCCTCCACGTGCACATGCACACATGTATATGTGCACTCACACATACACATATAAATATACACATGTAATATATATGCACACATACCCACACAAGCACATTCATAAACACACATTAAAAATCAAGGAAAGTGGTCTTCTAAATTAAGTATATGATTACTAAAATTAAAAGAACGGAAGAAGGATCAAATGCAAGAAAGGATAGTTAAACAGATTAATTCACATGATAAAATTTTCACCTGCCAAGTAGGCAAAGCTTGGTAAACTAAGAGATGTTGAGAATGAGCACAAGAATTCCAACATCTACTGAAAAGAAAGGTGGGAAACAAGGAACTAAAACCTAAATAAGGAATAATAAAAGTGTGCCTAAGGTGAAGAAAGGCGTAGGATTGCAGGAGGTGGGTACTGGATTCTGAGACATATGATGAATTCTGCCAGGGAGGGAAAAATAGTTACAGTAACAAGGTAACTTTCAGACACATGAAAATAAATCCAAAACTATTGCACAGGTATAAAAATAAATAATATTAAAAGATATAGCAGAAGTCCTATAAGCATAGGAAATCCTACCAACTGAAGACAGTAGTGTTCCAAACTTGATCTATTTGTCCCTGCAATTTAATTAAAACCCCAGGAGACAAATGCACAAAAATTCCAAAGACAGTGATAAAATCCATAAGGAAAAATTAAAAAGGCCTGAATAATTAAAATGTTGAAAAGGCTACATTAACCCTAGTATATCAAATCTTCTTATATAACCAGAATAATTAAAACCATGTGGTACTGGCATAGAAGCAGATGGACAAAAAGCTGGGATAGAGAACTCAGAAACGTAGAGCCTTGGCATGCTACAAAAGTAGGATAATCTTAGTGGGAACTGAGCAACCCAGTCAATAAATTTTGCTACGACAAGTGATTTCCAGGCTGCACAGCATAATGATCCATCCACCCCTCACAATACAGAAAATTAATTTTAGCTTGATGTAAAATGTACAAAGTAGACTTTGAAGTTTTTAGAAGACAACATATTGAGAGATATTCATGGCCTAGGAAGGTTGACCTTATAAAGATGAACTTTAACCAATCAATGTTGTCTCTATGTGTGAAGCCTAAAAGAATCTGTACTCATATACACAGGAATATGTGTATGCAACAGATCATTTTACTTTGTATGTTGTTACAATTTCGTACATACATATATAATATATTTGTTTTGATCAGAGCTCCCCCCAACTACTTTCTTTAATTCCTCCTACATTTCTGTCACTACTCTCCCCTCCCAACTTCCTGCGAGTTTCTATAAAGTTTGTTGAGTCCACTTCATTCTATCAGCTTGTACAATGTGGGTAGGGCAGTCTGCCACAGCCTAGGCAGCCTCTCTGTGACTTCATTTCTGACGAAACCTCGCTCTTCCTCCTCCAGCAGCCGTGATTTACCTAACATGTTCAAAAACCCCACAGTTTTATTGTAGTATTCCAATAGCTCTGGCTTTCACAATTTTTCTGCTCCCACTTTCATGATAATCCATGAGTCTTGGCATCAAGGGATGTAACATAGATATCCCATTAAATCTGAGCACTCCAGAGACTACTATTCTCTACAGGCATCTGTATTAATCACCTTCTACTGAAAACAGAAACTTTTCTGAGGAGGTTGAACAGCACACTGATTTATGGATAAGTACATAGATAAGTACTTAGGAAGTTTTAGAAAAATGTTCATTTAGTAAAATAAATAGAAATTTCCCTCTGAGATTAAGACTAACCCAGCTATGGGATCTTAATCTAGTTAACAATACCAGGTATGAGTTCTATGTTGTAGAACAGGCCTTAAATTCAACCAGAAAATGGTTGATTACACCCATAACATACATGCTACCACTGTATCTGTGAAGAAATCCTTCCTGATAAAGAATTATTTCAGAATCACAAATAATAATGAAAAACTAGGGGAAAGCTACAGTAAGTAAATTGAGGTACATACGTTCTCATTAGAAAAAACAAAAGTTACACTATATGAAACTGTACCACACATAAACACGTTTTTGAAATGTCATAAAGAGGCAAAACTACATAATTCCATGTATATAAAGTTTCAAAATGTGCCTCATTTTATATCTTATTTGAACCTCTAAGTAGACAGTGAAAATATAGCTGTGCATAGAAAGATAAAAGCCAATTTCAGGCCACTAACACCCTCTGAGGAGGGTAGAGTGACTACAGAAAGATACCCAGGGCCTTCAAATAAATCTAAAACTTGCCTGAAAATTTTTATTACATATGTAACATAATGGGTATTGATTGTTTTATACTTTCTGTGTTTTTCTGTATCTTTACAAAATTCCACAAGAAATTTAGTTTCCCAGAAAAAAAAAAAAAGGGCATGGTACTTATTAAAGTGAGTAATGTGTTTTCTCATAGTGAGTAAGTCAACCTCTCTGGCACCTGGTAACATCTCAGCAGGAAGTGTCTAATAGTAATTGCTCACACAAATGCTCTAATATGCCCTGAATGCGAATATAACCTCCTATAATGGTTTTGAGTACACACTTTATGTTCCAAGGGTCTCCTGGGAGTGACAAAGGAAATTCAAGTGGAAAACCCCATCCAACTGGCAAGTCTCTGCTCCCACAGGCAATCTTCTGCTCTGAGCAGTAGTGGAAAAGCAATTCTCACACTCTCAGGAAGAATTTAGAGCATCTTTGGTCCTGTATGTGGATGGGTTAATGGGGTCGCTTACTGAAAAAGTCACTCCAGGGCTCAGAGATCCATGAAGCACATGTGCAAGGAAGGAACACACTCTTGTTTGAGCTACTGAGTCTTTGCCATCCTTAGGCACAGGGGCTACCAAGTACACAAAACAACAAGGTCCTTAAAGATGAAAGGGCACACACAATTCAGAACAGCCAGACTAGACCCCTCTACTGTAATGAGACTTCTGCGCAGCCAGGAAAAGCAACCCGGAAGACTTTGGGATTGGTGGCCTTTGTGATGACTTCCCCACAAAACAATTCCACTTTGCCAAACAAGGAATGGGTTCCAGGAACCCAGAGATAAATTTTGTATCTTTTTTTCTTTTTTTTTACTTTGTATGGAGGTAAGCATGTGTACATGTATGCACATGTGTATGTCATGGAACCCATGCTGTCAGAGGACTAATCGTGGAAGTTCTCTGTTTCCTACATGTGAGTCCCAGACGATACAACAGATTGTTTTATTCAATGAACTATGTGGCCTGCCATAAGGTGAACTTCGAGGGGAGGACACAGCTACTGTACTTTTATATTATTTTGGAGTAAGTCATTCTCTTAATATGTAAGAGGCAACCCTAAACTTCTCAAATGCATTTCAAAATCATGTGCACGTGTGTGTATATGTGTTGGTGTATGTGTGAGACAAATGTGTTTGCAAATATGCACACTTATGTGGAGTGATCAGAAAGCAAGCTTAGGTGTTGCCTCAGGAGTTACCCATCTGGCTTTCTGAAACAGCAACTCTCTCTGGAATTGAGCATTACTCGTTAGACTAAAATGGCTAGCCAGTGAACGCAAGGAATCTATGTATCTTCCTCCTCAGAACTAAGACTGGAAGTACATATCATTATGCCCAGATTATCTATTTTTTATTTAAAAATGTGTGGACTTCATACATGTCTATTATATTTACAACCTTTCTACCCTTCCTGTCAGCTTCACCTCCTTCCATGTGCCGCCCACTCCCTCTCCAGTTCGTTACCTCTCCTGTAGCTATTATTGCTGCACTTGCATATACATGCAAACACATATAAATATACATTCAGTGTTAGTATTCCTTCCTTAGGGCTGGATAATTGGACTGGACACTTGAACTTTATCAGGGAGTTGTTCCATTGAGAGAACTCAATTTTCTTCTTCCAGCAGCCATCAATTGCTCTGTAACTCTTCCCCTAGGTGAGAGACCTTGTGAGATTACCCCCATTCATGTCAAATGACAGCTGGTGTTGTCATTGTGCTGGTCTTATTTAGGCAGCCATATGGTTGAGAGCTCATAGGTGCAATTTCACTGTTATATCTACAAGACACTATCTTTCAGGAGGCACCCTGCTCCTACAGCCATTAAAATCCTTCTACCTTCCTCCCCTCACCCATTCAGTTCCCTGAACCGTGAGTGTAAGGGTTATGCTATATAGTTGTACCAATTAGGGCTGTGCAGGCCACAGTCACTTGGTCTCTAAATTTTGACCAGTTGTGGATCTCTGCAATAGCCTGTTGGTGGAAAAAAAAACAAAAAACAAAAACAAAAAGCATCTTTGATGAGGTGATGCCGAGCCTTTAGGATGGATGCTGGGTATCAATCCCAGGTCCTCAGGCCTATGTGGCAAGCACTTTGCATAGTCAGACATCTCCCAAGGCCCTAGAAGCATTTTTAAATACATGATTTCCTTGATCACCCCCAGCCTCAGCTTCATACTATGGCTAGGCTTTCATCACGGGGAAAGTCAAAAAGGTTGATCAGAGGCAGGAAGAAAGGCTCAGATATTCTGTGCTGCTGATACGCTGCCTGACACTGGGGAATTTAGGAGGAACTAAATCCTACTCGGGGAAGCTGGGGAAGTCCCAGATCGAGCCACCAGTTTCCTGTGTGTGCCTTCCTACTCTGTCCACACTGAGCAGAGGTGCACATCCTTTCTGTGGCTGCATTGACCCAACGGATTCCACCCTCCAACATAATTGTTCCTGGGATTTAGTTCCCAGGGCACATGAAACTCAGGGACCCATTTCATCATAGCAGGGACTCTGAGTAAGGCACAGATACTGTAGTTTCCAGGGCTTGGCCTGCTTTACAGGCATACTTCTTGGTTTCAGCATGAGACCTGTCTGATTTCTCAGTACTTCATCAAGTGTAGCTTCAAAAAGTAACACAAAAATTAATTACTCATCTCGGGCAGAAAAAAAAAGTTTTATAATTATGTACCTAGCTCTCTAGTAAAGGAAGCACACACATAGGCAGTCATCTGAGGTTTCCCAATTGTTTTGCATGGGTATAGGGAGAATGGCTTCTGCATCAGCTCTTATTTTGTAAAGCAGTGCTTGGGAGTGAGCTCACTGCTTCAGGATCCTCTGTGGTATTTGCAAAAACCTGAATGGGAGCCACCATTGGGGTTTTGACTTGGTAGTCACAAGGCAGAACTCTAGGTTCAGATCCCACCCACCCCAGCTCCCCCCTGGGTCCATGCACATAGGTGGTGGTAAGATGGGGAGCCATCACATAAGGAGAGTGGACAGGATTGCTGTGAATGTTTTAAGAAGAGATTTGAGGTAAACTTAGAACTAGAGAGACATCTCTTTTTTAAATGCTGCTATCATACAATTTTGAAGGGACTTGAAAACACTGCAGCCTTCACCCATTCTTATTTTGACACTGACTGATCTATAATGAACAGGATGCTAGAACAGGCTTGTACGGCTTGTGAATAGTAGTTGCTAAAGGTAGGAATGGTATCTTCCACTTCGTAAAAGTATTTCTACCAAGAATATCAGGAAAATCATGGAATTACCCCCCATAGGTCATCTGTTGGTTTAAATTTAGCATCAGCTTCACTGTCTGAGGTGTATTACACAAATACTATTTCATCATGCTTTTAAATATATTCAGGTGAGTCTAGTGCCAAAAACATTCATTACCTATTCACTCCTGTCTACTTGAAAAATGTAAAGCAATCTTCTCGTTAATAGGCCTCAAATTTACATCATCTCATTTTTTCTCTTAGCTCATAACCTCTTTCCGTATTCATCATGGATTCTTACTCAAATAAGATGTGTGTATCTCTGTATGTGTGTCTATGTGTGTGTGTGTGTGTGTGTAAGTGTCTGTGTGTGTTTGTGTATGTGTGTGTGCACGCGCATGCATGTGAGGGTGTGTGTGTGTGTGTGTGTGTGTGTGTGTGTGTGTGTGTTTGTACATTTAGACACACATGTCCATGAAAGTACATATGTGTGAAGGCCATGGTTCAGTGTTGGGTGTTCCTAAGGACCAGTCTGTCTTATGTTTTGAAACATGATTCGCTTTCCTACTTGTTCAGTATTTAAAGAGAAAACCATTCAGCGGTCTAAGTACATCTTACTTCCCTTCTCCTGAAACCAATAAAAAATGATTCATAAAATAATATTTCTGAGCGTTTTAACATAACAGCCCAGTATATCTAAGGGTAACATTAAGAAAATAGAAAAGTGGTCCAAGCTCAGACTTCTCAGCAGAAACAGTTTTGAAAGAAAAAGCAAACAAGTCTACCACTGAATGCTGTCTTGATAGAGAGGAATCCTCCTCTATGCCTTAAGTCCACGTATGCCCATGGGTCATCACCATCACTGACCAAATCCTTCCAATGCCAGTGGCCAAATCCTGCTGGTTCAACTGGTGGTTAGAATGTAGAAGAATGCAAATCAATCCATTCCTATCTCCTTGTACAAAGCTCAAGTCCAAGTGGATCAAGGACCTCCACATACAACCAGATACAGTGAAACTAGTAGAAAAGAAAGTGGGGAAGAGCCTTGAGCACATAGGCACAGGGGAAAATTTCCTGAACAGAACACCAATAGCTTATGCTCTAAGCTCAAGAATTGACAAATGGGACCTCATAAAATTGTAAAGCTTAGGCAAAGGACACTGTCAATAGGACAAAATGGCAACCAACAAATTGGGAAAAGATCTTTACCAACCCTATATCTGATAGAGGGCTAATATCCAACATATACAAAGAACTCAAGAAGTTAGACTCCAAAGAAACAAATAACCCTATTAAAAAATGGGGTACAGAGCTAAACAAAGAATTCTCAACTGACGAATACCGAATGGCTGAGAAGCACCTAAAGAAATGTTCAACATCCTTAGTCATCAGGGAAATGCAAATCAAAACAACCCTGAGATTCCATCTCACACCAGTCAGAATGGCTAAAATAAAAACTCAGGTGACAGCAGATGCTGGAGAGGTTGTGAAGAAAGAGGAACACTACTTCACTGCTGGTGGAATTGCAAGCTGGTACAACCACTCTGGAAATCAGTTTGGCGGTTCCTCAGGAAATTGGACATAATTCTACCAGAGGACCCAGCTATACCACTCCTGAGCATATACCCAGAAGATGCTCCAACATGTAATAAGGATACATGCTCCACCATGTTCATAGCAGCCTTATTTGTAATAGCCAGAAACTGGAAACAACTCAGATGTCCCTCAACAGAGGAATGGATACAGAAATTGTGGTACATCTACACAATGAAGTACTACTCAGCTATTAAAATCAATGAACTTATGAAATTCTTAGGGAAATGGATGAACCTGGAGAATATCATCCTGAGTGAGCTTACCTAATCACAAAAGAACACACAAAGTATGCACTCTATGCTCAGAAGATCGAAATACACAAAGTACAATCCACAAACCACAAGAAACTCAAGAAGAAGGAAGACCAAAATGTGGATACTTCATTCCTTCATAAAAAGAGGAACAAAACACCCATGGATGGAGTTGTAGAGACTATGGAGCAGAGACTGAAGGAAGGACAATCCAGTGACTGCTCTACCTGGGAATCTTTCCCATACTCAATCATCAAATCCAGACACTATTGTGGATGCCAGCAAGTGCTGGCTGACAGGAGCCTGATATAGCTGTCTTCTGAGAGGCTCTGACAGTACCTGACTAATATAGAAGAAGAGGCTCACAGCCATCCATTGGAATGAGTACAGAGTCTCCAATGAAGGAGCTAGAGAAAGGACCCAAGGAGCTGAAGGGCTTGTAGCCCCTTAGGATGAACAACAATATGAACTAACTTGTATGCTGAGAGCTTCCAGGAACTAAACCACCAACCAAAGAGCACACACGGTGGGACTAATGGCTCCTGCAGCATATGTATAGCCGCAGATGACCAAGTCTGTCATCAATGGGAGGAGAGGCCCTTGGGTTTGTGAAGGTTCTATGCCCCAGGGGAATGCCAGGGCCAGTAGGCAGGAGAGGGTGGGCTGGTGAACAAGGGGAGAGGGGAGGGAACAGAGGTTTGTTTTTGGTTTTGGTTTTGGTTTTTTTTTTTTTTTTTTTTTGGAGAGGACCCTGGGAAAGGAGAAATTGTATGACATGTAAATAAAGAAAATATCTAATAAAAAAAAGAAAAGAAAAAGCAAACAGATCTGCCACTGAGTGCTGCCTTGATAGACAGAGGGATCCTCCTCTATGCCTTAAGTCCACTTATGCCCATTGGTCATCACCATCACTGGCCAAATCCTGCCAGTAAAACCACATGGCACTAATGAGGAAGGTGCCAGAAACAAGCTGGAACCTAGGTGAAGCCCACGAGGAAACATTTGATTCAGATATGAGCTTGCCATTGTTTGGAGTGAGTGTGGATTCAGAAAACAGCAAGTGCCTGTGCATTTGAGAGTCAGTGTATATGAAAAATGACTCAGGGAGTCCTACTGCCACAAGATCACATTTTTTTTTCTGATATTTACTTTATAGGTGACATTAATTTTCAGGATGCTCTCCAGGGTTATTCTAATATTAAGGATTTTTTAAATAAATAAGTATATAAAATAATAAAGCATGGGTCAGATGTTAGTAATCATTTGCGAAGTTCATTTCATATCATTATGATATTGTATCCACCCATGAGGAATTCATTTTACTAGTGGGGGAAAAAACCTCACATGCCTCAAACATTCACACTAGATTCCCATTGTTGCTGCTGGATGATAAATGGCAACAAGGGGGAGACTCCTATGAAACACATGCATATCACACCTCTCATATGAACCATGGCTGTTCCTGCTCACAAAACCCATAAAAATTCCTACGAAGAAGAACAACACTGTCCACATCTTTCAACAACCAAAAGCCATGTAGAGTGTGGGGGAGGCAATGAATTTGAAGAAGACCCTATATGTAGTCATGAACATGACATTTCCTTACTTAACAAACTAGAAGGCAATTTCACTTGCCACATTTGGGGACTATGTTCAGCGGTGGCATATCCATCTGAACTGTATGCTATTTCTATCCCCAGGACACGTTAACAGAACTGCCAAATTCTAAAACAGATAGACATTTGGGAAATGATTGTACTTAACAGATACAACTCAGTGAGCATCTAAAGCTACTTAGTGTGCCAGAATTGTATTTTGCTCTTGCATCCCTATTAAATGCCTGATCGTGAGATAAAACTAAATGCAGACACCACTCTCCCCTTAGGGAGCTCAAAGTCTTGACAAAAGAAAACTTCATGCAGAGAAAAATGACACCAAAGTATGGCGAAGCTCCCCAACCAGGTCAGACACAAGAAGCAATGACTACTTACTTTAAATTTATTTACAGCTTGTGAGAGAGGTGAATTTGTGTTTGTTGGGGAAGTCTAAGTTGTCTATTTTATAAGACCATCACTGGGCATTCCATTCGTTTAATGTCTTGTTCATGCAGGTTTCTCTTCTTAGAATACATTTTTTCCCCATGGACATTCTTCACTGTGTCTTTCCTTTTGTGTCCTGCCAGAACAAAATATCAAATGAGTGGAAAAGGCAGTATTATTGTGTTTATAAAATCTGGAATACATGAGGAAGGGGGGAAGCGTTGCCGCTTGAAGGCTTAAAGCCCTACCTGACTTTAAGTAATGAGGGACAAGAGGTGGTTTTCAGTAGAGTGGGATAGTTACAGCAGGGAGTTAAAAGACCCTTGGCAGATGCCCACAAGTCTTGACATCCTACTCCACAGATGCTAGCTCACTCCTGTTCTTGTTGCTCTATTCACAATAACTAGGAAGAGGAAACAGCTCAAATGTCCTTTAACCGATGCAGAGATAAGGAAAAGTGCATGCCCAATGGAATACTATTCACCTGTGAAGACAAATAAAATGATGACTTTTGAAGGTAAATTAATGGAACTAGAAAATATGACACTCTGCAAGGTAACCCAGACACAGAAAAACAAATTCTCTCATTGGTGGCTCTCAGCTTATAATCTTTAGATCTGAGCCTGGAGTAACTTCAGAAATAAAAGTGGCCCATGATGGGGGTTGGGAGGGTTCTGGCACCGTGGTTTGGTAGTCTTTATTTTCTCGGTGCCTCTACATCAAGATAAAACCCAATCGGAAAGTTACCCGAGGCTCAAGTACACATGAAATATGATATTTAAGAGTGTACATTGCCTCATTTAGCAATTGGGCATCTTAGCTATCTTCAATTGGTGTCTGAGCCCAGAATCAACAGAAGAGCTGTGGAGCTTTGAAGGAAAAGCGCGGCACAGGAAGACACAAAGTTCAGCTGCTTCTGGAAAGCCTTCGGCAACAGGACTTCGGTATTTTGAAGTTTTTTATTAAAATGTAGCCCTATGAATCCCGGGGATGAAACAATTTGTCAACTGTCTGGCAGCCAGCACAGTTGGAATGATGACTACTCTGTCCTCGCCAAGGTGGCCACTGCCCAGTTTGTGTACTTCCTGCTTCCCTTTCCAGCTCCCAATAGAACATCCATCCTTCACTGAGACAAAGGATTGTAGTATGATTTAGGACCAGGGGACTATCTGGACCCATTTTCTGACAGATTTGCTTAGCCTCCTCTTGTCTCCTTGACGCCTGGATATTTCTGGCATCCCAGCCGGATCGTACCCAGTCAAGACCTATCCCATGCTCCCATCCAATTCTCATCTGTGACTTCTTGGGTCAGATAATAGTTCTAGAGTTGTTCAGATTTGAATAGCAAAACTGAAAATGAAATAGTGTGCTTTAAATATTTGGACAAGTATGCTTTGTCTCTCTCTCTCTCTCTCT